>NC_084736.1:76655191-76865191 GCF_033978785.1 Entelurus aequoreus | reverse complement strand
CCCTGACTTATTTGGAGTTTTTTGCTGTTTTCCTGTGTGTAGTGTTTTAGTTCTTGGTGGCTTTTTCTCTTTTTTTGCTGTTTTCCTGTAGCAGTTTCATGTCTTCCTTCGAGCAATATTTTCCGCATCTACTTTGTTTTAGCAATCAAGAATATTTCAGTTGTTTGTATCTTTCTTTGTGGGTACATTGTTGATTGTCATGTCATGTATGGATGTACTTTGTGAACGCCATCTTTGCTCCACAGTAAGTCTTTGCTGTCGTCCAGCATTCTGTTTTTGTTTACTTTGTAGCCAGTTCAGTTTTAGTTTCGTTCTGCATAGCCTTCCCTAAGCTTCAATGCCTTTTCTTAGGGGCACTCACCTTTTGTTTATTTTTGGTTTCAGCATTAGACACCTTTTTACCTGCACACTGCCTCCCGCTGTTCCCGACATCTACAAAGCAATTAGCTACCGGCTGCCACCTACGGATATGGAAGAGTATTACACGGTTACTTTTTAATACAAAATGGTGACATTTGTCATATAAAATTCTGACTTTTATCACAATATTGCCAATTTTTTGGTTGTTCTTGTAAAATAGTGGCACTTTTTGAGTAAAATTACGACTTTTGCCATAACATAGCCATGTAAAACTATGACTCTTTTCATAAAATTGCCAACATTTTAAGCTTTTCTTGTAAAATTGCGACTGCTAATGAGTAAAATTCCAACTTTTATCATAATATTGCACAAATGTTCCGTTTTTCTTGCAAAATGTTGACTTGCGTTGAGTAAAATTACGACTTTTATTATACTACTGCCAAAATTGGGACCTTTTTCTTGTGAAATTCCGGCAAATTTTTCACAACAAGTTTTTTTTATATTTGCATAGTATGTATATATTATTAATGTTGTCAATACAAATCTTTATATATCTAGAAAGGGTGGTCCTAAAGAGGAAGGCATTTTTTGGTGTGCTCAAAAAGGTCACAAATACAAGAAAAAGTGTGTGTGTGTGTGTGTGTGTGTGTGTGTGTGTGTGTGTGTGTGTGTGTGTGTGTGTGTGTGTGTGTGTGTGTGTGTGTGTGTGTGTGTGTGTGTGTGTGTGTGTGTGTGTGTGTGTGTGTGTGTGTGTGTGTGTGTGTGTGTGTTTTCTTGGATTTCTACCCTTGTTGAGACATCAACAAGCAAAAGTACCTTCCTTATGAGGACCCGAGAACAAGTTAGGACCGAAATCATGATCCCAGTACGGGAAAACCATTACATCTAATAGAGAGCCAAATACTAGAGTCCGTGAACATTGCTCCAAAGTCAGGATTTTTTGTTGACTTAATAATGGATTAGATTTATATAGCGCTTTTCTGGATCGTGAGATCGACAGGCGGATCTCATGATGATAACGTGTGTGTGTGTGTGTGTGTGTGTGTGTGTGTGTGTGTGTGTGTGTGTGTGTGTGTGTGTGTGTGTGTGTGTGTGTGTGTGTGTGTGTGTGTGTGTGTGTGTGTGTGTGTGTGTGTGTGTGTGTTGTGCAGCGTCAGTATGACACCCGACGCCTTGAACGGATATCAATCTTCTGCAGAGCCTGTGTGTGCATGTGTGTGTGTGTGTGTGTGTGCATGTGTGTGTGTGTGCATGTGTGTGTGTGCGTGTGTGTGTGTGTAAAGGAGACAACCAGTGCAGCCATCACTCAGATCCAAGGCCTAATGGAGCGTCTTGCCAGACAGCAGGCTGATAGATTGGCTTACTAGCGCACACACACACACACACACACACACCACCCACACACACACACACACACATGCCCTTCAGGGTCTGCAAAGGGTGTGAGTGTGAGTGTGTGTGTGTGTGTGTTTGCATTGTGAGTCACTACAGCCAGTGTATATGTTGGTCGATATGATCTCAATTTCCTGCTTAGGTCTGCTCAGTTTGTCAGAAGTCATGGACACACCAGTGAGCCGTAACTCCTTTTGAACGCACAATAAAACCTACACACACGTGTAAAATACGCTTACAGACTCAATCCCATAATGCTCCCACCCCGTGCACGAGCATTATGGGGAGCGACAAGCACGCATACGTACGCGAACGCACCTGCGGCAAACACTGAAGCCACATGTGTTTCGTGTTTGCAGGAGTTGACCTGCCGTCACTCCTGGTTAGATTGGGTTTGAATGCAAAGGCAGCAGATGTTTAGCTAGTGTTGGTTGTGTCAATAACGTTTTTTTAAATGCCCCCAATTGTCCCTGCAGTGCGGAGGACGTCGGGTAAAAGGAATGCTTTAGTCATTTCCTGTCAAGGAATGTTAGTGTTTCCTAGGGGATTGTAATCTATCTGTGGCAGGGGTCACCAACGCGGTGCCCACGGGCACCAGGTAGCCCGTAAGGACCAGATGAGTAGCCCGCTGGCCTGTTCTAAAAATAGCTCAAATAGCAGCACTTACCAGTGAGCTGCCTCTATTTTTTAAATTGTATTTATTTACTAGCAAGCTGGTCTCTCTTTGCTCGACATTTTTAATTCTAAGAGAGACAAAACTCAAATAGAATTTGAAAATCCTAGAAAATATTTTAAAGACTTGGTCTTCACTTGTTTAAATGAATTCATTTATTTTTTTACTTTGCTTCTTATAAATTTCAGAAAGACCATTTTTAAAGAAAAAATACAACTTTAAAAATGATTTTAGGATTTTTAAACACATATACCTTTTTACCTTTTAGATTCCTTCCTCTTCTTTCCTGGCAATTTAAAGCAATGTTTAAGTAAATTTATTTTTTTTATTGTAAAGAATAATAAATATATTTTAATTTAATTCTTCGTCTTAGCTTCTGTTTTTTCGACGAAGAATATTTGTGAAATATTTCTTCAAACTTATTATGATTAAAATAAAATAAAAATGATTCTGGCAAATCTAGAAAATCTGTAGAATCAAATTTAAATCTTATTTCAAAGTCTTTTGAATTTCTTTTAAAATTTTTGTTTTGGAAAATCTAGAAGAAATAATGATTTGTCTTTGTTAGAAATATAGCTTTGTCCAATTTGTTATATATTCTAACAAAGTGTAGATTGGATTTTAACCTATTTAAAACATGTCATCGAAATTCTAAAATTAATCTTAATCAGGAAAAATGACTAATGATGTTCCATAAATCCTTTTTTAAATTTTTTCAAAAAGATTCGAATTAGCTAGTTTTTCTCTTCTTCTTTTTTTGGTTGAATTTTGAATATTAAAGAGTTGAAATTGAAGATAAACTATGTTTCAAAATTGAATTGTCATTTTTTTCGTGTTTTCTCCTCTTTTAAACCGTTCAATTAAGTGTAAATATCATTAATTATTAATAATAACATAGAGTTAAAGGTAAATTGAGCAAATTGGCTATTTCTGGCAATTTATTTAAGTGTGTATCAAACTGGTAGCCCTTCGCATTAATCAGTACCATGAAGTAGCTCTTGCTTTCAAAAAGGTTGGTGACCCCTGATTTAAAGCAATGTTCAAGTAAATGTATTTTTTTCATTGTAAAGAATAATAAATAAATTGTAATTTAATTCTTAATTTTAGCTTCTGTTTTTTCGACGAAGAATATTTGTGAAATATTTCTTCAAACTTATTATGATTAAAATTCAAAAAAATTATTCTGGCAAATCTAGAAAATCTGTAAAATCAAATTTAAATCTTATTTCAAAGTCTTTTGAATTTCTTTTAAAATTTTTGTTCTGGAAAATCTAGAAGAAATAATGATTTGTCTTTGTTAGAAATATAGCTTGGTCCAATTTGTTATATATTCTAACAAAGTGTAGATTGGGTTTTAACCTATTTAAAACATGTCATCAAAATTCTAAAATGAATCTTAATCAGGAAAAACTACTAATGATGTTGCATAAATTATTTTTTTAATTTTTTCAAAAAGATTCGAATTAGCTCATTTTTCTCTTCTTCTTTTTTTGGTTGAATTTTGAATATTAAAGAGTCGAAATTGAAGATAAACTATGTTTCAAAATTTAATTGTCATCTTTTTCGTGTTTTCTCCTCTTTTAAACCGTTCAATTGAGTGTAAATATCATTAATTATTAATAATAACATAGAGTTAAAGGTAAATTGAGCAAATTGGCTATTTCTGGCAATTTATTTAAGTGTGTATCAAACTGGTAGCCCTTCGCATTAATCAGTGCCCAAGAAGTAGCTCTTGGTTTCAAAAAGGTTGGTGACCCCTGATTTAAATCAATGTTCAAGTAAATGTATTTTTGTTATTGTAAAGAATAATAAATACATTTTAATTTAATTCTTCATTTTAGCTTCTGTTTTTTCGACGAAGAATATTTGTGAAATATTTCTTCAAACTTATTATGATTAAAATTCAAAAAAAATATTCTGGCAAATCTAGAAAATCTGTAGAATTAAATTTAAATCTTATTTCAAAGTCTTTTGAATTTCTTTTAAAATTTTTGTTCTGGAAAATCTGGAAGAAAGAATGATTTGTCTTTGTTAGAAATATAGCTTGGTCCAATTTGTTATGTATTCTAACAAAGTGCAGATTGGATTTTAACCTATTTAAAACATGTCATCGAAATTCTAAAATTAATCTTAATCAGGAAAAATGACTAATGATGTTCCATAAATCCTTTTTTAAAATTTTTTCTAAAAGATTCGAATTAGCTAGTTTTTCTCTTCTTTTTTTCGGTTGAATTTAGAATTTTAAAGAGTCGAAATTGAAGATAAACTATGTTTCAAAAATTAATTGTAATTTTTTTTGTGTTTTCTCCTCTTTTAAACCGTTCAATTAAGTGTAAATATCATTAATTATTAATAATAACATAGAGTTAAAGGTAAATTGAGCAAATTGGCTATTTTTGGCAATTTATTTAAGTGTGTATCAAACTGGTAGCCCTTCGCATTAATCAGTACCCAAGAAGTAGCTCTTGGTTTCAAAAAGGTTGGTGACCCCTGATTTAAAGCAATGTTCAAGTAAATTTATTTTTTTAATTGTAAAGAATAATAAATAAATTTTAATTTAATTCTTCATTTTAGCTTCTGTTTTTCCGACAAAGAATATTTGTGAAATATTTCTTCAAACTTATTATGATTAAAATTCAAAAAAATTATTCTGGCAAATCTAGAAAATCTGTAGAATCAAATTTAAATCTTATTTCAAAGTCTTTTGAATTTGTTTTAAAATTTTTGTTCTGGAAAATCTGGAAGAAATAATGATTTGTCTTTGTTAGAAATATAGCTTGGGCCAATTTGTTATATATTCTAACAAAGTGTAGATTGGATTTTAACCTATTTAAAACATGTCATCGAAATTCTAAAATTAATCTTAATCAGGAAAAATGACTAATGATGTTCCATAAATCCTTTTTTAAATTTTTTCAAAAAGATTCGAATTAGCTAGTTTTTCTCTTCTTCTTTTTTTGGTTGAATTTTGAATATTAAAGAGTCGAAATTGAAGATAAACTATGTTTCAAAATTTAATTGTCATTTTTTTTCGTGTTTTCTCCTCTTTTAAACCGTTCAATTAAGTGTAAATATCATTAATTATTAATAATAACATAGAGTTAAAGGTAAATTGAGCAAATTGGCTATTTCTGGCAATTTATTTAAGTGTGTATCAAACTGGTAGCCCTTCGCATTAATCAGTACCCAAGAAGTAGCTCTTGCTTTCAAAAAGGTTGGTGACCCCTGATTTAAAGCAATGTTCAAGTAAATGTATTTTTTTCATTGTAAAGAATAATAAATAAATTGTAATTTAATTCTTAATTTTAGCTTCTGTTTTTTCAACGAAGAATATTTGTGAAATATTTCTTCAAACTTATTATGATTAAAATTCAAAAAAATTATTCTGGCAAATCTAGAAAATCTGTAGAATCAAATTTAAATCTTATTTCAAAGTCTTTTGAATTTCTTTTATAATTTTTGTTCTGGAAAATCTGGAAGAAATAATGATTTGTCTTTGTTAGAAATATAGCTTGGTTCAATTTGTTATATATTCTAACAAAATGCAGATTGGATTTTAACCAATTTAAAACATGTCATCAAAATTATATAATTAATCTTAATCAGGAAAAATGACTAATGATGTTCCATAAATCCTTTTTTTAAATTTTTTCAAAAAGATTCGAATTAGCTAGTTTTTCTCTTCTTTTTTTCGGTTGAATTTTGAATATTAAAGAGTCGAAATTGAAGATAAACTATGTTTCAAAATTTAATTGTCTTTTTTTTTCGTGTTTTCTCCTCTTTTAAACCGTTCAATTAAGTGTAAATATCATTAATTATTAATAATAACATAGAGTTAAAGGTAAATTGAGCAAATTGGCTATTTCTGGCAATTTATCTAAGTGTGTATCAAACTGGTAGCCCTTCGCATTAATCAGTACCCAAGAAGTAGCTCTTGCTTTCAAAAAGGTTGGTGACCCCTGATTTAAAGCAATGTTCAAGTAAATTTATTTTTTTCATTGTAAAGAATAATAAATAAATTTTAATTGAATTCTTCATTTTAGCTTCTGTTTTTTCGACGAAGAATATTTGTGAAATATTTCTTCAAACTTATGATTAACATTTTAAAAAAATTATTCTGGCAAATCTAGAAAATCTGTAGAATCAAATTTAAATCTTATTTCAAAGTCTTTTGAATTTCTTTTAAAAAATTAGTTCTGTAAAATCTAGAAAAAATAATGATTTGTCTTCGATAGAAATATAGCTTGGTCCAATTTGTTATATATTCTAACAAAGTGCAGATTGGATTTTAACCTATTTAAACATGTCATCAAAATTCTAAAATTAATCTTAATCAGGAAAAACTACTAATGATGTTGCATAAATTATTTTTTAAATTTTTTCAAAAAGATTCGAATTAGCTCGTTTTTCTCTTCTTCTTTTTTTGGTTGAATTTTGAATTTTAAAGAGTCGAAACTGAAGATGAACTATGTTTCAAAATTTAAATTTTTTTTTTTCGTGTTTTCTCCTCTTTTAAACCGTTTAGTTAAGTGTTTTTGATATGTATCTGTTTCTATATATATTTATTGTGAGAAATCATTAAGATGATCAGTGTTTCCACAAAGATAAATATCATTAATTATTAATAATAATAATAGAGTTAAAGGTAAATTGAGCAGATTGGCTATTTCTGGCAATTTATTTAAGTGTGTATCAAACTGGTAGCCCTTGACATTAATCAGTACCCAAGAAGTAGCTCTTGGTTTAAAAAAGGTTGGTGACCCCTGGTCTGTGGTGTTGGGACGATACGGCCCGAAATCTATATGGCAAAACCCAAAACCAGTGAAGTTGGCACGTTGTGTAAATGGTAGGGATGTCCGATAATGGCTTTTTGCCGATATCCGATATTCCGATATTGTCCAACTCTTTAATTACCGATACCGATATCAACAGATACCGATATCAACCGATATATACAGTCATGGAATTAACACATTATTATGTCTAATTTGGACAACCAGGTATGGTGAAGATGAGGTACTTTTAAAAAAAATTATAAAATAAAATAAGATAAATAAATTAAAAACATTTTCTTGAATAAAAAAGAAAGTAAAACAATATAAAAACAGTTACATAGAAACTAGTAATTAATGAAAATGAGTAACATTAACTGTTAAAGGTTAGTACTATTAGTGGAGCAGCAGCACGCACAATCATGTGTGCTTACGGACTGTATCCCTTGCAGACTGTATTGATATATATTGATATATAATGTAGGAACCAGAATATTAATAACAGAAAGAAACAACCCTTTTGTGTGAATGAGGAGGGAGGTTTTTTGGGTTGGTGCATTAATTGTAAGTGTATCTTGTGTTTTTTATGTTGATTTAATTAATTAAAAAAAACTAAAAAAAACAACAACAAAAAAAAAAAACGATACCGATAATAAAAAACCGATACCGATCATTTCCGATATTACATTTTAACGTATTTATCGGGGTATCGGTATCGGACATCCCTAGTAAATGTTAAATAAAAACAGAATACAATGATTTGCAAATCCTTTTCAACTGATATTCAATTAAATAGACTGCAAAGACAAGATATTTAATGTTCACACTGAGAAACGTCCATAAGTAATCACAATAAAAATAAATAAATACAAAAATAATTCAATAATACTCTGTGAACTTTGAAACTTGTTTTGTGGCGTCACTTGCACACTGTTGTTTTAAATTAATTTCACCGACTTTTTGGATTATCATGAGTTTTTCTCTTTGTTTCTATCGCAAAAGGTGGTGGTTATCATTCACAACATGCGAGATAAGGGAGTATATACGTCAAATTACTTTATTTAGGAGTCTTTATTACATGCTTGAATATTTCAGTAGGTTTTTTTTCTTTTCCTATTTATTCACATTATAAAAATGTGGCAGTTATCATTAAGGACTGGCGAGAAACACCCGCATCCATGCTTGCCAAGCTCGAGACCTCCGAATTCGGGAGATGGGGGGGGGTTGTTGGGGGCGTGGTTGCGGGGGCAGGGTTGAGGTGCAGGCAGCATACCCCTTCCCCTTCGAGCTTTTCTGGATGAAATTAATTTATTTTTTCAAATCATTTTGGAACTTGCAAGCGTATTTCTTCTTCTTACTCGTCGTCGCCGTGTCTCCTTCTTGTTGTGTGTGTAGTTGTGCACTGAGCTCCAAAAGCCGTAGATGTTATTGTTGCGTCCCGGAAGAGTTAGTGCTGCAAGGGGTTCTGGGTAGAGATGTCCGATAATATCGGCCGATAAATGCTTTAAAATGTAATATCGGAAATTATCGGTATCGTTTTTTTGTTTTTGTTTGTTTTTTTATTAAGTCAACATAAAAAACACAAGATACACTTACAATTAGTGCACCAATCCAAAAAAAGGGTTGTTTCTTTCTGTTATTAATATTCTGGTTCCTACATTATATATCAATATATATCAATACAGTCTGCAAGGGATACAGTCCGTAAGCACACATGATTGTGCGTGCTGCTGGTCCACTAATAGTACTAACCTTTAACAGTTAATTTGACTCATTTTCATTAATTACTAGTTTCTATGTAACTGTTTTTATATTGTTTTACTTTCTTTTTTATTCAAGAAAATGTTTTTAATTTAGTTATCTTATTTTATTATTATTTTTAAAAAGTACCTTATCGTCACCATACATGGTTGTCCAAATTAGGCATACTAATGTGTTAATTCCACGACTATATATCAGTATCGGTTGATATCGGTATCGGTAATTAAGAGTTGGACAATATCGGAATATCAGATATCGGCAAAAAAGCCATTATCGGACATCCCTAATTTTTGGCCATATTTTCGGTTGTGTTGCTCCGAATGGAAGAGGTTTTTTTCATGTTTAATAGTAATATTTTTATTTCAAATTATGACTTAATTTTTTCTATATTATTTTTCCTAAATTAAGTATTTTCAAGCTTTTTTATTCAAGAAAATGTTTTTAATTTATTTATCTTATTTTATTTTTTTTATTTTTTTTTAAAAGGACCTTATCTTCACCATACCTGGTTGTCCAAATTAGGCATAATAATGTGTTAATTCCACGACTGTATATATCAGTATCGGTTGATATCGGTATTGGACAATATCGGAATATCAGATATTGGCAAAAAAAGCCATTATCGGACATCCCTAATTTTTGGCCATATTTTCGGTTGTGTTGCTCCGAATGGAAGAGATTTTTTTTCATGTTTAATAGTAATATTTTTATTTCAAATTATGACCTTATTTTTTCTATATTATTTTTCCTAAATTAAGTATTTTCAAGCTTTTTTATTCAAGAAAATGTTTTTAATTTATTTATCTTATTTTATTTTTTTTTATTTTTTTTAAAAGGACCTTATCTTCACCATACCTGGTTGTCCAAATTAGGCATAATAAGGTGTTAATTCCACGACTGTATACATCAGTATCGGTTGATATCGGTATTGGACAATATCGGAATATCAGATATCGGCAAAAAAGCCATTATCGGACATCCCTAATTTTTGGCCATATTTTCGGTTGTGTTGCTCCGAATGGAAGAGTTTTTTTTCCTGTTTAATTGTAATATTTTTATTTCAAATTATAACTTTATTTTTTCTATATTATTTTTCCTCAATTAAGTATTTTCAAGCTTTTTTATTCAAGAAAATGTTTTTCATTTATTTATCTTATTTTATTGTATTATTTTTTTAAAAAAGGACCTTATCTTCACCATACCTGGTTGTCCAAATTAGGCATAATAATGTGTTAATTCCACGACTGTATATATCGGTATCGGTAATTAAGAGTTGGACAATATCGGAATATCAGATATCGGCAAAAAAAGCCATTATCGGACATCCCTAATTTTTGGCCATATTTTCGGTTGTGTTGCTCCGAATGGAAGAGGTTTTTTTCATGTTTAATAGTAATATTTTTATTTCAAATTATGACTTTATTTTTTCTATATTATTTTTCCTAAATTAAGTATTTTCAAGCTTTTTTATTCAAGAAAATGTTTTTCATTTATTTATCTTATTTTATTTATTTTTATTTTTTTTTAAAGGACCTTATCTTCACCATACCTGGTTGTCCAAATTAGGCATAATAATGTGTTAATTCCACGACTGTATATATCAGTACCGGTTGATATCGGTATCGGTAATTAAAGAGTTGGACAATATCGGAATATCGGATATCGGCAAAAAGCCATTATCGGACATCCCTAATTATCATGTGACGGGGCCGGCACGCTGTTTATGTGCAGGAAAAGCGGACTCCTGGACAGCATGCAGCTGTGAAGGGGTGAAGGTTTCAGGTGAGAGAGGATGCTAAAGGCAGTGCCTTTAAGGCACAATATTGTTGTCCGGGTGGAAATCGGGAGAATGGTTGCCCCGGGAGATTTTCGGGAGGGGCACTGAAATTCGGGAGTCTCCCGGGAAAATGGTGAGGTTTGGCAAGTATGCCCGCATCACTGTTACTCTATGACTTGGATTTATACACAGCATCTATCTAGCATAGACACAGGAGCAATAGCTCCTTATGGACAATGGTATGGTCTCACTCTATTGATCGCTTATGTCACACTCCCGTGGATGACTAATGCCCCTAAGATCCTGCCACCGTCTGAATTATTCAGCACCAGCGTTTTGTTTTAATGTCACGGCTGCGGGGTAACTGGAGATGGATGATATTTGATGATCTGTTGCAGGAGTAAAATGTCTATTCCCCGGGTGGCGTGGGGACTGTTTTCCGATAGCCTGTATCTGATTTGTGTCAGCTCATGTAGAGCAGCCGTATCAGGTGGAGGAAGGCTGGTTAGGAACATCTGGCCTCAATCCAGGATTGGCTCGGTCGGCGTCGATGTTTTTTGATGCTCAAAACATGGAAGACTGGTGGGAGGGGGTAGCTGGGGGTGTATATTGTAGCGTGCTGCAAGGGGTTCTGGGTAGGGATGTCCGATAATGGCTTTTTGCCGATATCCGATATTCCGATATTGTCCAACTCTTTAATTACCGATACCGATATCAACAGATATATGCAGTCGTGGAATTAACACATTATTATGCCTAATTTGGACAACCATGTATGGTGAAGATAAGGAACTTTTTACAAAAAATAATAAAATAAGATAACTAAATTAAAAACATTTTCTTGAATAAAAAAGAAAGTAAAACAATATAAAAACAGTTACATAGAAACTAGTAATTAATGAAAATGAGTAAAATTAACTGTTAAAGGTTAGTACTATTAGTGGACCAGCAGCACGCACAATCATGTGTGCTTACGGACTGTATCCCTTGCAGACTGTATTGATATATATTGATATTTAATGTAGGAACCAGAATATTGATAACAGAAAGAAATGGGGGGAGGGAGGTTTTTTGGGTTGGTGCACTAATTGTAAGTATATCTTGTGTTTTTTATGTTGATTTAATTTTTAAAAAAAATAATAATAAAAAAAATAAAAAATAAAAAAAATAAGATAACTAAATTAAAAACATTTTCTTGAATAAAAAAGAAAGTAAAACAATATAAAAACAGTTACATAGAAACTAGTAATTAATGAAAATGAGTAAAATTAACTGTTAAATGTTAGTACTATTAGTGGACCAGCAGCACGCACGATCATGTGTGCTTACGGACTGTATCCCTTGCAGACTGTATTGATATATATTGATATATAATGTAGGAACCGGAATATTGATAACAGAAAGAAATGGGGGGAGGGAGGTTGTTTGGGTTGGTGCACTAATTGTAAGTGTATCTTGTGTTTTTTATGTTGATTTAATTTTAAAAAAAATAAAAAAATAAAATAAATAAAAAATAAGATAACTAAATTAAAAACATTTTCTTGAATAAAAAAGAAAGTAAAACAATATAAAAACAGTTACATAGAAACTAGTAATTAATGAAAATGAGTCAAATTAACTGTTAAAGGTTAGTACTATTAGTGGACCAGCAGCACGCACGATCATGTGTGCTTACGGACTGTATCCCTTGCAGACTGTATTGATATATATTGATATATAATGTAGGAACCAGAATATTGATAACAGAAAGAAATGGGGGGAGGGAGGTTTTTTGGGTTGGTGCACTAATTGTAAGTGTATCTTGTGTTTTTTATGTTGATTTAATTAAAAAAAAAAAAAACGATACAGATAATAAAAAAAACGATACCGATAATTTACGATATTACATTTTAACGCATTTATCGGCCGATAATATTGGCAGGCCGATATTATCGGACATCCCTAGTTCTGGGTATTTGTTCTGTTGTGTTTATGTTGTGTTACGGTGCAGATGTTCTCCCGAAATGTTGTTTGTCATTGTTGTTTGGTGTGGTTTCACATATTTGCAACAGTGTTAAAGTTGTTTATACGTCCACCCTCAGTGTGACCTGTATGGCTGTTGACCAAGTATGACCGTTTAGTGCGGGGGTCGGCGGGGCAACCCGCGGCTTCTGGAGCTTTTTCAAAAATGTATGAAAAATGGAAAAAGATGAGGGGAAAAATATATTGTAGTTTCTGTAGGAGAACAAACGTGACACAAACCTCCCCAGTTGTTAGAAATTTGGCGAGCGCCGTATTGTCCAACTAATTTTGGCGGTCCTTGAACTTGCCGTACTTTGTTTACGTGTACAACTTTCTCCGACTTTCTAAGACGTGTTTTATGCTACTCCTTCTTAGTCTCATTTTGTCCACCAAAAGTTGTATGCTGTGCGTGAATGCACGGAAGTGAGCTTTGTTGATATTATTAACTTGTGTGGAGTGCTTTGATTGATTGATTGATTGAAACTTTTATTAGTAGATTGCACAGTACAGTACATATTCCGTACAATTGACCACTAAATGGTAACACCCCAATAAGTTTTTCAACTTGTTTAAATCGGGGTCCACGTTAATCAATTCACGGTAAATCGCAAATGCGCTAATCAGGCATATTTGGTCACTGCATGACTGCAAGCTAATCGATGCTAACATGCCATTTAGGCTAGCTGTATGTACATATTGCATCATTATGACTCGTATGTAGGCATATGTGAGCTCATTTAATTTCCTTTAAGTCCTCTTAATTTGATTTATATTTGCATGTCTCATGACACATTATATGTATGTAATATTGGCTGCATTTCTGATAGTTGTGTACTGTTCCAGACCACAGCAAACTCTACCCAGCTTGCAAAGATTGTATTAAATCTACAAGAAGAAGACAGCCTGCCGTATCCTTTAACTTGGACACACACATATATACACTGCAAAAACTGAACTCTAAGTAAGATGAAATATCTCAAATAAGGGTGATATTTGCTTATTTTATGTCTGATAAGATAATTCTTCTCACTAAGCAGATTTTATGTTAGAGTGTTTTACTTGTTTTAAGGGTTTTGGTACTAAATGATCTCAGTAAGATATTACAGCTTGTTGCTGAGATTTGATGACCTATATTGAGTAAAACATGCTTGAAACTATTTTTGTCCAATTGTCCAAAACACACCCAGCAATGGTGCACAGGAAGGCGGGGAAGGAGAGGGGAGAAGGCGGCCAAAATGGTCAAAAGCCCCAATTTGGTCCAAAATACCTCCCCGGGTTCCAGTCCCACGAGTCCCGCCGCCGGCCGCAAAAAATTTCCCAGCAAAGTCCCACGGGAAGTGGGGGAGAAAAGTGAGAAAAGTGACTTGAAAAAAAGACTTGTGGGACTCGAACCTGGGTAGGTGTTTTAAACATTTTTGGGACTTTTGCCGACTTTTCCAACTTTTATCCCCCCTCCCTGTGGGACTCGGCTGGGTGTGTTATGGACATTTTGGGCATCCCGGAACTTTCGCGGCCATACATAAGATTTTATGTTATAGAGTGTTTTACTTGTTTTAAGGGTTTTGGTCCTAAATAATCTCAGTTAGTGAGAATATACTTATTTTAAGGTATTTTTGGGTTCATTGAACTTAGCTAATTAGGGTCCGCACAGGACCATTGTCAAAGGAATCCCAAAGGGAGTCCTTTTGCAATGGGACGAAAGGACACTATTGAATTTGTAAGGTTTTACTATTATTCTTTATTCTTTATTATTATTATTCCGCAGCTTTGCGCACTGCTTTGCGCACTACTTTGCCCCCCTTAACATGCTTCAAAACTCACCAAATTTGACACACAAATAGAAAAACGTGACCCAAAAACTTTAGTAAAAAAACCTAACCCCAAAATCAAAATTGCGCTCTAGCGCCCCCTAGGAAGAAAACTGCCTGTAACTCCCAGTACGAATGTCGTAAAGACATGAAACAAAAACCTCTATGTAGGTCACACTTAGACCTACTTTTTATTAATTAATTTCTTCGGGCAAAAATCAACAGGAAGTTGTCAATTTCCCCTTCAAGACAAAAAATGACTAAAAACACTCATTTTTGCCTCTTTGAGCTGTAATTTTAACCCTTTAAAATACTTCAAAACTCACCAAACTTTTCACACACATCGGGACTGGTGGAAATTGCGATCTGAAAGAAAACTGAAGCCCAAAACTCAAAATTGCGCTCTAGCGCAATTTTTGAATAAAACAGAGACAAAACTACTCCTCAGAGGAAAACTCAGACAAAAACTGCTTGTAACTTCCGGTAGGTAGGAACGTCTTAGAGACATGAAACAAATACCTCTATGTAGGTCTCACCTAGACCTACATTTCATAGATTGACATCCTTCAGCAAAAATCAACAGGAAGTTTGCAATCCCTCCTTCAAAACAACATTTTTGTTAAACCGGTCACCAAACATCAAACATTATCTCCTCTGAGCGCGTTTGTCGTTTCGGCTTCAAACTACTACAGGAGAGAGATTGAACCCTTCTGATTAAAAGTTGACGACGGCGTTTTGGAAGGTGCTACCGTTTTGATTTTACGAGCCTTCAAAGACCCGCTGCGCTGATGCTGCTCCGCTGCCGCAGCACCTAGGAAAAAAACACAGACAACACTTCCTCTAACTCCCAGTACGAATATCCTACAGACATGAAACAAAAACTTCTATGTAGGTCTGACTTAGAGCTAGATTTCATACATTGACATCCTTCAGCAAAAATCAACAGGAAGTTGGCAATCACCCCTTCAAAACAAAAGTTTCATAAAAACACTCATTTTTGCCTCTTAGAGCTGTAATTTGACCGCCTTAAAATACTTCAAAACTCACCAAACTTTTTACACACATCAGGACTGGCGGAAATTGCGATTGAATTAGGACTAGCACCTGCCAAAATGCGGACCCGACCAACGCTGCTTGCAGCTTTAATTAGGGTTCGCATGTACCCTGTACAAAGGACTCCCACAGGGAGTCCTTTGTACAGGTACAAAGGAACCTATTGAAATTGTAAGGTTGATTATTATTCCGCAGCTTTGCGCACTACTTTGCCCCCCTTAACATGCTTCAAAACTCACCAAATTTTATAAACACATAGAAAAACTGGGACAGCACACTTTAGTAAAAAAACCAAACCCCAAAAATCAAAATTGCGCTCTAACGCCCCCTAGGAAAAAAACAAACTGCCTGTAACTCCCACTAGGAAGGTCGTAGAGACATGAAACAAAAACCCGTATGTAGGTCTCACTTAGACCTACAATTCATAATTTCACATCCTCGGACAAAAACCAACAGGAAGTTGGCAATTTCCCCTTCAACACAAAAAATGACTAAAAACACTCATTTTTGCCTCTTTGAGCTGTAATTTGACCCCCTTAAAATACTTCAAAACTCACCAAAATTTTTACACACATTGGGACTGGTGGAAATTGTGATCTAAAAAAAAAAACGAACCCCAAAACTCAAAATTGCACTCTAGTGCAATTTTTGAATAAAACAGAGACAAAACTGCTTCTCAGAGGAAAACACAGACAAAACTGCTTGTAACTTCCGGTAGGAACGTTTTAGAGACATGAAACAAAAACCTCTACGTAGGTCTCACTTAGACCTACATTTCATAGATTGAAATCCTTCAGCAAAAATCAACAGGAAGTTTGATATCCCCACTTCAAAACAATTTTTTTTTAAAAAGCGGTCACCAAACATCAAACATTATCTCCTCTGAGCGCGTTTGTCGTTTTGGCTTCAAACTACTACAGGAGAAAGATTGAACCCTTCTGATTAAAAGTTGGCGAAAGCGTTTTAATAAGTGCTACGGTTTTGATTTTACGAGCCTTCAAAGAAAAGAACCACTGTGCCGCAGCACCTAGGAAAAAAAACAGACACAACTTCCTCTAACTCCCAGTAGGAATATCGTAGAGACATGCAACAAAAACCTCTATGTAGGTCTGACTTAGAGCTACGTTTCATACACTGACATCCTTCAGCAAAAATCAACAGGAAGTTGGCAATCACCCCTTCAAAACAAAAGTTTCATAAAAACACTAATTTTTGCCTCTTTGCGCTGTAATTTGACCCCCTTAAAATACTTCAAAACTCACCAAACGTTTTACACACATCGGGACTGGCGGAAATTGCGATCTAATTAGGACTAGCACCTGCCAAAATGCAGACCCGACCAACGCTGCTTGCAGCTTTAATTTTACTTGTTTTGGAAAGTCTTGACAAGCCAAATTTTCTTGTTCTATTGGCAGATAATTTTGCTTAGTTCAAATAAAATACCCCTCATTTTTGTTTTGTTTTTTCTTGTTTTTGAACACTGACTTTTTGCAGTGTACCTTTGGCCATTAAAAGCCAGTCATTTCCAGGTGGTTATCTCACCCTCTGAGAAGCCTCCATTTTACTAATGATTTCCAGTGTTGTAAAAATGTGTAGAATAAAAATTACATTCCAACATTTCTGTCAACGAAGATCTGTGTCAGCCTATGACACTAATATAAGACTTTTAATTTTTTGCGGCTCCAGACAGATTTGTTTTTTGTATTTTCGGTCCAATACGGCTCTTTCAACATTTTGGGTTGCCGACCCCCGTTTTAGTGGAAAGCTGAGCCCGGAATCTTGTGTATGGGGGCCCCATAATTTGGTGCCACACTCCTGATCCAACGCGTTAAAACTCGGACAATTTCAAAGAGGAAAAAAAGATCCAGACAGGAAGGAAGAGAAGTGAGAGAACAAGGAAGAGAGGACAAAAGTGTGTTGGTTAAGATTCAGGGCAGGCGGTGGTATCATTACCATACATCAGGACAATAAATGAGGCTTTCAGCAGACCGTAATAAGAGTTTGATAAATCATCCGGACCAGAATTAACTAGACGTCAAAACAATGTGAGGACTCTTGACGGATGGCAGAGGAGGAGCCAATAGCACAGATTAGTGTGGCTGGAAATGATGGAGCGCTAAAATGGGGGTTGCACTGGTGCTGTAATAGCACAAGGAGGAAGAATAAAGGTGAGGCGCACAAGGACAGAGACTGGAGGATCGTAAAGCAGTAGGATACCGTATTTTCCGGACTACAGTGCGCCTTATAATGTACGGAATAATTCTGGTTTTGCTTACCGACCTTGAAGCAATTTTATTTGGTACATGGTGTAATGATAAGTGTGACCAGTAGATGGCAGTCAAACATAAGAGATATGTGTAAACTGCACTAACTATGATGGCAATATGACTCAAGTAAACAACACCAATATTGTGTATGTTCCGTTGAAAATATAGAACATTACACACGGCGCTCAAAAATCCATCGAAATGTTTTAGTACGACTTTGGTAAGCTATGAAGCCACACCGCTTGATGGATTGTACTGTGCTTCAACATAGGAGTATTATTATGGTGTGTGTATAAGGTAAGACATATTATCTGGCATTTTGTTTCGCAATATTATGCAAAAGCAACTTTTCTTACCTTCTGGTACCTGCTGATCTGTATTTGGGATCTGCATAAATCCTGAAAAATTGCTCGCGTCCGCCTTTGTAGTCCGTGCCGACACCGTAGTCGATAAGCTTCTTCTTTTTCTCTATTTTCTTGTCATGGGACTGTGGAGGGGGGCGTGGCCTGCGGGCCTGCCGCGGAGCGGGGTGTGTAGGGACTGGCCTCGAAGCAGCGGCAGGTGAGTAGATTGCCCAGCTGGGGCTAGTTATCTAATCACCTGTCGCCTTTATGAGCGGCAGAGACACGTGGTTGGAGTTGGAGACAGAAAAAACACTCACGAACGGAGACACGCGGGACTGAAAAGCCCAAACACATATTGCTGGAAAGCAATCCCTCCATGTGTGGATGAAAATAAAAACTTGCTTAACCCTCAAGAAGATCTGTCGGCATCAGGAGAAACCCCCCCCCCCCAAGAGGGAAACCCCCACAGGGACATTCATCATTCGCTGTTGCCATTTCTAACATTAAGTAGTGTAAAGTTATGTTTTATATCTGTCAGTAAACTTGCCATGAAAGCGCTAAAACATACCGGTGTAGTGAGTTTATATTATTCACCCAAAGAACTTTAGTTATTAGTCGGACGTTTTTTCACGGGACACATTTCCGGTGTTGTTGTTTCCGGATGAGGAGCTGCTGCTCCGTTATTGATTGCAGTAAAGTCTTAATGTCATTAAAACAGTTAGCGCCATCTTTTGACCTTCTTCCACTCCCGTCCTTGCACGCTACACCGCTACAACAAAGATGACGGGGAGAAGACGCTGTCGAAGGTGAGCCACGTAAATAAGACCGCCCACGAAACGGCGCATCCGGAAGCGACTGTCAGAAAGCGACTTGAAGATGATCTGTAAAACATCATCTATGCAACATTTTGACCAAAGAACCACCATTACATGTTATGTCGACCACAAGGAAGTGTTTTACATTTAGAAAAATAATAATAATTAAAGCTGCAAGCAGCGATGGACGGGACCGACTTTGAGGGCTCATAAAATCCAAACCGGAGCAGTAATTAAAACTCTTTCATTAACTTTTAATCAGAAGGGTTCAATCTTTCTCCTGTGCTAATTTGAAGCCGACACGACAAACGCGCTCAGAGGAGATAATGTTTGAAAAAAGGTAACTGTTTTTACACAACTTTTGTTTTGAAGGGGGAATTGCAAACTTCCTGTTGATTTTTGCTGGGGGTTGTCAGTGTATGAAATATAGGTCTAAGTGAGACCTGCATAGAGGTTTTTGTTTCATGTCTCTGCGACATTCCTACTGGGAGTTACAGGCAGTTTTGTCTGTGTTTTCTTCCTAGGGGGCGTTAGAGCGCATTTTTGAGTTTTGGGGTTTGGTTTTTTGATTAGATCGCAATTTTTGCAAGTTGATGTGTGTGTCCAATTTGGTGAGTTTTGAAGCATGTTAAGGGGGTCAAATTACAGCTCAAAGAGGCGGCGGTATAATAATAAAATGCTAGAAATACAATAGGGTCCTCTGTCCCAAAGGGACTCGGTCCCTAATAATATGACTCCTTTAATGCACCTTATAATCCAGTGCACCTTATATATGAAAAAAGATCAAAAATAGACAATTCATCGCCAGTGCGCCTTATAATCCTGTGCGCCCTATGGTCCGGAAAATACAATACTCGCTCATATTCACACTGATGAGCACATTTGCACACAAAAATGTATATTTAATGAAAATGCCTTAGTTTGTCCAGAATAAAATGACTCAGCTGACCCCTCACTTCTTGAACATACAGGCACAATTTTCTTGGTGTGTGCAAAGGTCTAATCACCCAACATGATCCCGTTGGAAAATCCTGACGAGAGGTTATTCAGTTCTGTAAAATGTCCCCGTTCTCTGCTCCCTGTTCTCACCTCTCGCCCAGAGGGTCGCTTTAATTGCCAGCCCCGTAACCTTTGCCGGGCGCCAGTGACAAGGCTTGTCTGCGGTGCTCGGAGGTGGTAGCAACTCGATTATCTGTGACAGCAGATTCCGGCGACTGGACCGGAGAGAGAGAGAGCAAAAGAGAGGGAGAGCTGGAGAAAAAGAAGCCGGGGCGAGTAGAGGCCCATTACGGGCTAATTGGAGCCGCTCACCCTCGGAGCGTTGGGCTGGAAAGCAGTTGCAGCATTCTCATGCATGGTGAGCTGCGTTTATATGCATGCAAGAGGAGGCCAGAGGGAGAGTCAAGTCTACTCTGCTCAGCATGACACCCCTGGAGCGTTACATTATTTTTATACTTGTGTTTATTCATCATCACGATAGCCTCGCAATACGAAGGTCCTGGGTTCGATCCTGCGCTCGGGATATTTCTGTGTGGAGTTTGCATGTTCTCCCCGTGACTGCGTGGGTTCCGTGTCCTGGGCATGACGTTAAAGTGCATCCGGCAGTGGAGGCTCCTCTATGGGGTCTTGGGGGCAATAGGAGGTTAACCCCTTTACTACTGTTACCCCAGGTGGCCCTTGGCAAAGGCCTAGTACCTGACTGCCCCCTAGCCAGGGATACGGTGAAGACCTCAACGGCGGAGCAGGCGGAAGACGGTAGATTTAAGAACTACCACAACGGCTGCGATGGCGGAAGAAGGCTGCAGCAGAAAAGGGTCCCCCAGTCGTCTTGGACTCCATGCCACTGGACCCTGACCCGATTCTGTCAAGGATCGTGTGGTGACTGTCTGTGCACCAGTCTCCCCACGTTAAACAAAGTCACGCACAGGCATCCTCCATAAAATGGATACACCCCAGTGACGTGCGGTGAGGTTCATGACTGGTGAGGCACTGACTTCATCACTGTCAGATTTACAAACATATGAACCCTAAAGAGTATCTTATTCACCATTTGATTGGCAGCAGTTAACGGGTTATGTTTAAAAGCTCATACCAGCATTCTTCCCTGCTTGGCACTCAGCATCAAGGGTTGGAATTGGGGGTGAAATCACCAAAAATGATCCCCGGGCGCGGCGCCGCTGCTGCCCACTGCTCCCCTCATCTCCCAGGGGGTGAACAAGGGGATGGGTCAAATGCAGAGGACAAATTTCACCACACCTAGTGTGTGTGTGACAATCATTGGTACTTTAACTTAACTTTAACTTTACACATACAAACTGTAGCACACATCTCCATTGTGGACTCCATCCGTTTCTTGGGCACCACCATCACCCAGGACCTCAAGTGGGAGCCGACCATCAGTTCCCTCATCAAGAAGGCCCAGCAGAGGATGTACTTCCTGCGGCAGCTGAAGAAACTGAAGGTGCCGACCGAGATGCTGGTGCAGTTCTACTCAGCCATCATCAAATCCATCACCATGTGGTTCCCCGGCGCCACAGTCCGGGACAAGCATCAACTGCAGCGCATCGTACATGCTGCTGAGAAGGTTATTGGCTGCAAACTCCCACCCCTCCAGGACCTGTACTCCTCCAGGACCAGGAGGCGTGTGGGTCGGATCACCCTGGAGACAAACTATTCTCCCCTCTCCCCTCAGGCAGGAGACTACGGTCCATCCAGACCCACACCTCCCGCCCCCTGAACAGTTTTTTCCCCTCGGCCATCAGGCACATGAACAATATCAAGATCTGATAGCTCAGTTACAGCTCATGTTATTCTATTCTGTTATATGTGTTTTGTGTTGCACGATTGCGCCAAGTAAAATTCCTAGTTTGTGAAACCGTTCTCAAACACTGGCAATAAAAACTCTTCTGATTCTGATTCTAGCTGTTTGAATGTAACGTGCATCTTATTTTTAGTTTTGATTACCAAATTCGGAGGTGTTAAATCACCAGTAAAATCACTAATGCTAATCAGTAGCATGTATATGGCATATCACATGTAATTTAGCATTGAGCTAGCGCATTTTAAAAATTGGGGCCTTGGTTCTGAGTGCTTTCTATCAGGACTTTGTTGGCATGAAAAATTGCCACATTACCAAGAGTCAGTCCGCAATGAAAACGCCTGTTTGCCCGGCAAGTGTTAAGAGTCTGCAACCGTCCCGTGCTACAGAGGTCTAGAAATATGGTACCGTTTGATTTGACAAAAATTGCTACCCGGTAGTGCCAACGTAAGTCGGTTAGTAACCACAAAAGTACTGAATTTGGTACCCATTCCTACAGTATGTGTCATTTGGTAGGCCACAAACAAAAATCCTATTTAGGGCCGCAGAAAGCCGAGAGCCAGAAGTGGTCGTCGGTTGTCAACCACAAAACAATGTTGCTTTAAGAGCATTTAAGCAACAGGCATCAAGTAGTCCGGAATGTTTTTCAGGGGTCATATCAGGATATATTTTTCTACATTTAAATGGTGGTTCTTTGGTGAAAATGTGCATTGATTTTGTTTTACAGACCTCTTTTCAACTCACATTGTTGCTCCATTTTAAAACAGTTTGTTTTGCGAGGCGAAGTTGTTAGATGCAAATGAACCTCTCCTCACCACGCCCCCTCATACCGATGAGCCTCCGTCTGTCAGCTTTTTTCTTGTCATTTTTAAGCTTGCTTGCTTTTATTTTGCACGATGGACATCGGTGACAGCAACCAGACATCTGTTTTAAATGACTTCCACCACAACACCACATCTGAGATGATAGATAGATCAGGGGCTGACCGTGGTTTGTTGTTGGCACTGAGGAAGGAGGTAATGCGAGTGGACGAAAGAGGGGAAAGAAGCCCGGCTGACGTACAGGTCTGGAATTATACATGCAGGCTAAGGTTAAACTTCTACCGAGTCTGACTTTGTAATGCTAGATCTTTGACCTATACATGTGTTTATTGGCTATGAAATGCTTTTCTATATCATGTAAATAACTCCGCTGCACAGCTGCTTAGAGTTGTAAACAATAGACACTCAAGGCTATAAGGTACGCTACATTTTAAAGGATTACATAACTTACTCGTCCATTGCCAAACACAGTAGTCACTGATCCAACTAAAAGTTGTTTTTAGCAAAATCGGGTACGGCGATGCTATTGTCTTACAGTAGAAGGCTAAGATAGCTACACAACAACTCAAACAAACATTGCTAACGAATCATTCACACATTTCCAACCTACTGTTAGTATTTACCGCTACATTGTCTCCTTTATTGCCATAGATAGTCACCCAGCCTGCCATTAAAAGTAGTTTTTCGGAAAATCCATCTAAGTGAAAAAATTTGTGGGTGAAGGAGGACTCTTCTTGGCACACACTGGCAGCAACTTCTTCAGGCACATTAATGAATTAAAAAATAAGGCACTTCTTACTTGTTCACATGAGACTGGAGGTTTAAATAGTGTCCTGTGTTGGGTTACACAACCAATAACAGCATTTTTGTTCTCCAAGTCAAATGTTGTTCAATTAGTCTAAACTGCAAATGCGAGCGTACAAACTAAAAATGACGGACATGCTCAAGACAGTCTGGGTGGATCTATACCATATATGGATAATCCACTGACGATACCGATTGGGAACATTCCAATTTGACCGTTTGAAGGGAGTGGATAGTGTTGCGTCGGACCAGTCCTTCCTCCAAGGGAATCTAAGTTACTGGTCAATCCCAAGTTCTTTCGATGACATATATGCTGAGTAAGAAGGACCATCATAACAAAGGTCTTAACTCATTCTCTTTCTATGCCACATCAATGTGGAATGCGCTCCCAACAGGTATAAAAGAAAGGGCATCTCTATCCTCCTTCAAAACCGCAATAAAAGTTCACCTCCAGGCAGCTACAACCCTAAACTAACACCCTCCCCGGATTGCTAATAATCAAATGTAAACAATCAAATGCAGATACTTTTTCTTATGCCTTCTGATCTCTCTCTCTCTCTCTCTCTCTCTCTCTCTCTCTCTCTCTCTCTCTCTCTCTCTCTCTCTCTCTCTCTCTCTCTCTCTCTCTCTCTCTCTCTCTCTCTCTCTCTCTCTCTCTCTCTCTCTCTCTCTCTCTCTCTCTCTCTCTCTCTCTCTCTCTCTCTCTCTCTCTCTCTCTCTCTCTCTCTCTCTCTCTCTCTCTCTCTCTCTCTCTCTCTCTCTCTCTCTCTCTCTCCACTACTTGCTGTCCATATCCTACCCCCCACCCCCTCCACACCCCTGATTGTAAATAATGTAAATAATTCAATGTGATTATCTTGTGTGATGACTGTATTAGGATTATAGTATATATCTAATAGTATATATCTGCATCATGAATCAATTTAAGTGGACCCCGACTTAAACAAGTTGAAAAACTTATTCAGGTGTTACCATTTAGTGGTCAATTGTACGGAATATGTACTTCACTGTGCAACCTACTAATAAAAGTCTCAATCAGTCAAGACGAAATTGGAATATTTTCTAGTTTATTCGAAAGCTTTGGGAGACCAACTTAATTAATACATTCGTATCGGCTGCTCTAGCTGATCTGGCATTCAAACGGAAAGAGACTACTTCTTGAACCCGCAAACAGCCCCCACCCTCTCCGGAAGGGAATACAGGCTCATTGTTCTACTACAGATAAGATATAAGGGAGTACTCCAACTCCTACATTCCAAGTCTTCAAGGTAACACACACAGTTTACTTGCGGACATAAAATGAAAAAATCGAAAGAGTACAAATGGAAAAACACCAGCATGACTATGAATAAAGAAATATATATGCATTCTCCACAATAGGAAGGCAAAACTGTTTTATAAATATTTCCGCAATGTTTCCACGCTATGATTTCAAATTTCCGGCACTAATGCAGATCCCAAATGCACAACAGCAGGTACCAGTAGGTAATAAAAGTCGATTTTGCGCGATAACGCCCCTTCAAACTTGACTTTGAAACTCTCGTGGCCTTAACGGTTCAAAAAGGTGGACCTTGTCCACTGCGTCATGTTTCCTTTTTGTTTTTAAAATGGTATGTTGGGTTACAGCAATGAAAGACGAAGGGAGCACAATGTAGTGTAGCAACGAGTACAAGACGATCCCTTTCTCCTGTAAATGTAACTAAGGAGAACAGTGTACTATCCTAGAAAATGCAGAATCATCAGATAACGATCGTTTTACGTGGACAGGAGATTAGAATGATTCCGTTCAGGAAGTCATAAAACTTGATCCCTGCAACTCTCAACGTTCAATAATCCTTTCTCTTCAGAAAGACCTTGAGACACAGTGTTCCATGTTCTTTGGTTATGAGGCTATTAAAATGTAATTGCGTTCTACATTGCACATCACATAAACAAGAGCCGGATGAGGCAACCGCAGTCAACCTCATTTTGTGCTGTGCACACAAAACTCCAGGCCCCATAGAGGTACATTTTTGTATCATATACAAACCCCGTTTCCATATGAGTTGGGAACTTGTGTTAGATGTAAATATAAACGGAATAAAATGATTTGCAAATCATTTTCAACCCATATTCAGTTGAATATGCTACAAAGACAACATATTTGATGTTCAAACTGAAAACAAAAATTTTTTTTTGCAAATAATCATTAACTTTAGAATTTGATGCCAGCGACACGTGATAAAGAAGTTGGAAAAGGTGGCAATAAATACTGATAAAGTTGAGGAATGCTCATCAAACACTTATTTGGAATGTCCCGCAGGTGAACGGGCTAATTGGGAACAGGTGGGTGCCATGATTGGGTATAAAAGCAGCTTCCATGAAATGCTCAGTCATTCACAAACAAGGATGGGGCGAGGGTCACCACTTTGTCAACAAATGCGGGAGCAAATTGTTTAAGAACAACATTTCTCAACCAGCTACTGCAAGGAATTCACCATCTACGGTCCTTAATATCATCAAAAGGTTCGGAGAATCTGGAGAAATCACCGCACGTAACATTGAACGCCCGTGACCTTCGTTCCCTCAGTTGGTACCGCATCAAAAACCGACATCGGTGTGTAAAGGATATCACCACATGGGCTCAGGAACACTTCATAAAACCACTGTCAGCAACTACAGTTGGTCCCTACATCTGTAAGTGCGAGTTAAAACTCTACTATGCAAAGCGAAAGCCGTTTATCAACAACACCCAGAAACGCCGCCGGCTTCGCTAGGGCCCGAGCTCATCTAAGATGGACTGATGCAAAGTGGAAAAGTGTTCTGTGGTCTGACGAGTCCACATTTCAAATTGTTTTTGGAAATATTCGACGTCGTGTCATCCGGACCAAAGGGGAAGCGAACCATCCAGACTGTTATCGACGCAAAGTTGAAAAGCCAGCATGTGTGATGGTATGGGGGTGCATTAGTGCCCAAGGCATGGGTAACTTACACATCTGTGAAGGCACCATTAACGCTGGAAGGTACATACAGCTTTTGGAACAACATATGTTGCCATCTAAGCTTGATTGATTGATTGAGACTTTTATTAGTAGGTTGCACAGGGAAGTACATATTCCGTACAATTGACCACTAAGTGGTAACACCCGAATAAGTTTTTCAACTTGTTTAAGTCGGGGTCCACTTAAATAGATTCATGATACAGATATATACTATCATATATACTATCATCATAATACAGTCATCTCACAAGATAATCACATTGAATTATTTACATTATTTACAATCCGGGGTGTGGAAAGGGGGCGCCCCTGCTTATTTCAGCAAGACAATGCCAAGCCACATTCAGCACGTGTTACAACAGCGTGGCTTCGTAAAAAAAAGAGTGCGGGTACTTTCCTGGCCCGCCTGCAGTCCAGACCTGTCTCCCATCGAAAATGTGTGGCGCATTATGAAGCCTAAAGTACCACAAGGGAGACCCCCGGACTGTTGAACGACTGAAGCTCTACATAAAACAAGAATGGGAAGGAATTCCACTTTCAAAGCTTCAACAATTAGTTTCCTCAGTTCCCAATCGTTTATTGAGTGTTGTTAAAAGGAAAGGCCATGTAACACAGTGGTGAACATGCCCTTCCCAACTACTTTGGCACGTGTTGCAGCCATGAAATTCTAAATTAATTATTATTTGCAAAAAATAAATAAAGTTTATGAGTTTGATCATCAAATATGTTATCTTTGTAGCATATTCAACTGAATATGGGTTGAAAAGGATTTGCAAATCATTGTATTCCGTTTATATTTACATCGAACACAATTTCCCAACTCATATGGAAACGGGGTTTGTAGTTCAAAATGTGTATTGTCAGATTCACAAGCTGAAAAAGACAGGAATGTAAGTTTATTTTAAGAGAGTTATGACAAGCAAACAGCACCAAATTCGGTGGAATGGCCTGGTATCAGAGGAAATACCGGCCCTGTCTTGACTCGGTATCAGATCGATACCACAACTTGCAGTATCATCCTGTCAGTAAAATTCTCAGGATCTTTACTGTCATTAAAAGATGCCTAAAAGCAACATTTTTAACACTTCCCTCAGTGTTAGTGATATTAACTAAGCCATTATGACGTGTGATGTCATGACTGACAAACAGCAGCGTAATGACAACCATCTGGGCAAATAATGAAAGCAGCAGCGGGAATGAGATGTTTTAATTAATGAAAGACACTCCATTAGTTCTGATGAGTGACTTATCAACGCCAGCTCATTATGCAAATGAAATTAAGATAGCAGCGCGGCCCGTGTCATCGATAACAGAGACGTTGAGTCATTTCCGTGGGACAGCCAAAGGAAAAAGGCTCCGCCAGCTGTTCCGGAAACATAAAGTTTTTAGAAGGCTACGAGTATAACTCGCGTAAAGATTTTTATACCCAACTAATTCAGGAAAACGTCATCCGTCCAACCAGTCTTACGGTCGTCAAAATAAATGGTTTCCATTATATTTTTGGCCTATGAAAAGAAGGCAAAAAGAGCCACGTCAGTCACACTCAGTGTGTGTGTGTGTGTGTGTGTGTGTGTGTGTGTGTGTGTGTGTGTGTGTGTGTGTGTGTGTGTGTGTGTGTGTGTGTGTGTGTGTGTGTGTTCTCGATGGGTGGGGTTGTGTGCCTCTGACCCTGTGATCATTAATCTCACTTGCTGTCAGTGTAATGGACACTGATGGACAGTATTGTGTTTGTTTGCTCACACACTCACTCTCCCACACACACACACACACACACACACACACACGCAAACTGGTTAGCATTACTGAAGACGCCACACCGATCCGCCTGTCGATCTCACGATCCAGAAAAGCGCTGTATAAATCTAATCCGTTATTAAATCAACAACAAAAAAATCCTGACTTTGGAGCAATGTTCACGGACTCTAAAATTTGGCTCTCTATTAAATGCAATGGTTTTCTGTATTGGGACCATGATTTCGGCCCTAACTTGTTCACCGGTCCTCATATGGAAGGTACTTTTCCTTGTTGATGCCTCAAGAAGGGTAGAAATACAAGAACACACACACACACACACACACAAATTGGTTAGTATTACTGAAGACGCCACACCGATCCGCCTGTCGATCTCACAATCCAGAAAAGCGCTGTATAAAATCTAATCCGTTATTAAATCAACAAAAAAATCCTGACTTTGGAGCAATGTTCACGGACTCTAGTATTTGGCTCTCTATTAGATGTAATGGTTTTTCTGTATTGGGACCATGATTTCGGTCCTAACTTGTTCACCGGTCCTCATATGGAAGGTACTTTTCCTTCTTGATGCCTCAAGAAGGGTAGAAATACAAGAACACACATGAACACACACACACACACACACAAACACACACTGGTTAGCATTACTGAAGACGCCACACCGATCCGCCTGTCGATCTCACGATCCAGAAAAGCGCTATATAAATCTAATCCATTATTAAATCAATAAAAAAAAATCCTGACTTTGGAGCAATGTTCACAGACTCTAGTATTTGGCTCTCTATTAGATGCAATGGTTTTCCCGTATTGGGACCATGATTTCGGTCCTAACTTGTTCACCGGTCCTCATATGGAAGGTACTTTTCCTTGTTGATGCCCCAAGAAGGGTAGAAATACAAGAACACACACACACACACACACACACACACACACACACACAAACTGATTAGCATTACTGAAGACGCCACACCGATCCGCCTGTCGATCTCACGATCCAGAAAAGCGCTATATAAATCTAATCTGTTATTAAATCAACAAAAAAAAATCCTGACTTTGGAGCAATGTTCACGGACTCTAGTATTTGGCTCTCTATTAGATGCAATGGTTTTCTGTATTGGGACCATGATTTCGGTCCTAACTTGTTCACCGGTCCTCATATGGAAGGTACTTTTCCTTGTTGATGCCCCAAGAAGGGTAGAAATACAAGAACACACACACACATACACACACACACACACACGCAAACTGGTTAGCATTACTGAAGACGCCACACCGATCCGCCTGTCGATCTCACGATCCAGAAAAGCGCTGTATAAATCTAATCCGTTATTAAATCAACAACAACAAAATCCTGACTTTGGAGCAATGTTCACGGACTCTAGTATTTGGCTCTCTATTAGATGCAATGGTTTTCTGTATTGGGACCATGATTTCGGTCTTAACTTGTTCACCGGTCCTCATATGGAAAGTACTTTTCCTTGTTGATGCCTCAAGAAGGGTAGAAATACAAGAACACACACACACATACACACACACACAAACTGGTTAGCATTACTGAAGACGCCACACCGATCCGCCTGTCGCTCTCACGATCCAGAAAAGCGCTGTATAAAATCTAATCCGTTATTAAAGCAACAAAAAAATCCTGACTTTGGAGCAATGTTCACGGACTCTAGTATTTGGCTCTCAATTAGATGCAATGGTTTTCCCGTATTGGGACCATGATTTCGGTCCGAACTTGTTCACCGGTCCTCATATGGAAGCTACTTTTCCTTCTTGATGCCTCAAGAAGGGTAGAAATACAAGAACACACACACACACACACACACACAAATGCAAACTGGTTAGCATTACTGAAGACGCCACACCGATCCGCCTGTCGCTCTCACGATCCAGAAAAGCACTGTATAAATCTAATCCGTTATTAAATCAACAAAAAAAAATCCTGACTTTGGAGCAATGTTCACGGACTCTAAAATGTGGCTCTCTATTAAATGCAATGGTTTTCTGTATTGGGACCATGATTTCGGCCCTAACTTGTTCACCGGTCCTCATATGGAAGGTACTTTTCCTTGTTGATGCCTCAAGAAGGGTAGAAATACAAGAACACACACACACACACACACACGCAAACTGGTTAGCATTACTGAAGACGCCACACCGATCCGCCTGTCGATCTCACGATCCAGAAAAGCGCTGTATAAATCTAATCCGTTATTAAATCAACAACAAAAAAATCCTGACTTTGGAGCAATGTTCACGGACTCTTAAATTTGGCTCTCTATTAAATGCAATGGTTTTCTGTATTGGGACCATGATTTCGGCCCTAACTTGTTCACCGGTCCTCATATGGAAGGTACTTTTCCTTGTTGATGCCTCAAGAAGGGTAGAAATACAAGAACACACACGAACACACACACACACACACACACACACACAAACACACACAGGTTAGCATTACTGAAGACGCCACACCGATCCGCCTGTCGATCTCACGATCCAGAAAAGCGCTATATAAATCTAATCCGTTATTAAATCAACAACAAAAAAATCCTGACTTTGGAGCAATGTTCACGGACTCTAGTATTTGGCTCTCTATTAAATGCAATGGTTTTCTGTATTGGGACCATGATTTCGGTCCTAACTTGTTCACCGGTCCTCATATGGAAGGTACTTTTCCTTCTTGATGCCTCAAGAAGGGTAGAAATACAAGAACACACACACACACACAAATTGGTTAGTATTACTGAAGACGCCACACCGATCCGCCTGTCGATCTCACGATCCAGAAAAGCGCTATATAAATCTAATCCGTTATTAAATCAACAAAAAAAATCCTGATTTTGGAGCAATGTTCACGGACTCTAGTATTTGGCTCTCTATTAGATGTAATGGTTTTTCTGTATTGGAACCATGATTTCGGTCCTAACTTGTTCACCGGTCCTCATATAGAAGGTACTTTTCCTTGTTGATGCCTCAAGAAGGGCAGAAATACAAGAACACACACACACACACACACACACAAACTGCTTAGCATTACTGAAGACGCCACACCGATCCGCCTGTCGATCTCACGATCCAGAAAAGCGCTGTATAAAATCTAATCCGTTATAAAACGACAAAAAAATCCTGACTTTGGAGCAATGTTCACGGACTCTAGTATTTTGCTCTCTATTAAATGCAATGGTTTTTCTGTATTGGGACCATGATTTCGGCCCTAACTTGTTCACCGGTCCTCTTACGGAAGCTACTTTTTCTTGTTGATGCCTCAAGAAGGGTAGAAATACAAGAACACACACACACACACACACACACACACACACACACACATGCAAACGGGTTAGCATTACTGAAGACGCCACACCGATCCGCCTGTCGATCTCAAAGTTTTGTTGTTGTTTACTGGCATCATTTTGCAGTCTACACATATCTCTTATGTTTGACTGCCATCTACTGGTCACACTTATCACTACACAGTGTCCCAAATAAAATTGCTTCGAGGTCAATAAACCATACTTGGCAACCCTCCCGATTTTCCCGGGAGATTCCCGAATTTCAGTGCCCCTGCCAAAAATCTCCCGGGGCAACCATTCTCCCGAATTTCTCCCGATTTCCACCCGGACAACAATATTGGGGGCGTGCCTTAAAGGCACTGCCTTTAGCGTCCTCTACAACCTGTCGTCACGTCCGCTTTTCCTCCATACAAACAGCGTGCCGGCCCATTCACATAACATATGCGGCTTTTACACACACACACAAGTGAATGCAAGGCGTACTTGATCAACAGCCATACAGGTCACACTGAGGGTAGCCGTATAAACAACTTTAACACTGTTACAAATATGCGCCACACTGTGAACCCACACCGAACAAGAATGACAAACACATTTCGGGAGAACATCCGCACCGTAACACAACATAAACACAACAGAACAAATACCCAGAACCCCTTGCAGCACTAAGTCTATATAAAATCTGTATAAAATCTAATCCGTTATTAAAGCAACAAAAAAATCCTGACTTTGGAGCAATGTTCACAGACTCTAGTATTTGGCTCTCTATTAGATGCAATGGTTTTCTGTATTGGGACCATGATTTCGGTCTTAACTTGTTCACCGGTCCTCATTTGGAAGGTACTTTTCCTTATTGATGCCTCAAGAAGGGTAGAAATACAAGACACACACACACACACACACACACACACACACACACACACACACACACACACACACACACACACAAACTGGTTAGCATTACTGAAGACGCCACACCGATCCGCCTGTCGATCTCACGATCCAGAAAAGCGCTGTATAAATCTAATCCGTTATTAAATCAACAAAAAAAATCCTGACTTTGGAGCAATGTTCACGGACTCTAGTATTGAGTACACCCCCGCTACCACCAAACCCCGACCCCCCAACCCCGCCCACCTCATCTCCCGAATCCGGAGGTCTCAAGGTTGGCAAGTATGCGGTAAACACAACCAGAATTATGGTTATAAGGCTCACTGACAATTTTTGAGAAAATGAAAGGATTTTAAGTGCGCCTTATAGTCCGAAAAATACGGTAATCGAACAATTCGACAAAATGAACAACACAACAACAAAAAACATATGTTTGTTCTAATTGGTTATCGGGTTATTGGAGAAGGCATTCGACCGTGTAACCCGGGAAGTCCTGTGGGGAGTGCTCAGAGAGTATGGGGTATCGGACTGTCTGATTGTGGCGGTCCGCTCCCTGTATGATCAGTGCCAGAGCTTGGTCCGCATTGCCGGCAGTAAGTTGGACCCGTTTCCAGTGAGGGTTGGACTCCACCAAGGTTGCCCTTCGTCACCGATTCTGTTCATAACTTTAATGGACAGAATTTCTAGGCGCAGTCAGGGTGTTGAGGGGATCTGGTTTGGTGGCTCCAGGATTAGGTCTCTGCTTTTTGCAGATGATGTGGTCCTGATGGCTTCATCTGGCCAGGATCTTCAGCTCTCGCTGGATCGGTTCGCAGCCGAGTGTGAAGCGACTGGGATGGGAATCGGCACCTCCAAGTCCGAGTCCATGGTTCTCGCCCGGAAAAGGGTGGAGTGCCATGGGGAGGAGATCTTGGGGAGGAGATCTTGCCCCAAATAGAGGAGTTCAAGTACCTCGGAGTCTTGTTCATGAGTGAGGGAAGAGTGGATCGTGAGATGGACAGGCGGATCGGTGCGTCGTCTTCAGTAATGCGGGCGCTGTATTGATCCGTTGTGGTGAAGAAGGAGCTGAGCCGGAAGGCAAAGCTCTCAATTTACCGGTCGATCTACGTTCCCGTCCTCACCTATGGTCATGAGCTTTGGGTTATGACCGAAAGGACAAGATCACGGGTACAAGCGGCCGAAATGAGTTTCCTCCACCGGGTGGCGGGTCTCTCCCTTAGAGATAGGGTGAGAAGCTCTGTCATCCGGGAGGAGCTCAGAGTAAAGCCTCTGCTCCTCCAGATGGACAGGAGCCAGATGAGGTGGTTTGGGCATCTGGTCAGGATGCCACCCGAGGTGTTTCAGGCACATCCGACCGGTAGGAGGCCACGGGGAAGACTCGGGACACGTTGGGAAGACTATGTCTGGACGACTATGTCTGGACGACTATGGACCTGGACGAAATGGCTGGGGAGAGGGAAGTCTGGGTTTCCCTGCTTAGGCTGCTGCCCCCGCGACCCGACCTCGGATAAGCGGAAGAAGATGGATGGATGGTTATCAGGGATGGTATCGCTACGATCCACCTACCGTCTACTCTACGGTCTCCGGCAAATCCCGCTGGCGATCGGCCAAAACAAGCAGCGGTGACTTAGCCGTTAGCTCGTAGCGTGCGTAACACATGTTCCATTTGCCGAGTCACGGCGAGGTTAGCAACACAAGCCCCTCTGACCACACACTCGCACGCAGCCTCGCCAGCACACTTCCTCCACATTTCAAAGCAATTACTGCGTGTTGATTTAGCTGTCATGGCGGGCATGTGTTCCAGGGTGATTTATAGAGCGCCCGTCTGGTGCCAGTTGACTTGTGATAAATTGCACAATATTTCCAAAAGGCTCATTTGCTTAGCGCTACATTAGGGGGCCCGATGATTGCTACACAAAGTCATGTAAATGAGTTCTGAGAGGGGCCCCGTCACTCAGCATGTCATGCAGCCAATCCCATTATTATTTATGACTGGAGCTGGGCCGTGTTTCCTCTGAGGCCAGGCCACGATCCTATGTGTGCTTTGACAGCTTCACTGCCACCGTCCGTGTGTGTGTGTGTGTGTGTGTGTGTGTGTGTGTGTGTGTGTGTGTGTGTGTGTGTGTGTGTGTGTGTGTGTGTGTGTGTGTGTGAGTGTGTGTATTTCTACCCTTCTTGAGGCATCAACAAGGAAAAGTACCTTCCATGTGAGGACCGAAATCATGGTCCCAATACAGAAAAACCATTGCATCTAATAGAGAGCCAAATACTAGAGTCCGTGAACATTGCTCCAAAGTCAGGATTTTTTTTGTTGATTTAATAATGGATTAGATTTGTACAGCGCTTTTCTGGATCGTGAGAGCGACAGGCGGATCGGTGTGGCGTCTTCGGTAATGCTAACCAGTTTGTGTTTGTGTGCGTGTGTGTGTGTGTATTTCTACTCTTCTTGAGGCATCAACAAGGAAAAGTACCTTCCATATGAGGACCGAAATCATGGTCCCAATACAGAAAAACCATTGCATCTAATAGAGAGCCAAATACTAGAGTCCGTGAACATTGCTCCAAAGTCAGGATTTTTTTTGTTGATTTAATAATGGATTAGATTTTTACAGCGCTTTTCTGGATCGTGAGAGCGACTGGCGGATCGGTGTGGCGTCTTCAGTAATGCTAACCAGTTGTGTGTGTGTGTGTGTGTGTGTGTGTGTGTGTGTGTGTGTGTGTGTGTGTGTGTGTGTGTGTGTGTGTGTGTATTTTTACTCTTCTTGAGGCATCAACAAGGAAAAGTACCTTCCATATGAGGACCGGTGAAAAAGTTAGGACCGAAATCATGGTCCCAATACAGAAAAACCATTACATCTAATAGAGAGCCAAATACTAGAGTCCGTGAACATTGCTCCAAAGTCAGGATTTTTTTTGTTGATTTAATAATGGATTAGATTTGTACAGCACTTTTCTGGATCGTGAGAGCGACAGGCGGATCGGTGTGGCGTCTTCAGTAATGCTAACCAGTTTTTCATGTAAAATACTGACATTTTTGGAGTGAAATTATGAAATTTGTCATAGTTTTGCCAAGTAAAATTCCAATTATTATTATAATATTGTAAATATATATATATATATATATATATATATATATATATATATATATATATATATATATATATATATATATATATATATATATATATATATAAATATATATATAAAATTATAATAATATATATTTTTACGTTTTCTGATCAAATTGTGACTTTTGTCGAGTAAAATTACGACTGTTTTCATAGAATTGCCAACGTTTTAAGCTTTTTCTTGTAAATTTGCAACTGTTATAGAGTAAAATTCCAACTTTTATCATAATATTGCACAAATGTTCAGTTTTTCTCGTAAAATATTGACTTGCTCTCGAGTAAAAATACGACTTTTATTATAACACCGCCAATATTCTAAGTTTTTCTTGTAAAATAGTGACATTTTTGGAGTAAAATTATGAATTTTGTCATAATTTTGCCAAGTAAAATTCTGATTATTATTATAATATTGTATATATATATATATATATATATATATATATATATATATATATATATATATATATATATATATATATATATATATATATAATATTATATTATAATATAATCATTTTAAAGTTTTCTGATAAAATTGTGACTTTTGTCGAGTAAAATTACGGCTCTTTTCATAGAATTGCCAACGTTTTAAGCTTTTTCTTGTAAATTTGCGACAGTTATTGAGTAGAATTCCAACTTTTATCATGATATTGCACAAATGTTCAGTTTTTCTTGTAAAATTTTGACTTGCGTTGAGTAAAATTACGATTTTTATTATAGCACTGCCAAAATTCTAAGTTTTCTTGTAAAATAGTGACATTTTTGGAGTGAAATTATGAATTTTGTCATAATTTTGCCAAGTAAAATTTCAATTATTATTATAATATTGTATATAAATATATATGTATATATAATATTATAATATAATATAATCATTTTAAAGTTTCCTGATAAAAATGTGACTTTTGTCGAGTAAAATTACGACTCTTTTCATCAAATTGCCAACGTTTTAAGCTTTTTCTTGTAAAATTGCGACTGTTATAGAGTAAAATTCCAACTTTTATCATAACATTGCACAAATGTTCAGTTTTTCTCGTAAAATTTTGACTTGCTCTCGAGTAAAAATACGACTTTTATTATAACACCGCCAATATTTTAAGTTTTTCTTGTAAAATAGTGAAATTTTTGGAGTAAAATTATGAATTTTGTCATAATGTTGCCAAGTAAAATTCTGATTATTATCATAATATTGTATATATATATATATATATATATATATATATATATATATATATATATATATATATATATATATATATATATATATATATATATATATGTATATATAATATTATAATATAATATAATCATTTTAAAGTTTTCTGATAAAAATGTGACTTTTGTCGAGTAAAATTACGACTCTTTTCATAGAATTGCCAAAATGTTAAGATTTTTCTTGTAAAATTGCGACCGTTATTGAGTAAAACTCCAAATTGTATCATAATATTGCACAAATGTTCAGTTTTTCTCGTAAAATTTTGACTTGCGTTGAGTAAAATTACGACTTTATTATAATACTGCCAAAATTCTAAGTTTTTCTTGTAAAATACTGACATTTTTGGAGTGAAATTCAATCAATCAATCAATCAATTCCTTTATTGTCATTGTCATAATAACACTTAAGTCATACATGTCAACTAGATTTAGTTTGAGCTTTGTCTAGTGGCATAGAAACTTTTAAAATTATGAATTTTGTCATAATTTTGCCAAATAAATTTCCTATTATTATTATAGTATTGTATATATATATATATATATATATATATATATATATATATATATATATATATATATATATATATATATATATATATATGTATATATAATATAATATAATAATTTTAAAGTTTTCTGATAAAATTGTGACTTTTGTCGAGTAAAATTACGGCTCTTTTCATAGAATTGCCTACGTTTTAAGCTTTTTCTTGTAAAATTGCAACTGTTATTGAGTAAAATTCCAACTTTTGTCATAATATTGCACAAATGTTCAGTTTTTCTCGTAAAATTTTGACTTGCTCTCGAGTACAAATACGACTTTTATTATAACACCGCCAATATTCTAAGTTTTTCTTGTAAAATAGTGAAATTTTTGGAGTAAAATTATGAATTTTGTCATAATGTTGCCAAGTAAAATTCTGATTATTATAATATTGTGTATATATATATATATATATATATATATATATATATATATATATATATATACAATATTATAATATAATATAATCATTTTAAAGTTTCCTGATAAAAATGTGACTTTTGTCGAGTAAAATTACGACTCTTTTCATAGAATTGCCAAAATGTTGAGCTTTTTCTTGTAAAATTGCGACAGTTATTGAGTAGAATTCCAACTTTTATCATGATATGTGTTCAGTGTTCAGTTTTTCTTGTAAAATTTTGACTTGCGTTGAGTAAAATTACGACTTTTATTATAACGCTGCCAAAATTCTAAGTTTTTCTTGTAAAATAGTGACGTTTTTGGAGTGAAATTATGAATTTTGTCATCATTTTGCCAAGTAAAATTCCAATTATTATTATAATATTGTATATATATATATATATATATATATATATATATATATATATATATATATATATATATATATATATATATGTATATATAATATTATAACATAATATAATACTTTTAAAGTTTTCTGATAAAATTGTGACTTTTGTCGAGTAAAATTACGACTCTTTTCATCAAATTGCCAACGTTTTAAGCTTTTTCTTGTAAAATTGCGACTGTTACTGAGTAGAATTCCAACTTTTATCATAACATTGCACAAATGTTCCGTTTTTCTTGTAAAATTTTGACTTGAGTTGAGTAAAATTACGACTTTTATTACACTACTGCCAAAATTCTAAGTTTTTCTTGGGAAATTGTGACCTTCTTCCTGTGAAATTCCAACTCATTTTTCACAACAATTTTTTTTTATATTTGCATAGTATGTATATATTATTAATGTTGTAAATAAAAATCTTTATATCTTTATATATGTAGAAAGGGTGGTCCTAAAGAGGTAGGCATTTTTCAGAGGTCTCGAGAAGGTAACAAATACAAGAGCGTGTGTGTGTGTGTGTGTGTGTGTGTGTGTGTGTGTGTGTGTGTGTGTGTGTGTGTGTGTGTGTGTGTGTGTGTGTGTGTGTGCGTGTGTGTGTGTGTGTGTGTGTGTGATATAGGGCCCATCTGAGTGTTGAGCAGGAAGGAGCCAGACAGTCTGTGTTCTCTTCTAGAGGATGAAGATGAAAAGATGACTTAAAGTCCAATTTTCCCTGGCGGTTTTTGTCCCGTGCAGAGTACACACACACACACACACACGCCCGTAACGCCGCAAATGTCCACAACAAACGCCTCTTCGGCGGAAAGACAATCGAATACTACAGTTTGTTGCCTTTAGTCCTGCTTATCGGCTGGGCCTACAACAAATGGCCTTTTTTCTCTCTGGCTCAGACATGTCATAACATTGCTGTCAAACATGTCAACTCTTCAAACCAAAACAAAGATAACACACAGACGGCTTGCAAGCAAATCCATCCCTAAGATAGCAGCGTGTGTGTGTGTGTGTGTGTGTGTGTGTGTGTGTGTGTGTGTGTGTGTGGTGTGTGTGTGGAGGGGTGGGGGTGGGGGGTGACATGCTATCTAAGTTGTTATTTGATCAGGGTGATGATATAAGTGTCTGTGGTGATTAGGTATAATCTGGTTTCCAAGGCTGTGATCTACTGTATGGTCTACGCTATGTGTGTGTGTGTGTGTGTGTGTGTGTGTGTGTGTGTGTGCGTGTGCGTGTGTGTGTGTGTGTGTGTGTCTCAGAAGCAGACAGAGAGCCAAAGCAGCTGACTTTGTACAAACCCCGTTTCCATATGAGTTGGGAAATGGTGTTAGATGTAAATATAAACGGAATACAATGATTTGCAAATCATTTTCCACCCATATTCAGTTGAATATGCTACAAAGACAACATATTTGATGTTCGAATATATAAACTTTTTTTTTTTTTTTGCAAATAATCATTAACTTTAGAATTTGATGCCAGCAACACGTGACAAAGAAGTTGGGAAAGGTGGCAATAAATACTGATAAAGTTGAGGAATGCTCATCAAACACTTATTTGGAACATCCCACAGGTGTGCAGGCTAATTGGGAACGGGTGGGTGCCATGATTGGGTATGAAAGCAGCTTCCATGAAATGCTCAGTCATTCACAAACCAGGACGGGGCGAGGGTCACCACTTTGTCAACAAATGCGTGAGCAAATTGTTGAACAGTTTAAGAAAAACCTTTCTCAACCAGCTATTGCAAGGAATTTAGGGATTTCGCCATCTACGCTCCGTAATATCATCAAAGGGTTCAGAGAATCTGGAGAAATCACTGCACGTAAGCAGCTAAGCCCGTGACCTTCCATCCCTCAGGCTGTACCACATCAACAAGCGACATCGGTGTGTAAAGGATATCACCACATGGGCTCAGGAACACTTCAGAAACCCACTGTCAGTAACTACAGTTGGTCGCTACATCTGTAAGTGCAAGTTAAAACTCTCCTATGCAAGGCGAAAACCGTTTATCAACAACACCCAGAAACGCCGTCGGCTTCGCTGGGCCCGAGCTCATCTAAGATGGACTGATACAAAGTGGAAAAGTGTTCCGTGGTCTGACGAGTCCACATTTCAAATTGTTTTTGGAAACTGTGAACGTCGTGTCCTTTGGACCAAAGAGGAAAAGAACCATCCGGATTGTTATAGGCGCAAAGTGTAAAAGCCAGCATGTGTGATGGTATGGGGGTGTATTAGTGCCCAAGACATGGGTAACTTACACATCTGTGAAGGCGCCATTAATGCTGAAAGGTACATACAGGTTTTGGAGCAACATATGTTGCCATCCAAGCAACGTTACCATGGACGCCCCTGCTTATTTCAGCAAGACAATGCCAAGCCACGTGTTACATCAACGTGGCTTCATAGTAAAAGAGTGCGGGTACTAGACTGGCCTGCCTGTAGTCCAGACCTGTCTCCCATTTAAAATGTGTGGTGCATTATGAAGCCTAAAATAGCACAAGGGAGACCCCCGGACTGTTGAACAACTTAAGCTGTACATCAAGCAAGAATGGGAAAGAATTCCACCTGAGAAGCTTCAAAAATGTGTCTCCTCAGTTCCCAAACGTTTACTGGGTGTTGTTAAAAGGAAAGGCCATGTAACACAGTGGTGAACATGCCCTTTCCCAACTACTTTGGCACGTGTTGCAGCCATGAAATTCTAAGTTAATTAGTATTTGCAAAAAAAAAATAAAGTTTATGAGTGTGAACATCAAATATGTTGTCTTTGTAGTGCATTCAACTGAATATGGGTTGAAAAGGATTTGCAAATCATTGTATTCCGTTTATATTTACATCCAACACAATTTCCCAACTCATATGGAAACGGGGTTTGTAATAGGTAGATAAATGACACAATATGTTACTGCATATGTCAGCAGACTAATTAGGAGCCTTTGTTTGTTTACTTACTACTAAAAGACAAGTTGTCTAGTATGTTCACTATTTTATTTAAGGACTAAATTGCAATAATAAACATATGTTTAATGTACCCTAAGATTTTTTGTTCAAATAAAACCAATAATGCAATTTTTTTGTGGTCCCCGTTTATTTGGAAAAGTACCAAAATATTGGTATCGTTACTAACCCTAGTTTACAGTAACGCTTGCTCTTTTCTTTCCGCGTTCTCCTTCTCTTCTGTGTCCTTCATTGCCTCCTACAAACCTCGCTCTTCGTTTTTCAGCTTTTTTTGTTGTCCAACGGATGAGTTATTGACTTAAGCAGGGCCAATTAATCAGAGAGTAATGGGTCTGCGGGGAGGCCCGGGGATACAATGCATCGCAGACCGAAGATGAGCTCTCCTACCAGCCTCTTCCATCACTCCCACATTAATACATGACACACTTGATGAGAGGGTTGAGGGCAAAGGAAGCAAATAATGTACACACAAAAACCTTTTTAAAGTATTAGTATGTTTACATTTTTGCTTCTAAACAATTATTTCCAATGACGTTGCTTTACTGCTTGTATGAGTGCATTCAAGTTTAAATTGCAAATATTGGGATTTTACATGCCTTTTCCCCATCTATGCTTAAAGGCCTACTGAAATGAATTTTTTTTTATTTAAACGGGAATGGCAGATCCATTTTATGTGTCATACTTGATCATTTCGCGATATTGCCATATTTAAAAATGTTTTATTTTTTTTTAAAATTAAATCAACATAAAAAACACAAGATACACTTACAATTAGTGCACCAACCCAAAAAACCTCCCTCCCCCATCTGTTATTAATATTCTGGTTCCTACATTATATATCAACATATATAAATACAGTCTGCAAGGGATACAGTCCGTAAGCACACATGATTGTGCGTGCTGCTGGTCCACTAATAGTACTAACCTTTAACAGTTAATTTTACTCATTTTCATTAATTACTAGTTTCTATGTAACTGTTTTTATATTGTTTTACTTTCTTTTTTTATTCAAGAAAATGTTTTTAATTTATTTATCTTATTTTATTTATTTATTTATTTTTTAAAAAAGGACCTTATCTTCACCATACCTGGTTGTCCAAATTAGGCATAATAATGTGTTAATTCAGGGGTGTCAAACGTACGGCCCGCGGGCCGGATCAGGCCCACGAACAGGTTTTATCCGGCCCGCGGGATGAGTTTGCGAAATTTTGGAATGAAAGAAACTGCTCTTCTAAATGTGTCCACTAGATGTCGCAATAGCAATTCTTTGTATCATTTTAGATGATGATACATATGTAAAAAAAAAAAAAAAAAACACATGATCTTAGTGCACCAGTTGAGAAAAATGAGCAAACTACATAAATAACATCCTGTAATTTGATTTTGATATTTTTTTTTATCTTAATAGATTGAAAATTACACCTATGAGTTGACTGATGAACATTATCACATCATTTATTCAGAAAGTATAAGTAACGACAAAGATAGAATACTATTAACTGCAACATGTATGTGTAAAAAAACCCATCAACATTATGATTTGTTCATTTTCAGAATGTGCTTGTTCTATTTTTAAACAAAAAAAATAATCTGAAGTTGTCTTTATTTTTAAGTTATCGTGCCGTGATTTTACCAGTCCGGCCCACCTGGGAGTAGATTTTTCTCCATGCGGCCCCTGATCTAAAATGAGTTTGACACCCCTGTGTTAATTCCACGACTGTATATATCGGTATCGGTTGATATCAGTATCGGTATTTAGGAGTTGGACAATATCGGAATATCGGCAAAAAGCCATTATCGGATATCCCTAGTTTTTATCAAAGTCGTTCTTCCGCGGAACGTGACCTTTCAGTCACGTCCGTATCCTCTCCCTCCTCCTGCTCCCGGCCGCTTACTGTTAACGACAACAGATGGTTAGATTAACACGTAACACCTGTGAAGTCGAATCACCCGCCAGCTGTGTCTCGCCGTCAGCACTGCCACGCCCCCCTGTCTGATGGTGCTCCGTCCTCAGCACCATGGACAGAGGCGGTGACCTTTGCTCCTTTTTTCTTAACCAATTCATGTTTTTAAGCGACTATTCTGTCATTTCTTTCCAAACGGTTTCTAGCATTCTCCGGAGAGATCAGGGCGAGCCGACCGACTGCAACCGGACCCGTCCACCCCTCTCACAAGTGCAGCATGACGGTTCATGTAAAATTCCTGGTGACAGGGTCAGACACATGTTTCTTCACTCAGCCTGATTGACTTATCCGACTTGTAATGGTTGAGGCTCTCCAAATATCCCAGACGTATGTCAGTCAGTGGCGTCGGGTGCACTAAGCAGCTGTGTGTCATCTTATAATCCTGCACATCACCAAACAGTCAAAGTGCTGTCCTTCAAATGTATCTATTGCGCTCCATATTTTCTGTCTCCCATCCATCACATTCGCAGTTGAAGTGTTTACTCTGAATGTCTCACTTTTTCTCAGTTCAAACAAGAGCAGCTTGTGGTATGGAAACATTATATATGACACTTTTCACCAAAGTGCCTCCCAGTGCTATGAATGCATGCATTTTTAATAGCGCTGTCAAGTGAGAGTTGCTGTGTTAACCTTTGGCAATGTTACTGCCACCCTCTCCTCATTTATTCTTATATTACCACTTTAAAGGCCTACTGAAAGCCACTACTACCGACCACGCAGTCTGATAGTTTATATATCAATGATGAAATCTTAACATTATAACACATGCCAATACGGCCGGGTTAACTTATAAAGTGACATTTTAAATTTGCCGCTAAACTTCCGGTTCGAAACGCCTCTGAGGATGACGTATGCGCGTGACGTAGACCGGCGAACACGGGTATGCCTTCCACATTGAAGCCAATACGAAAAAGCTCTGTTTTCATTTCATAATTCCACAGTATTCTGGACATCTGTGTTCGTGAATCTGTTGCAATCATGTTCATTGCATTATGGAGAAGGAAGCTGAGCAAGCAAAGAAGAAAGTTGTCGGTGCGAAATGGACATATTTTTCGAACGTAGTCAGCAACAACAGTACACAGCCGGCGCTTCTTTGTTTACATTCCCGAAAGATGCAGTCAAGATGGAAGAACTCGGATAACAGAGACTCTAACCAGGAGGACTTTTGACTTCGATACACAGACGCCTGTAGAGAACTGGGACAACACAGACTCTTACCAGGATTACTTTGATTTGGATGACAAAGACGCAGACGTGCTACCGTGAGTATGCAGCTTTGGCTTCTAAACATTTGATCGCTTGACCGTATGTGCGCAACTTTTTTTTGCGTATGTACGTAACTTTTTTAAAATATATAAGCTTTATGAACCTTGGGTTAGGTGAACGCTCTTTTGGGCTGAGTGATTGTGTGTGTTGATCAGGTGTTTGAATTGTATTGGCGTGTTCTATGGAGCTAGGAGCTAGCAGAGGAGCTAGGAGCTAGCATAACAAACACGCAGGTGTTTTTATGCAGGATTAATTTGTGGCATATTAAATATAAGCCTGGTTGTGTTGTGGCTAATAGAGTATATATATGTCTTGTGTTTATTTACTGTTGTAGTCATTCCCAGCTGAATATCAGGTCACCCCCGGCTCTCACAGCATCTTCCCTATCTGAATAGCTTCAACTCCCCACTAGTCTTTCACTTGCACTTTACTCATCCACAAATCTTTCATCCTCGCTCAAATTAATGGGGAAATTGTTGCTTTCTCGGTCCGAATCTCTCTCACTTCATGCGGCCATCATTGTAAACAATAGGGAACTTTGCGTATATGTTCAACTGACTACGTCACGCTACTTCCGGTAGGGGCAAGCCTTTTTTTTATCAGATACCAAAAGTTGCAATCTTTATCGTCGTTGTTCTCTACTAAATCCTTTCAGCAAAAATATGGCAATATCGCGAAATGATCAAGTATGACACATAGAATAGATCTGCTATCCCCGTTTAAATAAAAAAAAATCATTTCAGTAGGCCTTTAAATATCTGGGATATTTTAAAAAATAAAATGGTTTCGTAGTTTACAGAATTTGAGTATGTTCTGCTTGAACTGTGGCTTTTGCCTTGGATTTTGTGTTATCTAAGTCAGTGTTTTTCAACCTTTTTTTGAGCAGAGGCACATTTTTGCCGTTGAAAAAATCACCACCAGCAGAAATCATTAAAAAACGAAACTCAGTTGACAGTAAAAAGTCGTTGTCCCAATTGTTGGATATGACTTTAAACCAGGGGTGTCAAACATACGGCCGGCGGGCCGGATCAGGCCCGCAAACAGGTTTTATCCGGCCCACGGGATGACTTTGCTAAGTATAAAAATAAGCCGAAATTTTTGAATGAAAGAAACAGCTGTTCTAAATGTGTCCACTAGATGTCGCAATAGCAATTCTTTGTATCTTTGTAGAATAAGCTACATATGTAAAAAAGATAAACCACATAATGTTAGTGCACCAGTTGAGGAAAATGAGCAAACTACATAAATAACACCCTGTAATTTGATTTTGATATTATTTTTTTATCTTGATAGATTGAAAATTAACACCAATGAGTTGACTGATGAACATTAGTTACCACATGATTTATTCAGAATGTATAAATAACGACAAATAAAGATAGAATACTATTACCACAACATGTAGGTGTAAAAAAACAACAACAACAACATTATGACGTGTACATTTTCACAATGTGATTGTTCTATTTTTAAACAAAGAAAACAATCTGAAATTGTCTTTGTTTTTAAGTTATCGTGCCATGGTTTTACCAGTCCGGCCCACTTGGGAGTAGATTTTTCTCCATGGGGCCCCCCATCTAAAATGAGTTTGACACCCCTGCTTTAAACCATAACCAAGCATGCATCACTATAGCTCTTGTCTCAAAGTAGGTGTACTGTCACCACCTGTCACATCACCCCCTCAATTATTTAGAATTGTTTGCTGTTTTCCTGTGTGTAGTGTTTTAGTTCTTGTCTTGCGCTCCTATTTTGGTGGCTTTTTCTCTTTTTTTGGTATTTTCCTGTAGCAGTTTCATGTCTTCCTTTGAGCGATATTTCCCGCATCTACTTTGTTTTAGCAATCAAGAATATTTCAGTTGTTTTTATCCTTCTTTGTGAGGACATTGTTGATTGTCATGTCATGTACAGATGTACTTTGTGGACGCTGTCTTTGCTCCACAGTAAGTCTTTGCTGTCGTCCAGCATTCTGTTTTTGTTTATTTTGTAGCCAGTTCAGTTTTAGTTTTGTTCTGCATAGCCTTCCCTAATCTTCAATGCCTTTTCTTAGGGGCACTCACCTTTTGTTTATTTTTGGTTTAAGCATTAGGTACCTTTTCACCTGCATGCTGCCTCCCGCTGTTTCCGTTATCTACAAAGCAATTAACTATTGGCTGCCACCTACTGATATGGAAGAGTATTACACGGTTACTCTGCACTGACACTCAACAACAACACACCATTTGCCGACTATAATTTCTGGTTTGCAAAAAATATTTTTAACCCAAATAGGTGGTTGAAAAACACTGATCTAAGTAACTAATCTTGTTTTTGGAGTACTATACAGTATGAATATACATTTGTACCTCAGTCTTCATACACCCCACGTTTAGTATTTTTCCATTTTCGATGTCTAAGTTATCGTACCAAACATTGCAAAAAACAAACTACCGTATTTTCCGAACTATAATTTCTGGTTTGCAAAAAATATTTTTAACCCAAATAGGTGGTTGAAAAACACTGATCTAAGTAACTAATCTTGTTTTTGGAGTACTATACAGTATGAATATACATTTGTACCTCAGTCTTCATACACCCCACGTTTAGTATTTTTCCATTTTCGATGTCTAAGTTATCGTACCAAACATTGCAAAAAACAAACTACCGTATTTTCCGAACTATAAACAGATTTTTTCCTATATTAGCTGCACCGGACTATAAGCCGTGGATATATACCGGCACGTTGTAAAATGAGATATTTACATAGAAAGATTTTGTAAATGTTTATTTACAAACCTTAATTTAACACAGGAGTAAAACAGCTGATCAAACAAAACAGAAAAGTCATTGATGTCTTTATTCATCCTTTATCAAATTAATAAGATTTTCCTCTTTTTAAAAAGGTTCTAGGCGTTTATCAGCATTCTTCTTTCTTGTACTTTGTAAACACAGTTTTTGAAAGGGGATCATTTTAGTACATTGTTTGATTTATTACCGTATTTTCGAGATTTTAGGGTTAGGGTTGGGGTTGGGGTTGAGGTTAGGGTTAGGGTTAGAGTGAGAGGGTTAGGGTTGTTGTATAATAAGGCCATGCAGAATAAGGCATTAATAAGTACTTAATAATGACTAGTTAAGAGCCAATATGTTACTAATTTGCATGTTAATAAGCAACTAATTAATGGTGAATATGTTCCCCATACTAAAGTGTTACCAAAATAATAATAATATGACTCCTTTAATGCGCCCTATAATCTGGTGCGCCTTATATATGAAAAAAGATTGAAAATAGACCATTCATCGGCAGTGCGCCCTATGGTCCGGAAAATACGGTAATCCATTTAATAATTTAGTTGTTAGCGAAGAAAAATCAATAACCTTTGTATATACCGCAGGGTTGGGGGGGGAAAGTAGCGGCTTATAGTGTGGAAAACGTCAATTTGTTCGCATGTCATTTTGCAGAATCGAGCGCCCAAACAAAGAGTCCCATTGGTGACTCAATCCCTGAGCTTTTATTATGGAGTACGACGACATAATAATCCACCATGCATGAGGGTAAGAACGTTGAGGGTAGCTCCTTTTTCAGTATTGGGAATGAAGTCTAAAATCTGATTCTGAGCTGATTCCTCGTTATGTTTATTTTTGAAGCGCTAAGGAAGGACACGGAATACGTTTCAGGCGGTGTTTATATCAGAAGCTTTGATGCCTGGTTGAGTCTTGTTTTGGTATGTCAGAGAATTGAGGCCGGTTTGTTGATGGTGTCACTAGATTATCAGTGAGTGACACGGAAAGAAAGGTGCCCATTAGTCCTTCCAGTTATGTGGCGTGTCATTATATAGCCAGTGAGGCCTTTAACTCATCAAGACAGCAAAACGACATGTGTCAGTTTGCTATGACGAAAAACAGGTCAAAATAGACATGACCTGTTTTACTTTACCCGGAAATGAAAAGACTTTGAGAGTTGGCCGAGTTTACAGTAAACACTATTTGAACTGCAAATCTTGCTTTCAATTTCTGTTCTATCGTAGCAAAAACAATGCATATAAAATGTTGACGACACTTTAGTATGGGGAACATATTCACCATTAATTAGTTGCTTATTAACATGCAAATTAGTAACATATTGGCTCTTAATTAGTCATTATTAAGTACTTATTAATGCCTTATTCTGCATGGCCTTATTATACAACCAGCAAGTCATTAACTAAGAGTCTTCCCTCAATAACCTAGGAATTATTGCTTATTAGTATTAAGTAAAGAAGTTGTTGTATATGATTCTCCCTTTAATACCACTTAATGAATATGGTCTGTTCTTACATAACAAAACACAAAACTACAATAACCCTAACCCTTAAGTCTCTGTTACTTAGTATATGTTCCCCTAGTGTCCAAATAACTCTAAATTAAGTCTTTGTTACTTAAAATATGTTCCCCATACTAAAGTGTTAAAATATATATAAATATATATATATAGGGTTAGAGGGTTAGGGTTATAATAAGGCTGTGCAGAATAAGGCATTAATAAGTACTTAATAATGACTAATTAAGAGGCAATATGTTACTAATTTGCATGTTAATAAGCAACTAATTAATGGTGAATATGTTAAAGTGTTACATACATATATATACATATATATATATATATATATATATATATATATATATATACATATATACATATATATATATATATATATATATATATATACACACACATATATATATATATATATATATATATATATATATATATATATATATATATATATATATATATATATATATATATATATACTAGATATACATATATGGTATGTATATATATATTATATAGATCTAGTATGGGGAACATATTTTAAGTAACAAAAACTTAATTTTGAGTATATATATATATATATATATATATATATATATATATATATATATATATATATATATATATATATATATATATATATATATATATATATTATAGATCTAGTATGGGGAACATTTTAAGTAACAAAGACTTAATTTAGAGTATATATATATATATATATATATATATATATATATATATATATATATATATATATATATATATATATACACTAGATATACATATATGGTATGTATATATATTATATATTATATATTACATATGTTATATATTATATATATATATTATATAGATCTAGTATGGGGAACATTTTAAGTAACAAAGACTTAATTTACAGTATATATATATATATATATATATATATATATATATATATATATATATATATATATATATATATATATATATATATATATATATATATATATACTAGATATACATATATGGTATGTATATATATTATATATATATTATATAGATCTAGTATGGGGAACATATTTTAAGTAACAAAAACTTAATTTTGAGTATATATATATATATATATATATATACCGTAATTTCCGGACTATAAGCCGCTACTTTTTCCCCTCGTTCTGGTCCCTGCGGCTTATACAAGGGTGCGGCTTATTTACGGCCTGTTCTTCTCCGACACCGACGAAGAGGATTTCAGTGGTTTTAGTACGCAGGAGGAAGACGATGACACAATGATTAAAGACTGACTTTTCATATACGGGTAGGCTGGTTATTTTGATAACGTACAGGCGAGCACTTTGTATTACTTTGCACCGTTGTATTATTTGTACTCTGCACGAATGCTGTTCGCCATGTCAAAGATGTGAAAGTTTGATTGAATGATTGAAAGATTTATTGTTAATAAATGGGACGCTTTGCGTTCCCAAACAGTCATCTCTGTCCCGACAATCCCCTCCGTGGTAGCAGGAACCCCTATATACTACGCTAATTACACATCAAAACCCTGCGGCTTATAGTCGGGTGCGGCTTATATATGGAGCAATCTGTATGTTCCCCTAAATTTAGCTGGTGCGGCTTATAGTCAGGTGCGGCTCATAGTCCGGAAATTACGGTATATATATATATATATATATATATATATATATATATATATATATATATATATATATATATATATATATATATATATATATATATATATATATATATATATATATATATATATATATATATATATATATATATATATATATATATATATATATATATATATATATACAGTGGGGCAAAAAAGTATTTAGTCAGCCACCCATTGATTGTCAATGGGTGGCTGACTAAATACTTTTTTGCCCCACTGTAATATATATATATATATATATATATATATATATATATATATATATATATATATATATATTGTATATATGGTAACACTTTAGTATGGGGAGCATAAGCACCATTAATTATCGTTAGTTTTCAAACCAAAATGCGTCCGTTCTCCCTTTTCTGTCTACACACTGTGTCTGCTTGTAAGTACTCTGTGTGTGTGTGCCGCCGAACATGCTCCTCTGCTCGTTAAACCAGCAATGTCACGACGTGACTTCGACGCGGGCGCGGTACGTTTCAGAGACGGTATCGTATTGAAAATTAATCATTAGTATCACAGTACAATACTAATACCGGTATACCGTACAACCCTAATCCCTACTAAACATATTTGTTAAATAAAACCTCTGCCTTGCTTTTAATCAATATTTAGGTCTACTACGCAACTGGATTTTAATGTCGGTTTTTATGGTGGTACTTGGAGAGTCAAGTGTTTTCTACCATGAATTGATTAACGTGGACCCCGACTTAAACAAGTTGAAAAACTTATTCGGGTGTTACCATTTAGTGGTCAATTGTACGGAATATGTACTGTACTGTGCAATCTACTAATAAAAGTCTCAATCAATTCTGAGGTGGCACTTGGTGAAGAAAGTTTAAGAACCACTGCCTATTAGTAGGTCAAAAAAGATGCTGTTCGAGTCCCCTGCTTTATGGTATGGGTTTTATTTGACTGCTATTCACTTTTCACCAACAAAACAAAGCTGGTGCACTGCAAAAAGTCAGTGTTCAAAAACAAGAAAAAAAATACAAAAATTAGGGGTATTTTATTTGAACTAAGCAAAATTATCTGCCAATACAACAAGAAAATTTGGCTTGTCAAGACATTCCAAAACAAGTAAAATTAGCTAACTTCAATGAACCCAAAAATACCTTAAAATAAGTATATTCTCACTAAAAACAAGTGCACTTTTCTTGGTAGGAAAAAAATGTAGACCTTTTTGCTCAATATGTTGAAAAATATTCTTAAATGAAGTAAATGCTAGTGCCATTATCTTGACATAATGATATGCGCTCAGCATTACATTTCTTGAAACCAGCAAACTTATACTAAAAACTAATTTATTATTCTTAATGGAAAGGCAACAAGGCAAGCGCTTGTTACTCTCGGGGTCTCCTAGCCGCTCAGGCAAATCATATTGTCTAAAAATGCATTTTTCCATCGATAACATGACATCATCGCGCCAAGTGCGTGCTCTTTCAGTCAATTAGTGCGCATATATACAGCCCGGCCCCCGGCCAAAATGTTTTTAATTGTAATTTTGAAGAATTTATCTGAATGTGCATGAACTATTTCTGTTCCAAATTGTTTGAAATGTTAAATGTTTAAATATTAACTGTCAGTTTGCTGTACTGTGCCAACTGTACTACTATATGAGTACGTATTTTCTATTGTTTCACTGAAAATAAAACAGCAAAGTCCATTTGGCTGTCATCTGTTTTAATTATGAGACACAATTGGGTCAAAGTCATGTTTTTTTTTTTTCATGCTTGAAATAAGAAATTATTTTACTTTAAAAAAGTAGTTTTATACTTGTGAGTGTTGATGACACAGCTTTGCAACAGTTGATATTCTAGTTTCAAGCATATTTTACTCAATATAGGTCACCAACTCTCAGCTACAAGCTGTAATATCTTACTGAGATCAATTAGAACCAAAACCCTTAAAACAAGTAAAACACTCTAACATAAAATCTGCTTAGTGAGAAGAATTATCTTATCAGACAGAAAATAAGCAAATATCACCCTTATTTGAGATATTTCATCTTACTTAGATTTCAGTTTTTGCAGTGAGGTGGCTCTAGGATTTTTTTCACTGTACTAAATGTAAATGTTACTCTATTCCTGCTTACTTGCTGGTTCCATACATGTGGTAAAGCATCCTCCGCAACCTCCCTAACATTTGTCTGTCAACTAATGTGATGTGACACATTTAAGCGTGGCTGTCAGGTCCGTGTATGTGCAAGTGAATGGCTGAATGCTGAATGCTGCTGACAGACAAACACCACATTGGTCCTGATTATACATGTGTACTGTATATACTCAATATATTGGTATTACGCACACTGGTGTTGTCCCGATACCAATATGTTGGTACCGGTACCAAAATGTATTTTGATACTTTTAGGTACTGTTCGGTACTTTTCTAAATAAAGGGGACCACAAAAAATGGCATTATTAGCTTTATTTGAACAAAAACTCTTAGGGTACATTAAACATATGTTTATTATTGCAATTTAGTCCTTAAATAAAATAGTGAACATACTAGACAACTTGTCTTTTAGTAGTAAGTAAACAAACAAACTTCCCACGGGAAGTGGAGAAGAAAAGTTGGAAAAGTCAGCAAAAAGTCCCGAAAATGTTAAAAAAAAAAATCACACCCAGGTTCGAGTGCCACAAGTCCCGGTATGCCCAAAATGTCCAAAACGCCCCCCAGCAAAGTCCCACAGGAAGTGGGGGAGAAAAGTTGGAAAAGTCTGAAAAAGTCCCCAAAATGTTCAAAATACCACAAAAGGCTCCTAATTAGTCTGCTGACATATGCAGTAAAATATTGTGTCATTTATCTACCTATTATTTTGTCAACATTATTAAGGACAAGTGGTAGAAAATGAATTATTAATCAACTTGTTCATTTACTGTTAATATCTGCTTATTTTCTCTTTCAACATGTTCTATCTACACTTCTGTTCAAATGTAATAATCACTTATTCTTCTGCTGTTTGACACTTTACATTAGTTTTGGATGATACCACAAATTTGGGTATCGATCTGATACCAAGTAGTTACAGGATCATACATTGGTCATATTCAAAGTCCTCATGTGTCCAGGGAAATATTTCCTGACTTTATAAACATAATATACATTTTTTTTTAAACGAAAAAAGATGTTATTGTTGTGTTTGACTAAGGGGAGATGACGGTAACAGACACCAGGGGGCTGTATGTACAATAATTTATTATATACAGTATATAATCAATATATATATAATAATACAAAACAATACTAACAAATAAGCTAACCTAAGGAAATGGAGTGTGTCAAACCCAAGAGTGTGTGTGTGTGAGGCTGTGTGTGTAGTTAGCTGAAGTGTGCGTTACCAAGTGTTGATGAGAGCGAAGGAACGAGGCAGTCCATGGGGCAGGCAGGTGATCCGGGGCGAGAGAGAGTCGTTAGAGTCCAGGGGCGAGCGAGGAGTCGAGGAACGAGGGAGGCAGTCGAGATCCAGGGCAACGGAAGGAAAACACTGCGGAAACACGGGGAGAAGACAAGGAACAAATCAAGCCACGGAGATGAAACAAGGATAGAGCATAAAGCGTGTCGCTTACGGTACACCATTTGAGAAGTAAGTTCCCGCAAGGATCCCTGGGTCCACTGGTCCTTTAAGCAGCTCGCCCTCATCAAGTTTCAGGTGTGCAGATTGCCGATTGTCTGCAGGCTTGTAGCTGTGTGGGCGTGCTGCTCTCAGTCTCGGGAGGGGGTGACCGTTACTTTTTAGAGGTGGTATTAGAGATGTCCGATAATATCGGTCTGCCGATATTATCGGCCGATAAATGCGTTAAAATGTAATATCGGAAATTATCGGTATCGGTTTTTTTATTATCGTTATCGGGGTTTTTTTTATTTATTTTTTTTATTATTTTTTTTTTAATTAAATCCACATAAAAAAACACAAGATACACTTACAATTAGTGCACCAACCCAAAAAACCTCCCTCCCCCATTTACACTCATTCACACTCATTCACACAAAAGGGTTGTTTCTTTCTGTTATTAATATTCTGGTTCCTACATTATATATCAATATATATCAATACAGTCTGCAAGGGATACAGTCCGTAAGCACACATGATTGTGCGTGCTGCTGGTCCACTAATAGTACTAACCTTTAACAGTTAATTTTACACATTTTCATTAATTACTAGTTTCTATGTAACTGCTTTTATATTATTTTACTTTCTTTTTTATTCAAGAAAATGTTTTTAATTTATTTATCTTATTTTATTTGATTCATTTTTTTAAAAAGTACCTTATCTTCACCATACCTGGTTGTCCAAATTAGGCATAATAATGTGTTAATTTCACGACTGTATATATCGGTTGATATCGGTATCGGTTGATATCGGTATCGGTTGATATCGGTATCTGTAATTAAAGAGTTGGACAATATCGGGATATCGGCAAAAAGCCATTATCGGACATCCCTAGGTGGTATAGTACCAAATATGATACATTGATATCACGGTACTATACTAATACCGGTATACCGTACAACCCTAATGCACACAGACCTTTATAAACAGTATTTGTACGTGGATCTATTTTAGACATCATTTTCCCGTTAGTGTTCGTACGTTATCTGCTATCCTTTCTCTGCCGGAGTAAAGCCAGGACACCAAAATGTACGTGAATAAGAAGGAGAAGCAAGAAAAAGCTCAGTCCTGTCAAAAATCTCCTCTTTGCTGACATTTGGATTTACACATCTCATGTTGCTGAGTGACAGCAGACATAAATACGCTTCAAGTTCAAGCAGCTCGGCAGACTTTCCCCCTTTCGCACAACACGCACGGAACCTAACTCTGGATTTTTTTTTACTTTTTGAAGAATTTAGGGAAAGGGGTGGGAATGTGACATTGAATGTTTGATCCATGGAGCTTCTCCTTAGAGATGAGTCAATGTCAAGTATTACACACAGTAGTAGTGGGGTTTTAGCTGCAGGCTGTCTTTGTCCTACATAAGACTTATTCCAGATTGGCCTCAAATCACGCATTTGTGCACGCAGGAAGCGATTTAGCATGAAACTACTTCCAGCGTCCTCGATCAAAGACTCCCAAGTCCTCGTGTCCATCAGTGGTGCTGACAACTTGAATGATGAGGTGGCACACACACAACTCTGTGAAGGACTCGACATATGCTGAAAGACACTCTTACATGTCCCATTTAAACTTATCAAATGTGTGTACCCAGGAAGTAAAATGTATGAATTCACTGTAAAGCAGGGGTCACCAACGCGGTGCCCGCGGGCACCAGGTAGCCCGTAAGGACCAGATGAGTAGCCCGCTGGCCTGTTCTAAAAATAGCTCAAATAGCAGCACTTACCAGTGAGCTGCCTCTATTTTTTTAATTGTTTTTATTTACTAGCAAGCTGGTCTCTCTTTGCTCGACATTTTTAATTCTAAGAGAGACAAAACTCAAATAGAATTTGAAAATCCAAGAAAATATCTTAAAGACTTGGTCTTCACTTGTTTAAATAAATTCATTAATTGTTTTACTTTGCTTCTTATAACTTTCAGAAAGACAATTTTAGAGAAAAAATACAACCTTAAAAATGATTTTAGGATTTTTAAACACATATACCTTTTTACCTTTTAAATTCCTTCCTCTTCTTTCCTGACAATTTAAATCAATGTTCAAGTAAATTTACTTTTTTTATTTTAAAGAATAATAAATACATGTTAATTTAATTCTTCATTTTACCTTCTGTTTTTTCGAAGAAGAATATTTGTGAAATATGTCTTCAAACTTATTATGATTAAAATTCAAAAAAATAATTCTTGCAAATCTAGAAAATCTGTAAAATCAAATTTAAATCTTATTTCAAAGTCTTTTGAATTTCTTTTAAAATTTGTGTTCTGGAAAATATAGAAGAAATAATGATTTTTCTTTGTTAGAAATATAGCTTGGTCAAATTTGTCATATATTCTAACAAAGTGCAGATTGGATTTTAACCTATTTAAAACATGTCATCAAAATTCTAAAATTAATCTTAATCAGGAAAAATTACTAATGATGTTCCATAAATTCTTTTTTTAATTTTTTAAAAAAATATTTGAATTAGCTAGTTTTTCTCTTCTTTTTTTCGGTTGAATTTTGAATTTTAAAGAGTCGAAATTGGAGATAAACTATGTTTCAAAATTTAATTGTCATTTTTTTCGTGTTTTCCCCTTTTTTTAAACCGTTCAATTAAGTGTAAATATAATTAATTATTAATAATAACATCGAGTTAAAGGTAAATTGAGCAAATTGGCTATTTCTGGCAATTTATTTAAGTGTGTATCAAACTGGTAGCCCTTCGCAATAATCAGTAACCAAGAAGTAGCTCTCGGTTTCAAAAAGGTTGGTGACCCCTGCTGTAAAGTAGTCAGTGTCAAAAAAAAAAAGACTTTGGTAATAAAGATACAAATGAACCTCCATACGCCGACAAGAGTAGAAGGCTGATGTTCTAAACTTGATTGTTTTTGTCTTGAGTGAAGTGTTGTCCGCTCATCCAGAAGAACGTCGGTCAGGTCACACATTAACGTTTTTTGCTCTCGCGGATTTTCACCTCTGTAAACGCGGCCCTTCAGTGACTGCGTGGCGTCCGTGTGACAGAACGCCTTAATTGTGGATTAATTGTGTCATTAGCGGGTCTCTGCGGTTGGCACCGCGTCAGGCCTGTCAAGGTTAATTACTGGAACGTGTTTATTTGCTGTCAGCCGCTGCTGCACGCTGTCACTCGCCGTGCAAACACACACACACACACCCACACACACACACACACACACACACACACACACGCCACTCACTCAAACAAGTCCCAATTCCTCCATACTTTTCTCAGCTCATTTGGTTCTGCAACGGTGCATTTTGTGTTCTGTCAGCCCCCTGAAATACAAACAAGCTACGATTGACTATTTTATCTACTTAAAGCCAAAAGCCACCAGCGTACCGTATTTTTCAGACTATAAGGCGCACTTAAAGGCCTACTGAAACCTATTACTACCGACCACGCAGTCTGATAGTTTATATATCAATGATGAAATCTTAACATTGCAACACATGCCAATACGGCCGGGTTAACTTATAAAGTGACTTTTAAAACTTCCCGGGAAATATCCGGCTGAAACGTCGCGTTATGATGACGTATGCGCGTGACGAAGTCAGAGTAACGGAAGTTATGGTACCCGTAGAATCCTATACAAAAAGCTCTGTTTTCATTTCATAATTCCACAGTATTTTGGACATCTTTTGCAATTTGTTTAATTGGGGGGGATGGCGTGGCGAAGTTGGTAGAGTGGCCGTGCCAGCAATCGGAAGGTTGCTGGTTACTGGGGTTCAATCCCCACCTTCTACCATCGTAGTCACGTCCGTTGTGTCCTTGGGCAAGACACTTCACCCTTGCTCCTGATAGCGCCTTGCATGGCAGCTCCCTCCATCAGTGTGTGAATGTGTGAATGTGGAAATAGTGTCAAAGCGCTTTGAGTACCTTGAAGGTAGAAAAGCGCTATACAAGTATAACCCATTTATCATTTAATGAACAATGAAGGCTGCAAAGAAGACAGTTGTAGGTGGGATCGGTGTATTAGCAGCGGACTACAGCAACACAACCAGGAGGACTTTGTTGGAGCGCTAGCCGCGCTAGCCGCCGACCTCACCTTGACTTCCTACGTCTCCGGGCCGCCAAACGCATCGGGTGAAGTCCTTCGTCCTTCTGCCGATCGCTGGAACGCAGGTGAGCACGGGTGTTGATGAGTAGATGAGGGCTGGCTGGCGTAGGTGGAGAGCTAATGTGTTTAGCATAGCTCTGTGAGGTCCCGTTGCTAAGTTGCTAAGTTAGCTTCAATGGCGTCGTTAGCACAGCATTGTTAACCTTCGCCAGCCTGGAAAGCATTAACCGTGTATTTACATGTCCACGGTTTAATAGTATTGTTGATTTTCTATCTATCCTTCCTTCTATCCTTTATTTTTTTGTTTCTATATGCAGTTAAAGCACGATGCTATCACGTTAGCTCGTAGCTAAAGCCTTTCGCCGATGTATCCACAATACAAAAAGGAGAGTGTGGAATCCAATGAGCCAGCTTGTACCTAAGTTGCGGTCAGAGCGAAAAAAGATACGTCCATCACTGCCTCTCAAGTCCTTCACCGTAACGTTCCTCATCTACGAATCTTTCATCCTCGCTCAAATTAATGGGGTAATCGTCACTTTCTCGGTCCGAATCTCTCTCGCTCCATTGTAAACAACGGGGAATTGTGAGGAATACTAGCTCCTGTGACGTCACGCTACTTCCGGTACAGGCAAGGCTTTTTTTTAATCAGCGAGCAAAAGTTGCGAACTTTATCGTCGATTTTCTCTACTAAATCCTTTCAGCAAAAATATGGCAATATCGCAAAATGATCAAATATGACACATAGAATGGATCTGCTATTCCCGTTTAAATAAAAAAAATCATTTCAGTAGGCCTTTAAAATCCTTTTTTTTTTTTACTCAAAACTCGACAGTGCGCCTTATAACCCGGTGCGCCTAATTCTAGTCATTTGGTACATGGTGCACTAATAAGTGTGACCAGTAGATGGCAGTCAAACATAAGAGATACGTGTAGATTGCACTATGATGGCAATATCAATCAATCAATCAAAGTTTACTTATATAGATCTAAATCACGAGTGTCTCAAAGGGCTGCACAAGCCACAACGACATCCTCGGCTCAGATCCCACATCAGGGCAAGGAAAAACTCAACCCAATGGGACAATGGGGAAACCTTGGAGGGTGCAATGGATGTCAAGTGGATCTACCATAATATTGTGAAAGTCCAGTCCATAGTGGATCTAACATAAGAGTGTGAGAGTCCAGTCCATAGTGGATCTAACATAAGAGTGTGAGAGTCCAGTCCATAGTGGATCTAACATAATAGTGTGAGAGTCCAGTCCATAGTGGATCTAGCATAATATTGTGAGAGTCCAGTCCATAGTGGATCTAACATAATAGTGTGAGTCCAGTTCATAGTGGATCTAACATAATAGTGAGAGTCCAGTCCATAGTGGATCTAACATAATAGTGTCAGAGTCCAGTCCATAGTGGATCTAACATAATAGTGTGAGTCCAGTCCATAGTGGATCTAACATAATAGTGTCAGAGTCCAGTCCATAGTGGATCTAGCATAATATTGTGAGACTCTAGTCCATAGTGGATCTAACATAATAGTGTGAGAGTCCAGTCCATAGTGGATCTAGCATAATATTGTGAGACTCCAGTCCATAGTGGATCTAACGTAATAGTGAGAGTCCAGTCCATAGTGGATCTAACATAATATTGTGAGACTCTAGTCCATAGTGGATCTAACATAATAGTGTGAGAGTCCAGTCCATAGTGGATCTAGCATAATATTGTGAGACTCCAGTCCATAGTGGATCTAACATAATAGTGTGAGAGTCCAGTCCATAGTGGATCTAACATAATAGTGTGAGAGTCCAGTCCATAGTGGATCTAACAAAATAGTGTGAGAGTCCAGTCCATAGTGGATCTAACATAATAGTGTGAAAGTCCAGTCCATGGTGGATCTAACATAATAGTGTGAGAGTCCAGTCCATAGTGGATCTAACATAATAGTGTGAGAGTCCAGTCCATAGTGGATCTAACAAAATAGTGTGAGAGTCCAGTCCATAGTGGATCTAACAAAATAGTGTGAAAGTCCAGTCCATAGTGGATCTAACATAATAGTGTGAGAGTCCAGTCCATGGTGGATCTAACATAATAGTGTGAGAGTCCAGTCCATAGTGGATCTAGCATAATATTGTGAGACTCTAGTCCATAGTGGATCTAACATAATAGTGTGAGAGTCCAGTCCATAGTGGATCTAACATAGTAGTGTGAGTCCAGTCCATAGTGGATCTAACGTAATAGTGAGAGTCCTGTTCATAGTAGATCTAACATAATAGTGAGAGTCCAGTCCATAGTGGATCTAACAAAATAGTGTGAGAGTCCAGTCCATAGTGGATCTAACATAATAGTGAGAGTCCAGTCCGTAGTGGATCTAACATAATAGATAAACTTCCACAATTCGCACATTTTTCAACCGATTCTAACCATTCCAACATCAACACATTCCACTCATCCAACTAACACTTTCCCAAGTTCCAAACCAAATTCCGTTTTTCCTGGAAATTCAAACTCTTCAACATTCAAACCATTCAAACTATTCTTACATTCATACTACATTCTGTCAGCATTTCACTTCAACTTCATTAACACGCAATTCCTTCAGGTATTGCCTCATCTAGTTTTAGAATGCAGTCATACGTTACCACATTTTTTAAAGTGTTGTACTCGTATGCTACATAATTATGTAGAAGTGTCACATCACTAAAGTTGATGGCTTTTGAAGTTAACCGTGCTTTAATTTGTATGCCACTCAAAAATCTTGTGAACGATCCGAGAGATCTTTTGATTGTCTCGCGTTAGAAGTTGATGTGAATTAGTTTGCCAGGTGCACAGTGGTGCACCTGCGACCGCTGCTCAGTACCGTCTGTCGCTTTGTTTGTTTGTTGTTTTTTTAATGTAAAAATTGTGTATCTGAACCAGAGTGAGACAGCAATGGAAACTAATTGAGCCTACGCCATGTTATAGTAGAAAGTGTACCAGGCCCTTATTTAATAGGGGTGCTCAAAAATTAATTCACAACCAATTTGTATTTATTCCTATTTACAATCAATTCATAAAATGTAGTCAATTAAAAGTCGAGTTTATTTTGTTTTTTAAGAATACATTTTTGGATTAACATGAAACAACTATTGTTGATATTATTATTATTGATAGTGATGCTTTTGTTTTTTTATCACTGTACGTAATAATTGTTATATTTGTTGGTGTTTTCAAGTGCTTTGTATATTTCTGACTTAATTATTGTAAAGCTGGGATTAAGTTGGAGTTTGGATTGCTCTATTTTCTTTCATCATCTTGATTAACATTCAGTGAATCTTGTAAATAAATACAAAATCAATTCTAAAAATATATAATTTTAGGCCAATACTACAAATATAAGTTGTACGTTAGCAACCAAGACAAGGTTTTGTAACTTTTAACCTGTTTTGAAAAGGTTTTATCATAATTTATATATATTCTGGCCCGCCGGACATTCCCAAATAATTTTTTTAGATCTTTAAGATGGAAAGTGTAGCTGCCATTATGATGTGCAGTGATGTTTTCTAATGACCGTAAGTCTTCAACTATACAAAGTATTTCAATGGTTGGAATCTGCACTTTTGCATGATATACTAGTTACTATGGTAGTCCAATTAGTTACTATGGTCATCTAAGTCACAGCAGCTCAGACCAGGCACCAAGCAGTGTGGGTGGGGAGCGTTTCCACAGAGTGTTTCCAGAGCCTGAAATGCGGGTGTCAGGGACAGGACCAGGCTAGGACAGGACAGGACAGCTCCACAAACCACGTTAAACCCAGATTCCGATCTAACAAAGGTCTTAACTCATTCTCCTTCTATGCCACATCAATATGGAATGCACTCCCAGCAGGTGTAAAAGAAAGTGCATTTCTATCCTCCTTCAACACCGCACTAAAAGAACACCTCCAGGCAACTAAAACCCTTGACTAACACCCTCCCCCCCACCACATCCCACCTCCCGGATTGTAAATAATCCAATGTATATACTTGCTCTTATGCTTTCTGAGCTCACTATATTCACTGCTCGCTGTACATATCCTACCAAGTCAGACCTACACTGTTTCAATGTCCATTTCTCAGATGATGCAATTGTTGATGTCTGAAGTGCTGATATCAACCAAACCTAACCCCCCCGCCCCAAACCCTCCTCCCTCCACATCCCACCCCCCGGATTGTAAATAATGTAAATAATTCAATGTATATACTCTGATGATTAACTTGTGTGATGACTGTATTATGCTGATAGTACCGTATTTCAAAAACCTCCAATTTTCTCAAAAGCTGACAGTGCGCCTTATAATCCGGTGCGCCTTATATATGGACCAATTTTGAGCCACAACAGGTCTCGCAACTACGGGATGCATAACGTAACCCCAGCTTCTACTGTAGCGTCTATTCTATGAGTCTTATAAGAAGGGACTAAAAACCCACCTTTTTAGCACAGCTTTTATCTAATTTCTCTGCCTTCTTGTTTTTAAATGCACTGCTTGCTTATCTGTTTTTTTATCCAGTGCTTTCAGGCTCTTATTTCTACTTTATCTATGTTTCTGTTTTATCTAGTGTGTGTCATGATTCATTTCTATTTTAATTTTTTTATTATATATTCTTACTTTCTATTTTTATTTTTAATACTTTGTAGCACTTTGAGATTTTAACAAATGTAAAGTGCGTAACAAATGCAATTCATTATTATCTTATTATTATTATAATGTGGTGCGCCTTATATACAGTATGAACAAAGTTTTAAAATAGGCCGTTCATTGAAGGTGCGCCTTATAATCCGGTGCGCCTTATAGTGCGGAAAATACGGTATATATTTGTACCATGAATTGATTTACGTGGACCCCGACTTAAACAAGTTGAAAAACGTATTCGGGTGTTACCATTTAGTGGTCAATTGTACGGAATATGTACTGTGCAATCTACTAATAAAAGTTTCAATCAATCAAACGTGGAAGGAGATTTTTACAACAAAGTTCTAAAGTTAGTGATGTATCAGATTGTATGTGTTTTTGTTTTTTTACCCTTCGCGTTCATATTTCGCTGTGTTTGTTGCATTTTTGTTGCGTTTCGCTTGGTTGTAAAATATGTCCATGTAGAGGGGGGGTGACGTTCATATGTTGTCAATATTCAGTGTTTTATCATTCATAGAAAAATTTACAATTCCATTTCGTTTTTTAAGGCGGTCTGTCATAACACTTTTAGCATTCAATCGGACATTATAGTGAGGTTTTGTATTAGTGTTCCTACAAAGTGTGAGAGTCCAGTCCATAGTGGATCTAACATAATAGTGTGAGAGTCCAGTCCATAGTGGATCTAACAAAATAGTGTGAAAGTCCAGTCCATAGTGGATCTAACAAAATAGTGTGAGAGTCCAGTCCATAGTGGATCTAACATAATAGTGTGAGAGTCCAGTCCATAGTGGATCTAACATAATAGTGTGAGAGTCCAGTCCATAGTGGATCTAACATAATAATGTGAGAGTCCAGTCCATAGTGGATCTAACATAATAGCCAGTGCAGGTGAGCCAGTATAGGCGTAATATGATCAAACTTTCTTGTTCTTGTCAAAAGTCTAGCAGCCGCATTTTGTACCAACTGTAATCTTTTAATGCTAGACATAGGGAGACCCGAAAATAATACGTTACAGTAATCGAGACGAGACGTAATGAACGCATGAATAATGGTCTCTGCGTCGCTAGTGGACAAAATGGAACGAATTTTAGCAATATTACGGAGATGAAAGAAGGTTGTTTTAGTAATATGACTCAAGTAAACAACACCAACATTTTATATGTTCCATTGAAAACATAGAACATTAAACACGGCGCTCAAAAATCTATCAAAAATGTTTTAGTAGGACTTTGGTGAGCTATGAAGCCACACCGCTTGATGGATTGTACTGTGCTTCAACATAGGAGTATTATTATGGTGTGTTTATACGGTAAGACGTATTATCTGGCCTTTTGTTTCGCAATATTATGCAAAAGAAACTATTCTTATCTTCTGGTACCTGCTGATCTGTATTTGGGATCTGCATAAGTCCTGAAAATTTGCGAACGTAAATAAGACGGCCCACAAAACGGCGCATCCTGAAGCGACTTGAAGATGATCTGTAAAACATAATCTAGGCAACATTTTGACCAAAAACCACCATTACATTTTATGTAGACCACAAGGAAGTCTTTTACATTTAGAAAAAAATAAATAATAATATGACTCCTTTAATTCTATTTATATTTTTAATACTTTGTAGCACTTTGAGATTTTAACAAATGAAAAGTGCGTAACAAATGCAATTCATTATTATTTTATTATTATTATAATGTGGTGCGCCTTATATACAGTATGAACAAAGTTTTAAAATAGGCCATTCATTGAAGGTGCGCCTTATAATCCGGTGCGCCTTATAGTGCGGAAAATACGGTATATATTTGTACCATGAATTGATTTACGTGGACCTCGGGTGTTACCATTTAGTGGTCAATTGTACGGAATATGTACTGTGCAATCTACTAATAAAAGTTTCAATTAATCAAACGTGGAAGGAGATTTTTACAACAAAGTTCTAAAGTTAGTGATGTATCAGATTGTATGTGTTTGGTTTTTTTTACCCTTCGCGTTCATATTTCGCTGTGTTTGTTGCATTTTTGTTGCGTTTCGCTTGATTGTAAAATATGTCGATGTAGAGGGGGGGGTGACGTTCATATGTGGTCAATATTCAGTGTTTTATCATTCATAGAAAAATTTACAATTCCATTTCGTTTTTAAAGAGGTCTGTCATAACACTTTTAGCATTCAATCGGACATTATAGTGAGGTTTTGTATTAGTGTTCCTACAAATAGATATACCGGCCCCCAGACAAATTTTTTTCTCTAAATGTGGCCCCCGAGTCAAAATAATTGCCCAGGCCTGCCCTAGTGTGTGAATGTTGTCTATCCGTGTTGGCCCTGCGATTTAACGACTTGTCCAGGGTGTGGCTGGGATAGGTTCTAGGCCCCCCCGCGACCCCGCAAGGGACCAGCAGTAAAATAGATGAACATCAGCAACACTTGCCCTGTATCAGACAGATCGATAGCAACTTTTGCAGCCACTTTTAACACGTAACATGATGCCTGAGCACTGTCAGAGGTGTCCAGCCGTGTGTTGGTGCTATTAGTGGAGAACAAAAAAAACTAGGGGCAAATAAAAAAAACGGAGCCTAAACACTTCACCTGATTTCAGCTCTAATCTGCTCATTGCTCATTCTATGACAGACTCAGTGAAGCCTGATAGGAAGCTAAAACACATTCATCAGTCTCTGTCAGGTCTTGCCCTCCACTTCTTTGGCCAACCAGACTGTTTGACCTAATAATGCACTGCAGGGTTGATTTAAATATGTAAATAATTGTTAGTTATTAAAGACACATGAAAAATCTATTTAAAGGCAAAAAAAACCTATATGACAAGATGCATGAATGAAGGTTTTATAGTACCAAGCAACCACTGACTGGAGCAAACAACCACCTACTAAAATAAAAAATAGGCTTAGGGCGCCATCTGCTGCACAAGACAGCATTACATTTAATCAAATGTACTCACAGGAAAGCATGGGGCACTTTTAGGTGTTACATATTTAGTGAAAAGGGCTATAAAAACATGGTAACACTTTAGTATGGGGAACATATTATAAGTAACAAAGACTTAATTTAGAGTTTTTTGGACACTAGGGGAACATATAAGGGTTAGGGTTACTAATAAGCAATAATTCTGAGGTTATTGAGGGAAGACTCTGACTTAATGGCTTACTGGTTGTATAATAAGGCCATGCAGAATAAGGCATTAATAAGTACTTAATGACTAATTAAGAGCCAATATGTTACTAATTTGCAGGTTAATAAGCAACTAATTAATGATGAATATGTTCCCCATGCAATAATTCTGAGGTTATTGAGGGAAGACTCTTAGTTAATGGCTTACTGGTTGTATAATAAGGCCATGCAGAATAAGGCATTAATAAGTACTTAATAATGACTAATTAAGAGCCAATATGTTACTAATTTGCATGTTAATAAGCAACTAATTAATGGTGAATATGTTCCCCATGCAATAATTCTGAGGTTATTGAGGGGAAGACTCTTAATTAATGGCTTACTGGTTGTATAATAAGGCCATGCAGAATAAGGCATTAATAAGTACTTAATAATGACTAATTAAGAGCCAATATGTTACTAATTTGCATGTTAATAAGCAACTAATTAATGGTGAATATGTTCCCCATGCAATAATTCTGAGGTTATTGAAATAAGACTCTTAGTTAATGGCTTACTGGTTGTATAATAAGGCCATGCAGAATAAGGCATTAATAAGTACTTAATAATGACTAATTAAGAGCCAATATGTTAAGAATTTGCATGTTAATAAGCAACTAATTAATGGTGAATATGTTCCCCATGCAATAATTCTGAGGTTATTGAGGGAAGACTCTTAGTTAATGGCTTACTGGTTGTATAATAAGGCCATGCAGAATAAGGCATTAATAAGTACTTAATAATGACTAATTAAGAGCCAATATGTTAAGAATTTGCATGTTAATAAGCAACTAATTAACGGTGAATATGTTCCCCATGCAATAATTCTGAGGTTATTGAGGGGAAGACTCTTAATTAATGGCTTACTAGTTGTATAATAAGGCCATGCAGAATAAGGCATTAATAAGTACTTAATAATGACTAATTAAGAGCCAATGTGTTAAGAATTTGCATGTTAATAAGCAACTAATTAATGATGAATATGTTCCCCATGCAATAATTCTGAGGTTATTGAGGTAAGACTCTTAATTAATGGCTTACTGGTTGTATAATAAGGCCATGCAGAATAAGGCATTAATAAGTACTTAATAATGACTAATTAAGAGCCAATATGTTACTAATTTGCATGTTAATAAGCAACGAATTAATGATGAATATGTTCCCCATGCAATAATTCTGAGGTTATTGAGGGAAGACTCTTAATTAATGGCTTACTGGTTGTATAATAAGGCCATGCAGAATAAGGCATTAATAAGTACTTAATAATGACTAATTAAGAGCCAATATGTTACTAATTTGCATGTTAATAAGCAACTAATTAATGGTGAATATGTTCCTCATGCAATAATTCTGAGGTTATTGAGGTAAGACTCTTAGTTAATGGCTTACTGGTTGTATAATAAGGCCATGCAGAATAAGGCATTAATAAGTACTTAATAATGACTAATTAAGAGCCAATATGTTACTAATTTGCATGTTAATAAGCAACTAATTAATGGTGAATATGTTCCTCATGCAATAATTCTGAGGTTATTGAGGTAAGACTCTTAGTTAATGGCTTACTGGTTGTATAATAAGGCCATGCAGAATAAGGCATTAATAAGTACTTAATAATGACTAATTAAGAGCCAATATGTTAAGAATTTGCATGTTAATAAGCAACTAATTAATGGTGAATATGTGTTCCCAAAAACATTGTACAGGGAAAGTTTTGAATAATTCTAAATTAACCAAATATTTAGAAATTCTGGCAGCAGGACTAAGTTTCCCAACCATTTGTGAGAATATTCACCTTCGTTTCAAATGCTGACAGACATGCAAACCGTACAGGTTTAATATTTCTGATAATGTTTCCAAAAGGGGCGTCTCTAGACCTAATACTGTACTGGGGCACAAAGAATTCATGAGAGCGTGCAAAGTGTGCAAGACAAAAAACATTCAAAACTTGTTTATCATAAAAAAACATAAATAGTTCTTTAAAATATTCAATCATATCAGACTATGTCGTCTAGATCTTTGATTAACCACCTGAAATGTACTGCGGTAATGCATTTGTTTCTCAGTGTCATCTCTCTCTGAGGCCCATCAACTTCCTACCAATATGTACATAGTTCAAAGTCTCCTATCTGCATTTTTTTTATGCTCTTCAGTTTTCACATGGGATTATAAGAACTGTTTACAAAGTTATCCCACCCTTCCTTGTGACAACAAAGTCACCTGACCAAAAAGCATTCTGTAAGAAACTGACAGGTTTTTGTTTTCCCCAAAAATACGTTTTTTCCTTATATGGGAGGTTTTGTAGTTCTGCCATCGACATTCAAAATCAAAATCAGTAGAAGCATTTAAGTCCCATCTTAAAACTCATTTGTATACACTAGCCTTTAAAATAGACCCCCCTTTTAGACCAGTTGATCTGCCGTCTCTTTTCTGCTCTGCCCCCCTCTCCTGAGTAGAGAGGTTATTAGGTTACCATAGATCAGGGGTCACCAACGCGGTGCCCGCGGGCACCAGGTAGCCCGTAAGGACCAGATGAGTAGCCCGCTGGCCTGTTCTAAAAATAGCTCAAATAGCAGCACTTACCAGTGAGCTGCCTCTATTTTTTAAATTTTATTTATTTACTAGCAAGCTGGTCTCGCTTTGCCCGACATTTTTCATTCTAAGAGAGACAAAACTCAAATAGAATTTGAAAATCCAAGAAAATATTTTAAAGACTTGGTCTTCACTTGTTTAAATAAATTCATAAATGTTTTTACTTTGCTTCTTATAACTTTCAGAAAGACAATTTTAGAGAAAAAATACAACCTTAAAAATAATTTTAGGATTTTTAAACACATATACCTTTTTACCTTTTAAATTCCTTCCTCTTCTTTCCTGACAATGTAAATCAATGTTCAAGTATTTTTTTTTTTTTATTGTAAAGAATAATAAATACATTTTAATTTAATTCTTCATTTTAGTTTCTGTTTTTTCGACGAAAAATATTTGTGAAATATTTCTTCAAACTTATTATGATTAAAATTCAAAAAAATTATTCTGGCAAATCTAGAAAATCTGTAGAATCAAATTTAAATCTTATTTCAAAGTCTTTTGAATTTCTTTTGAAATTTTTGTTCTGGAAAATCTAGAAGAAATAATGATTTGTCTTTGTTAGAAATATAGCTTTGTCCAATTTGTTATATATTCTAACAAAGTGTAGATTGGATTTTAACCTATTTAAAACATGTCATCAAAATTCTAAAATGAATCTTAATCAGGAAAAATTACTAATGATGTGAAGTGAAGTGAAGTGAATTACATTTATATAGCGCTTTTTCTCAAGTGACTCAAAGCGCTTTACATAGTGAAACCCAATATCTAAGTTACATTCAAACCAGTGTGGGTGGCACTGGGAGCAGGTGGGTAAAGTGTCTTGCCCAAGGACACAACGGCAGTGACTAGGATGGCGGAAGCGGGGATCGAACCTGCAACCCTCAAGTTGCTGGCACGGCTGCTCTACCAACCGAGCTATACCGCCCCATTTATGTTCCATAAATTCTTTTTTTAATTTTCTCAAAAAGATTCGAATTAGCTAGTTTTTCTCCTCTTTTTTTCGGTTGAATTTTGAATTTTAAAGAGTCGAAATTGAAGATACATTTTTTCGTGTTTTCTCCTCTTTTAAACCGTTCAATTATGTGTAAATATCTTTAATTATTAATAATAACAGAGTTAAAGGTAAATTGAGCAAATTGGCTATTTCTGGCAATTTATTTAAGTGTGTATCAAAATGGTAGCCCTTCGCATTAATCAGTACCCAAGAAGTAGCTCTTGGTTTCAAAAAGGTTGGTGACCCCTGCCATAGATTATGCCACGGTAACCCATTCCATGAAGCTCTCTGCGTACTGTACGTGGGCTAATTGGAAGGTCACATGAAGTTTGGAGCTCTGTAGCAACTGACTGTGCAGAAAGTCTTTGCACTTTGCGCTTCAGCATCCGCTGACCCCTCTGTCAGTTTACGTGGCCTACCACTTGGTGGCTGAGTTGCTGTTGTTCCCAAACTCTTCCATTTTCTTACAATAAAGCCGACAGTGGACTTTGGACTATTTAGGAGCGAGGACATTTCACGACTGGATTTGTTGCACAGGTGGCATCCTATGACAGTTCCACGCTGGAAATCACTGAGAGCGGCCCATTCTTACACAAATGTTTGTATACACAAATGTTTGTAGAAACAGTCTCCATGCCTAAGTGCTTGATTTTATACACCTGTGGTCGGGCCAAGTGATTAGGACACCTGATCTCATCATTTGGATGGGTGGCCAAATACTTTTGGCAATATAGCGTATGTTGCCTAGCTAGCGAGGACTTCACTTACCTCTCTCGTTCCTCGCTGCTTTATCCCTGCTGTGGGCGAAGAACTTTCAGATATCCATCTAGGAGTTACAGTTGGAGTCAAATCAAAATCAAAATATTATAATTAACAAGTTGTCGGCTAATGTTACTTACCTCACGCAGTGATTCTCCTCGCCTCTCTCTCTCTCGCTCGAGAGTGAAAGTATTATCAGCTGAAGGCGCTACACGTAAATAAATTACTATTTTAATTAGCCATATGTGCATTGTTTGTGTGGAGTGAATACAGTAGCAATCAATTACCATACCAAGTAGTACGTGCACTGTAGTCTATGCTATGTAGACTTAAAACTCTTTTGTTTTATTGGTGAAATTTTTACTGGGGCACTGCAGATCAATACTGGTGAAATCTGTCCGGCGACGCGGCTGGTTTCCAAATATTTACACATTTTGGTGGAAAGACCAGATTTTACATTTTTTTATAATAATAATAATTAGGGATGTCCGATAATGGCTTTTTGCCGATATCCGATATTGTCCAACTCTTTAATTACGATACCGATATCAACCGATACCGATATCAACCGATGTATGCAGTCGTGAAATTAACACGTTATTATGCCTAATTTGGACAACCAGGTATGGTGAAGATAAGGTACTTTTTTAAAAAATTAGTAAAATAAGATAAATAAATTAAAAACATTTTCTTGAATAAAAAAAGAAAGTAAAACAATATAAAAACAGTTACATAGAAACTAGTAATGAATGAAAATTTGTAAAATTAACTGTTAAAGGTTAGTACTATTAGTGGACCAGCAGCACGCACAATCATGTGTGCTTACGGACTGTATCCCTTGCAGACTGTATTGATATATATTGATATATAATGTAGGAACCAGAATATTAATAACAGAAAGAAACAACCCTTTTGTGTGAATGAGTGTAAATGGGGGAGGGAGGTTTTTTTGGGTTGGTGCACTAATTGTAAGTGTATCTTGTGTTTTTTATGTTGATTTAATGAAAAACAAAAAAAACAAAAAAACAAAAAAACAAAAAAACCGATACCGATAATAAAAAAAACAATACCGATAATTTCCGATATTACATTTTAACGCATATATCGGCAGGCCGATATTATCGGACATCCCTAATAATAATAATAGTTTTTATTTGTAAAAAGCACTTTACATTGAGTAAACAACCTCAAAGTGCTACTGTGTATTAAAAAAAATAAAAATAAAAAGATAATAAAAAATAAATAAAAATAAAAACTAGAACAGCCAAATAGCTAAAACTAGTATGCATATATCTAAAACAAAAAAGCTTTTTTAAAAAGAAGGGTTTTTAATCATTTTTTAAAAGCACCCACAGTCTGTGGTGCCCTCAGGTGGTCAGGGAGAGCGTTCCATAGACTGGGAGCGGCGGAGCAGAAAGCCCGGTCTCCCATTGTTCGTAGCTTTGTCCTCTGAGGTTGGAGGAGGTTAGCCTGTCCGGAGCGGAGGTGTCGCGTGGAGCATTAGTTCTCAACCTTTTTTCAGTGATGTACCCCCCTGTGAACATTTTTTTAATTCAAGTACCCCCTAATCAGAGCTAAGCATTTTTGGTTGAAAAAAAGAGATAAAGAAGTAAAATACAGCACTATGTCATCAGATTCTGATTTATTAAATTGTATAAAAGTGCAAAATATTGCTCATTTGTAGTGGTTTTTCTTAAACTATTTGGAAAAAAACATAAAAATAACTAAAAACTTGTTGAAAAATAAACAAGTAATTCAATTATAAATAAAGATTTCTACACAGGGAAGTAATCATCAACTTAAAGTGTTCCTTTGGGGATTGTAATAGAGATCCATCTGGATTCATGAACTTAATTCTAAACATTTCTTCACAAAAAAATAAATCTTTAACATCAATATTTATGGAACGTGTCCCAAAAAAAATCTAGCTGTCAACATTGAATATTGCATTGTCGCATTTCTTTTCACAGTTCTTTTTGACAGACATTTTAGTGAGGGTCAAACCATCATGGCATGGGGGAAACGCTGGGTTTATGGTAATGAATGGAATAGCCTACTTGATTTGATGTTCAGTTTATGAACTTACATCCATAGTTTGTTGAAGTATTATTCAATAAATATATTTATAAAAGGATTTTTGAATTGTTGCTATTTTTATAATATTTAAAAAAAATCTCACATGCCCCTTGGCATACCTTCAAGTACCCCCAGGGGTACGCGTACCCCCATTTGAGAACCACTGGTGTGGAGGATTTGGGGGTGAGTACCGTATTTTTCGGACTATAAGTCGCTTTTTTTTTTTCATAGTTTGGCCGGGGGTGCGACTTACACTCAGGAGCAACTTATGTGTGAAATTATTAACACATTACCGTCAAATATCAAATAATATTATTTAGCTCATTCACGTAAGAGACTAGACGTATAAGATTTCATGGGATTTAGCGATTAGGAGTGACAGATTGTTTGGTAAACGTATAGCATGTTCTATATGTTATAGTTATTTGAATGACTCTTACCATATGTTACGTTAACATACCAGGCACGTTCTCAGTTGGTTATTTATGCCTCATATAACGTACACTTATTCAGCCTGTTGTTCGCTATTCTTTATTTATTTTAAATTGCCTTTCAAATGTTTATTCTTGGTGTTGGCTTTTATCAAATAAATTTCCCCAAAAAATGCGACTTATACTCCAGTGCAGGGGTCACCAACGTGGTGCCCGCGGGCACCAGGTAGCCCGTAAGGACCAGATGAGTAGCCCGCTGGCCTGTTCTAAAAATAGCTCAAATAGCATCACTTACCAGTGAGCTGCCTCTATTTTTTAAATTGTATTTATTTACTAGCAAGCTGGTCTCGCTTTGCCCGACATTTTTAATTCTAAGAGAGACAAAACTCAAATAGAATTTGAAAATCCAAGAAAATATTTAAAAGACTTGGTCTTCACTTGTTTCAATGAATTCATTATTTTTTTTACTTTGCTTCTTATAACTTTCAGAAAGACAATTTTAGAGAAAAAATACAACCTTAAAAATGATTTTAGGATTTTTAAACACATATACCTTTATACCTTTTAAATTCCTTCCTCTTCTTTCCTGACAATTTAAATCAATGTTCAAGTAAAAAAAAAATTTATTATTTTAAAGAATAACAAATACATTTTAATTTAATTCTTAATTTTAGCTTCTGTTTTTTCGACGAAGAATATTTGTGAAATATTTCTTCAAACTTATTATGATTAAAATTAAAAAAATAATAATTCTGGCGAATCTAGAAAATCTGTAGAATCAAATTTAAATCTTATTTCAAAGTCTTTCTAATTTCTTTTAAAATATTTGTTCAGGAAAATCTAGAAGAAATAATGATTTATCTTTGTTAGAAATATAGCTTGGTCCAATTTGTTATATATTCTAACAAAGTGTAGATTGGATTTTAACCTATTTAAAACATGTAATCAAATTCTAAAATTAATCTTAATCAGGAAAAATGACTAATGATGTTCCATAAATTATTTTTTTTATTTTTTCAAAAAGATTTAAATTAGCTAGTTTTTGTGTCCTTTTTTTCGGTTGAATTTTGAATTTTAAAGAGTCGAAATTGAAGATAAACTATGTTTCGAAATGTAATTGTCATTTTTTTTCGTGTTTTCTCCTCTTTTAAACTGTTCAATTAAGTGTAAATATAATTAATTATTAATAATAACAGAGTTAAAGGTAATTGAGCAAATTGGCTATTTCTGGCAATTTATTTAAGTGTGTATCAAACTGGTAGCCCTTCGCATTAATCAGTACCCAAGAAGTAGCTCTTGGTTTCAAAAAGGTTGGTGACCCCTGCTCCAGTGCGACTTGTGTTTTTTTCCTTCATTATGCATTTTCGGCCGGAGCGACTTATACTCCGGAGCGACTTATACTCCGAAAAATACGGTAGTTCTTTGAGGTAGAGGGGGGAATTTCCATGGAGGCACTGGTGGGTTAGTAGGGAGACTTTGAATTCAATTCTGGATTTTTATGTGACAACCATACAGAAAAATAAATACATCTGACAAATATTTAGCAGGGTCAGACTCCTGTGAGAATAAATGGAAAAACGTGTAGCTGTGTGCATTCGCATTTTAATAGGACAAAAGCAAGAAAAACACAGAATACAGTAGCAGAGTCATCAGTTCTCAGGGCTAACTCCTTCCTAGACAAAAGGGTCTGAAGAAAACTGCAGGCACTGCCTAATACAAAAAAAAAAGTCTAAGTATTTTATTAGCTAAAAGAAAGCAGCTCCATAAGGCAACAGCAATGTAGGCCTCGCTTCTCTATGACAAACAGAGCAGGTTGTAAAGGTTGAATGATCCTCTGACTTTTGATATAAAATACTGGCATCCATAGAAAAAACAAGAGTCCAACATGTTTCTTTACATTAAGATTGTGTCAAAACGTTTGAAGCCTGCACTGCAGGGCAATGCTATCCGAGTCCCTGCATGGAAGAATCCTTTGTCACGTTCCGCTACGCACATTATGAGAGTTCACTGCTAAAGTTGTGCCAAGCTAAATGAAAGCAAGCACCCACACTCAGCAGTGGCATTTTACTTACATCATTTTCCAATGAAGACTTATTTACACGAGGCTAAAAGAGATTTGAGGCTGTCCAAAATAAAAAATATATTTTGGTAGATTGCTCAAGAAGAAGAAAGGGGGAAACCTGTGCAATATTGATCTGCCTTTACAGAGAAACGGCAGTGGCAACAATCCCTGCAATAGACATTTTCATTCCTCAAAGAACTCAGCAAAATTCACTTTTTTTTAAAAAAAAAACGAAAGTGGAAGCAATTTGTAAAATCCTGGGGTGGAAAAAGTCATTTGCAGTTAACTTAAAAACAGTAAGAGCCCTGGATCTCAGCCAGTCTTGGCTAACACAGGGGGTGTAAAACCCGTGTGGCTCAAAATCCTCCCCTCAAAGAAGTCCCATTTACATCTCCAATAGAAGTCAACCTTCCCGTTCAGAGCCACATCCTAGTAAGACTTAGTCCAGCCAAAAAGGGGAGGTGGTGATAACGCAGCCCTGCAGGGCATCTTAATGCCCCCCCAAAAAGGCTGACTGTTGACATATCTCCGTTTCTGTCCCCCCCTTATTAGTGTGTGGGGTATCCTGCGGCTCCCATACCGGGCTGGTTGGCCAACATACTCCCATTCAATCCCTGTGCGGCCTCCATAACCCCACCGTTACTGATGGCGCTCATGCCAGTCCACCCAGCATTGGCCGGTAAGTGACTGCGGAAAAGGAGGGTAAAGAGAGAGAGAGAGAGACAAGACAAGAGAAGACAAAATGCCGGCAGGTTAGAAGAGATGAGGCGAAGGGGGGGGGGGGCGCCAAAGACACTTAAGAGTTACTAGAGTCTGGACAAGCTTGAATGGAGGACAGAAAAGCAAACAAGGACTAGAGGCAGAAACAAATAGAAAGAAGGAAAACAAAATGGGGGTGATTAAAAACATAAAATAAGAAAATGGTTGTTTGAACTCCCTCTCCAAACTACCAACAAGCATCAGACGTTACAAAATGATCCACTTTAACTAGAGATGCTTTAAAATGTAACATCGGAAATTATCGGTATCAAAATTATCGGTATCGGTTTCAAAAAGTAAAATGTAAGACTTTTTAAAACGCCGCTGTGTACACGGACGTAGGGAGAAGTACAGAGCGCCAATAAACCTTAAAGGCACTTTTAATATCTACGGCTTTTCACACACACAAGTGAATGCAATCCATACTTAGTCAACAGCCATTCAGGTCACACTGAGGGTGAACGTATAAACAACTTCAACACTGTTACGAATACGCGCCACACTGTGAACCCACACCAAACAAGAATGACAAACACATTTCGGGAGAACATCCGCACCGTAACACAACATAAACGCAACAGAACAAATACCCGGAACCCCTTGCAGCACTAACTCTTCCGGGACGCTACAATATACCGTATTTTTCGGACTATAAGTCGCAGTTTTTTTCATAGTTTGGCCGGGCCGGGGGTGCGACTTATACTCAGGAGCGACTTACACTACCGTTCAAAAGTTTGGGGTCACATTGAAATGTCCTTATTTTTGAAGGAAAAGCACTGTACTTTTCAATGAAGATAACTTTAAACTAGTCTTAACTTTAAAGAAATACACTCTATACATTGCTAATGTGGTAAATGACTATTCTAGCTGCAAATGTCTGGTTTTTGGTGCAATATCTACTTTCAATGAAGATAACTTTAAACTAGTCTTAACTTTAAAGAAATACACTCTATACATTGCTAATGTGGTAAATGACTATTCTAGCTGCAAATGTCTGGTTTTTGGTGCAATATCTACATAGGTGTATAGAGGCCCATTTCCAGCAACTATCACTCCAGTGTTCTAATGGTACAATGTGTTTGCTCATTGGCTCAGAAGGCTAATTGATGATTAGAAAACCCTTGTGCAATCATGTTCACACATCTGAAAACAGTTTAGCTCGTTACAGAAGCTACAAAACTGACCTTCCTTTGAGCAGATTGAGTTTCTGGAGCATCACATTTGTGGGGTCAATTAAACGCTCAAAATGGCCAGAAAAAGAGAACTTTCATTTGAAACTTGACAGTCTATTCTTGTTCTTATAAATGAAGGCTATTCCACAAAATTGTTTGGTTGACCCCAAACTTTTGAACGGTAGTATGTGTGAAATTATTAACACATTACCGTAAAATATCAAATAATATTATTTAGCTCATTCACGTAAGAGACTAGACGTATAAGATTTCATGGGATTTAGCGATTAGGAGTGACAGATTGTTTGGTAAACGTATAGCATGTTCTATATGTTATAGTTATTTGAATGACTCTTACCATAATATGTTACGTTAACATACCAGGCACGTTCTCAGTTGGTTATTTATGTCTCATATAACGTACACTTATTCAGCCTGTTGTTCACTATTGTTTATTTATTTTAAATTGCCTTACAAATGTCTATTCTTGGTGTTGGCTTTTATCAAATAAATTTCCCCAAAAAATGCGATTTATACTCCAGTGCGACTTATATATGTTTTTTTCCTTCTTTATTATGCATTTTCGGCCGGTGCGACTTATACTCCGGAAAATACGGCACACCCCCCGCTACCCCCACCCACCTCAACCTCCACATGCTCTCTCAGGGAGAGCATGTCCCAAATTCCAAGCTGCTGTTTTGAGGCATGTTTAAAAAAAATAATGCACTTTGTGACTTCAATAATAAATATGGCAGTGCCATGTTGGCATTTTTTTTCCCATAACTTGAGTTGATTTATTTTGGAAAACCTTGTTACATTGTTTAATGCATCCAGCGGGGCATCACCAAAAAAATTAGACATAATAACGTGCTAATTCCACAACTGTATATATCGGTATCGGTTGATATCGGAATCGGTAATCAAGAGTTGGACAATATCGGAATATCGGCAAAAAAGCCATTATCGGACATCTCCAGTAGTAACCCGTATGTCACTCAAAAGATTATAACCATTGGAACATATTCTATAGGTTGAAAATATCCAATTTTAATGATATTGTATTATGCCAAGGTAGCCCAATTAACTGCCTTATTTTAATGCAAGACCTGTGTCACGTGACTTCAAACTTGACCTCATTGGCTGGCTCTGAGACAGGATCGATTGCGTTGGACAATATCGGAATATCGGCAAAAAAGCCATTATCGGACATCTCTAACTTTAACCAACGACTACACAAATCAAGCTCACAATTTTGTATGGATGCTCAACAACTTGGACCGTGTACAACAAACGGTTGGTTTATTGGTGGGGCTGCACAAAACGTCACTGTACATTGGCAAGAATATGAATACATTTTTTTTTAAACATCTTTCTGACACTCCTGTACAAATTTAAACTTCCAGGTGATTTTTATTATTGATAGAAGAAAGTCAGAGCAAATCAATTGGGGGTAAAACAATGACATGAGTCACAGAAAAAAAAAAGACCACATGAAGTTTATAGGGAACACTTAATCGTCACAATTGAAAAGCAGGGATATTTGTCTGTGCTGCACCAGCTGTTTGTGTAAACCCAATTGTGCTGTATATTGCTGTTGCAACTGAAAATGGCAAATTGTCTATTGTGGTGACAGGACGATCGACAAAAAAATATTTTTCACATGATAGGAACGTAGCATCACTTGTTTCGGATTGTTATGCTTTGGTTTTGCAGTGTCCCTGGTAGTATGAGGTAGCACCAGGTTGGCAAGAAGACACAATAGTAGATGTTAGTGTTTTTTTGTTGTATTTTATCTTCTATCTATACATATTAGTGAGCAATATGTAGTAGTTATTACTATTTTTTTCCTTTTACATTCCACTTTACTTCTGTCACTGTATGTAAAAACCTGCACTGCAACAACGTAATTTCCTCATTGTGGGATAAATAAAAGTCTATCCTAGCCATAGTTTCTTGATCACGTTAATCAAACCTGACTCCAACAAATCCTCTCCAGGACATTATACAGGATGTTCTTTACTGTAAGTCAGTGGTTCTTAACCTGGGTTCGGTGAGTCAGCCTTAGGGGTTCGGGCGGAGGTCAAAACACACCCGACTCATCGTGTAAATACAAACGTCTCCCTATCGGCGTATTACGGATACGGCAACAGCTGACTGATTTGCAGGTGTGTAATTTGTTGTGAGTTTATGCACTGTGTTGGTTTTGTTGTTTGAACAAGGTGATGTTCATGCACGGTTCATTCACATAAAAAAAACATGGTAACACTTTAGTATGGGGAACATATTCACCATTAATTAGTTGCTTATAAACATGCAAATCAGTAACATATTGGCTCTTAACTAGTCATTATTAAGTACTTATTAATGCCTTATTCGGCATGGCCGTATTATAACCCTAACCCTCTAACCCAGACCCTAACCCTAACCAAATGACTCTAAATTAAGTCTTTATTACTAAGAATATGTTCCCCTAGTGTCCAAATAACTCTAAATTAAGTCTTCGTTACTTAGAATATGTTCCCCTAGTGTCCAAATAACTCTAAATTAAGTCTTTATTACTTAGAATATGTTCCCCTGGTGTCCAAATAACTCTAAATTAAGTCTTTGTTACTTAGAATATGTTCCCCTAGTGTCCAAATAACTCTAAATTAAGTCTTTGTTACTTAGAATATGTTCCCCATACTAAAGTGTTACCAAAAACATATAACTTTGTCTTGAATTTGAAAAAAAAAACATTTTATTTTTCACTAAAGAAGGGTTCGGTGAATGCGCATATGAAACTGGTGGGGTTCGGTACCTCCAACAAGGTTAAGAACCACTGCTGTAAGTCTAGACAAAAAGGAAACGTGGAGTTTTGCAACAAATTGACGTGATTTTGCAAAGCGCATCAACCTTAACATTGCAAATGTTGGTCGTTAACACTAAAAATGTCTAACTTTTCGTATGATTCAAAGAGTAAAGCGTCTCGGTTATTGCACGGTCAAACATTACATAGAACAAACTAGTCCGTTTGCCAGTGTATCATTCCGCAAAATCGAGTGCCCAAACAAAGAAACCCACGCATTGATGACTAAATCTCTGTACTTTTGTTTTTATTGTATACCGACCGCAAAACAAGCCACTATGGGGCCGAAGAAAGTTGAGAGTGCCAGCACTTTGATAAGGTGAGAAACACTATTAAAATGAAGAACAAAGTACAAAGGTATCTCTCCTCTACCCTCCTTGCTGTCTTCACCAACAAGAGTCTTCAATAAAAGATAAGAGTGATGTTAAAAGCTCATTTATCAATTGCAATCATCATTTGTAAAGTATTTTAAGTTGTTTCTTGCCTGTAAAACTATGACTCTTCTATATAAAATGTGTATTACATTTGGATTAAAAGGATTTCTTATAAGAAACTTGTTTTTGTTCGATTTGAACTTGGTAGGACCTTTTAGAACGTCTAACAAAAACCAAGATAGAGTGTTCAGGCACAGAGACGTAGTCCGGGGTGAATACATTAACATACTGCTGCACCATACGACGGTTGTTTTTGGCCTCAACTGGATTTCCTTGATGGATTATGTCTTTTATCCACAGACACTCCGGACAGCCAGAATATCAACCTGAATCAACATGGTCTAATATGTGATTAGGTGTTCCCTTGGTATGGAGCAGTGTATATGAACAGTCTTAAAAGGCAGTGAACCTTCATTGCAATCATTAACCCGCCTCGGGACACGGACAGTGAATGAAACTCAAATGTTCACATTTCCAAAAATGTTTTCAAATCCAAACTTCCAAATCAAATGACAAAAACTGAATTACAACGCTATAAAAAAATAAACACTTGATTCAGAGGTGAATGAATCAGGGATGATCTAACAAACAAAAAGTTCCTCCACGAGTTGAAAAGGCGAGATGCTGATGGGAAAGTGGGTGGATGTGGATTTGACAGAAAGACAGAGGTGTCACAGCTCCCCTCTTATGGCCACAATTGGCTTGTGAAGACCCAATCTTGGTGGTGCTTGAGTAAAAGTAGGTGAAGGGAGGCCCTTTGAATGACGTACTACTTACTTGAAGCCCTGCTGATTCCAGGCCTGACCATAGACACCGTAAGTGGGAACCTGCCACCCGTTTGGGACATACTGGCTAATCTGAGGCCCGTTGCTGTACCACTGTCCCCACTGGTTGTAGGGCTGAGCTGCCGGGAAGCTCACCTTGTTCTGCTGTAGGACAAACAGGAAAAATGTAGATTTAGAATGGCTGGAGGTGGCACATTCAGCGGTGATGGGTAACACTACATGTTTAAAAAAATTAGTAAAGTTCAAAGAGCCTTGAGGCCTTTCTTCCCTAAAGGAGAATAGTTGAGTAGTTGGTCCTAGTTTGGTTTGCTAAAATGATGCTAGATTAAAAAAATGGAGAAAAAAAAAACAATAAGATTGAAGCTTAAAGTAGCAGTCTGCGGACTTAGACTTAGACATACTTTATTGATCCACAAGGGAAATTGTTCCACGCAGTAGCTTAGTTACAAAATTAGATGGTGATGTCTCCAAATACCTCTAGAGCAGACAAACAATGTAGATTGAATGCATCTGAGCAGGATATATTCCATATACTGTAGTATTTAGGTCCAGATATTTACAGAGTTATTTACCTGAGGCACAGGCATCTGCTGCACCGGGTTCATCATGTCTGGGTTCTCTTTACCCCAGTAGCACTTGACTATATGGCCTTCTAATGAAGTTCCATTCACAGACACAATGGCATGGGCTGCTGAATCGTGGGAGCTAAACCTAGACAAAACAAGAAAAAGCTATTAACACTGGTTGCTGTATTTAAAAACGGGACAGTGGATAAGACGCCAAATGTTCACACAGTGTAGTTATACACAATTTAGAATAAATCTAAGGTGTTTATTCATATGACCAATTTATTCATATTATTTAACATTTGAAAAAAAACAATGCTTAATTTCAGATGAAATAACAGTATTAGTGTGAAATTTACTTAGATATATTCATGGAGTGCAGCTCTTTTTGAGAAGCTCTGCAATAATAATACAAGTGGTTTCAAGACAACTTCAAAGATGGGTTATCCTCTATACTTGGTTTTAGTCGACAAAATTTACTGTAATCTTAGTTGCCTAAAATATTGAGAATTTTATCCACTAAAATCAATTTAGATGACTAAATGTTTTCATCAAAAAACTGACTAAAAATAAATTAAAAAATGTTGTCAAAAACAACACTAATTGAAGAGATGTCTTAGTTGTAATATTTTAATATAGTTTTAGCAAATTACTATTGTAATTTCTGGTTTATAAACTGCTACTTTCTCCCCACACTTTACACCAGGGGTGACCAACCTTTTTGAAACCAAGAGCTACTTCTTGGGTACTGATTAATGAGAAGGGCTACCAATTTGATACACACTTAAATAAATTGCCAGAAATAGCCAATTTGCTCAATTTACCTTTAACTCTATGTTATTATTAATACTTAATGATATTTACACTTAATTGAACGGTTTAAAAGAGGAGAAAACACGAAAAAAATGACAATTACATTTTGAAACATAGTTTATCTTCAATTTCGACTCTTTAAAATTCAAAATTCAACCGAAAAAAAGGAGAGAAAAACTAGCTAATTCGAATCTTTTTGAAAAAATTTAAAAAATAATTTTTGGAACATTATAAGTAATTTTTCCTGATTAAGATTAATTTTAGGATTTTGATGACATGTTTTAAATAGGTTAAAATCCAATCTACACTTTGTTAGAATATATAACAAATTGGACCAAGCTATATTTCTAACAAAGACAAATCATTATTTCTTCTAGATTTTCCAGAACAAAAATTTTAAAAGAAATTCAAAAGACTTTGAAATAAGATTTAAATTTGATTCTACAGATTTTCTAGATTTGACAGAATAATTGTTTTGAATTGTAATCATAATAAGTTTAAAGAAATATTTCACAAATATTCTTCTTCGAAAAAACAGAAGCTAAAATGAAGAATTAAATTAAAATGTATTGATTGTTCTTTACAATAAAAACAATAAATTTACTTGAACATTGATTTAAATTGTCAGGAAAGAAGAGGAAGGAATTTAAAAGGTGTATGTGTTTAAAAATCCTAAAATCATTTTTAAGGTTGTATTTTTTCTCTAAAATTGTCTTTCTGAAAGTTATAAGAAGCAAAGTAAAAAAATTAATGAATTTATTTAAACAAGTGAAGACCAAGTCTTTTAAATATTTTCTTGGATTTTCAAATTCTATTTGAGTTTTGTCTCTCTTAGAATTAAAAATGTCGGGCAAAGCGAGACCAGCTTGCTAGTAAATAAATAGAATTTAAAAAATAGAGGCAGCTCACTGGTAAGTGCTGCTATTTGAGCTATTTTTAGAACAGGCCAGCGGGCTACTCATCTGGTCCTTACGGGCTACCTGGTGCCTGCGGGCACCGCGTTGGTGACCCCTGCTTTACACTATGGGGCTAATTTATGGAGTATTCCTGGTTTCACAAAGCTTCACAAGCCGCCAATAAATTTACCCTGATGACATCAGGTCAATGATTGCCCAACTGGTCACGGTGGACCAACTAAATTGTTCACATTAAATCAAACCACTCACACAATTATTTAATCAGCCATTTAGCGCGTTATATAGTCAGCCTCATCCACTGAACGCAATCGACCTGGCCATTAATAGCCAACGCCGCCCTTCGCCGGGTAGTCGTCGTCCTTGAAGCAGCTGCAGGAGCGCCGGCTGTACTCATTGGTCAAGGAAACGGCAGCCGCAAGGAATAAAAATCCACAACCGCCAACGTGCATGAAAGTCCCAAAAATTATTTATCCGAGACACCGTACCACAACATTTTGAAAAAATTGTAAGGTCGTAAGAGCAAGCAATTACGAAACATGTATATGTTATTTTAAAACAAAATCACGACACAATATTTACCAATCCTACTGTTCTGTTACAACCAATGTTCCCTCTAATTGTTCATGTGTGAAGGCAAACACAAAAACTCCCTGAGCATTCAGTGGAGTCCATGTGAGCAACATCACACGTGGCAATACCAGCAGCACACCTGTCTCAAAACCAATCTTTTATAATAACACTCAAATGAGGAGTCATTTTCATGAGATTATTTTGTAATATTAGTGATTTGGCCCACTTGTAATGAAAATAAAATAAATCTTGTTTTTCATAAGCTATGGATTAGTATTGTACAATATGTCTGGGTGGGGGTCCTGCTTTGGAAATCATTTGTACCCCTTTCAGAGATCACATTTAGTTCCCCTTAAACATCCTCATGTTGCACAATAAAATGTAAGCATAGGATGAAGTGTGCATTCCTGTAACTTTCTCTAGTAACAGCATTCCATGATTAATATGGAATAAATGACAGTAGAATAAGCACACGTATGACTGAGGAGTCATAGTGTAACTTTGTGTGGTGTTTGAGTTGTCCGACTTTTTGTGTGGCCATAAACGCACCAGTGGTTTAGTGGTATGCGTGTTGGTGACAGATGACAAGTTGGTTTTGGCCTGGTTTGTACGGCAGAAAATGACTAGTTTTTCGAGATATAACTTTTTTACTCATGTTTTTGGTGTGGTTATGGCCGAATATAATCAGTTTTGCTCAATAAAGTGATCGATATAATTCCTGTCCTCGAAGCATCTCGATAGACGTTACAATAATTCAACGGTGTTGACGAACACCGTTAGGGCCGCTTGTTGTCACTGTCACTATGAGTTGCATTGCAAAATTACACAGAATAAATGTGTTTATTTTGTTTAGAATTCAGATGGGATTTGATTTGGTGCGCAGCATATATTTGCTGTGCGCAGAGGACGCTTGAGCAGTGCGCAATTGCGCAGGCGCGCACCTTAGAGGGAACGTTGGTTACAACTAAAAGTTGTAAACTCTTATTGTTGAAGTGTGTTGTGCTTATTGCTTGTTATTTAATTAACATTATTACATGTGTATTTGTCGCCATCATGTGGTCAGGGCAGTTACTACATCTTTGAGAAGTGTGTACTTTGAATCAAACTTTATTGACCGGAAGTTGCATAAGCCAAGCAGAGAAATCTACGGTGCCAGCACGTACTTTATGGTGGTTCTTTTCGAAGAAATACTGCATTTATCTTTTGTTTAAGGTTGCATCGCCGGTATGTATCATAACTTGAACTTTGAAACTTGGTTCTTGTCTAAAATATTTCGAGCTAAATTTACGATTTGTGATGTATAATGAGATCTTTGTCATGCTCATTAGCGATAATTTGCCATGTCATCTAAGATGGCGTCGTAGTACAAATTCACTTTTGTTTACCTTCTCATGCCTTGTAAGGTAGCATTACAGCATATATACGAATACATTTGCATAACATATGTATATATTGACTGTATTGTTAGTCTTTTTAGTTTCACCCTTTTGAATGTCAATAAACCTGCTGACAACACTCATCGGCCTCCAGAGTCGTGACTTAAGAAAGGTGTTAAACAGCCCTTGCATCAGACATGCACCCCTAACGGCACACCTACGCTATTAACACATTAAACACACAAGTACCTTAACATGCGAAGACGTTAAGGACACGTTAGCTAGCAAAAACGCAGCAAAGCCGCTGACTTTGTTTCTTTCTCCCGCACTATTTCACTTCTGAGCATTCCCAAATGTCAAAGGAAGCAACCGACAAACACCAAAACATACTGTAATGTTCCAAGAATGGCAACTCAGACAAATTCTTTGACAAAAGCCACACACTCGTACAACATCTCTCCTTCCCCTGCAGAAGTCCAAAAAAACCTCACCCCACAAAACGCGTCACTTCCCCTTTTTTGCCCCGGAAATGCCGACCCCCAGTCAAAGCCATTAGCTGCAGCCGCTACACCACGAAATCAATCTGACTTGATCACTACGCATTGTTTTAGCCGTTTTATTTGGACATCGAAAAAAAAAATTCACTTTGGCTAGAGAGTTCCGCTAAACAGAGGGCATCTGGGATATCCCTGGTTTTACAAACGGATGCGCTCTATAGCTGGAAATTACAGTAGTAAAATTACGTACTTTAGGAACATTTCATGTGTCTCATGAAAAATGCTTGCTGCAGAGTAAGATTGCGCAATAATATCCTCTACTTACCTTACAAATGAATAACCTTTATCGGGGAAAACTCTGATTTCCAAAATTTGCCCAAAAGGGGAGAAGGTCTGTCTCATTAGTTGTTCTGCAAACCAAAGACAGAAGAGGAAAATTATCTAATTATTTAAATTTTCCCAAGTAAACTAGTTATTGAAGACTACCATGTAGCCCCGCTGGTCTTCTCTGTGCAGTCATGTGAAAAACGGCTTATGAATATTCCCCAATATTGCTGGACACATTCTCACCTGTCAGTCCTGTGCTGACACCACCGCAATACACAGTGCAATTACTGGGGCTTGATTGGCTCACTACGTCATCAAAAGATAGGTGCTTGGAGTTACCTAGCCGGAGGAGACAGACATCTTCATACATATATCCAACTTCTAATGTGAACAGGAAAACTTGCCGTCATTTATGAGCACACACTTTCATATGTGGTTTTTGGCGCGGGAGGCTTTCTCGTGGCCCAGTTAGTTCGGATCTGTCTCCCTCCTAACCATTGGCCACCCATCTGTTGGATGGCGTTCTCTGCTTCCTGCAATAAACAAAATAAAATACAAATTGCTTTAATGTAAGGTTGACAACCTCAAAATGTACATTTGCAGCAGACTTGATTGCAAATATATTATGAATATGCAATAGAAACGTGATAAATTTAGCCTACGCTAGAGATTTTGATTAAATCGTGATAATGCATGCTGATGACGCAAGCTATAATTAAACCACTTATTACAACATATGCCAGTGTTCTTATATTTTTTTGTTTTGGGAAAATGTCATTTTTAGTGAGTGACATACAGCATCTTTAACACGCAGACCGTAGTGCTCAGTTCCAACACCCACACATTGGCCCTCCACACCTAACCTGACTCTCGCCAGATCCTTGTAGCTCGCCGAGCTCCACACAAGGATCTGGGCTCGAGGGCATTGCAAACTCCTTCAAGATAGCAAAAAATAATGAACCAATCAGGATGTTAAATGAAGAGTTTCTGTCTCTGATAGTTGATATAATAATGTAACTGCATCATAAAGCCTACATGAACTCCATGGTGTTCAGGGATGACTAGTCTCTCCTATTGCTATTGTACTATTTGTTCAGCTATAGTTACATTAATCATTAGTAATGTAGCAGCCTAGTTTTGAATGGCAGGGTCCCTGCTATCACATGTTGATAAAAATATCACATTTACATAATAAAAATCAACTACAGGCTTCCCAAATGCTGTAATAAATCAAGCATGATGAGTTGAACATATGTCAGCATGTGGCCCCACTTTTAACTCTTTTTTTCAAACGCTTACTTACAATTAGGGATGTCCGATAATATCGGCCTGCCGATATTATCGGCCAATAAATGCGTTAAAATGTAATATCGGAAATTATCGGTATCGTTTTTTTTATTATCTGTATCGGTTTTTGTCTTTTGTTTTTTTTTTTATTAAATCAAAATAAAAAACACAAGATACACTTACAATTAGTGCACCAACCCAAAAAACCTCCCTCCCCCCATTTCTTTCTGTTATCAATATTCTGGTTCCTACATTATATATCAATATATATCAATACAGTCTGCAAGGGATACAGTCCGTAAGCACACATGATTGTGCGTGCTGCTGGTCCACTAATAGTACTAACCTTTAACAGTTAATTTTACTCATTTTCATTAATTACTAGTTTCTATGTAACTGTTTTTATATTGTTTTACTTTCTTTTTTATTCAAGAAAATGTTTTTAATTTAGTTATCTTATTTAATTTTTTTTTTTAAAAAGTACCTTATCTTCACCATACATGGTTGTCCAAATTAGGCATAATAATGTGTTAATTCCACTACTGCATATATCGGTTGATATCGGTATCGGTTGATATCGGTATCAGTAATTAAAGAGTTGGACAATATCGGAATATCGGATATCGGCAAAAAGCCATTATCGGCCATCCCTACTTACAATAAGTCATTAATTTGACTTAGTAAGTCATTATTTTGACTTAGTAAGTCATAATAATGACATACTTAGTATCTCAGGTAACTAGGACTGTTTTGTTTTTACTTTACGGAAAAAATATCGAGATATATATCATATATCGCCATTTAACAAATGGAGCGGAAAACACAACCAAAAATTGTAGGCTTCTTTACGCGACGAAGCCGGCCTACTTCACCGCAGTCTGTAGTATATTGCCCCCCAGGCTGTGGTGGCAGCAACAAGGTGGAGACGTGATGGCGACAACTATATATTTAACAGTAAGAAAAAATGTCAGCTTAGTCACCATACACCATACACCGATCCTTACACCCACCCCAGAGCCGGCCCAAGGCATAAGCGTACTAAGCGCTTGCTTAGGGCCCCGCGGCCACCAGGGGGCCCCCAAAAGCAATTAACAAAAAATTCTGATTCTTTATTTTTTGCATGTACGTGTCTGAGTCAGACTCGTACATGGCAGTGATTAGTATTAATAACAAAGTCGGCCATCAGATTTCTTACAGTGATGTCATAAATGACTTTGCCTCCAGAAAAGCCAGGAAGCACAGGTTTTAAGGAGTGGGTGGAGTGGTGTGGGTGGTGAAGAACAGAGGAACAAAACTGTGATGTGATGGTCAAATGTGTGAATTAAGGACCTTAATTTAAGGTAGTTTATTTGGATTTTTTCCCAAAAAAAATTTTGCACATCGTTATGTACATTTACATAGTTTTAATATGTAGTAACTTTATATTTGTTTATAAACCGTTATGTTACCTTGTTTCTGGTAACTGTTCATTAATATTATTAGCTTGATATTTAATTTAATTATGTTGTTTTTTGTACAATTGAATTTGTTCCTTTTTATATATATTTAAGTGATTTTATTGTTGCACTTTATTGTTTTTCTTGCACTACGAATTATTTTTGCACATTGCTGTTTCAGGTTTTTGTTACCAAAAATAAAAAAGTGATTCAGAATCAGCTTTATTGTCCAGTTATGTTTAACACACATGGAATTTAACTTCAGTAGACTGCGCTATCTTTGTACAAAGTAAACATTAAATATGAACAATTAACTAAAAATATAAACTAGTAATTAAAGACTAATATGTACAAGACTGATGAGACAATATGACACTTTTACTGTAAATACAAAGCTTTATCACTTGGACTGTTCAACCCCAGGCCACTCTCTTGTAGCTGAATGTTTTCTACATTTTAAGATTAGGAACCATATGTGGCACTCTGGACATCATTCGTTCATTCATTGGTATTATTTATGTTCTTAACTGGGCCACCCCCATATCTTTATAAATGACATGTCATTTGTAAAGACATGCCAGGCTGACAATAGGATAATGTAAACAACACTACCAGAGCCGCAATGAGTTTATAGTAGGTGTGTGAATGATCAACAATCAATATTATTGGCAGAAATAGAGGGCCCCAAAATAAAATTTTGCTTAGGGCCCCATGGAGGCTTGGGCCAGCACAGACCCACCCACCCCCTTTCCCGGTCTGTCCGCCAGAGAGACACCACCTTAACTAACACATTTTCTGGGGGAAACACTGTTCTGCATATTTTCTTTGCACAAACGACATCGATCGTCTACTGACATTGCTGCGTTGTTTCAGTAAAAGTTCTCTTAACTTTTCGCTCTGTCTTTATCCAATATGTCGGCTGTTCTGTTTTGGATTTCCCAACGTCGCTCTCATCAGCGTCACGGGTTGAGTTCAATGCGAGTGTTTGAAGTAGCACGTTATTCAAGATAACGGACAAGTGGTTTATCCAATTACATACAATGATTTTTTTTTTACAAGGCCCCACCTTCTAAAATACATCTCCTATTGAGAAGTCCCAGATCCTTGTGTGGAGCTCAGCGAACTACAAGGATCTGGCGAGAGTCAGGTTACTCCACACCAGCAACAACTACTGTACAAACACCGGAATTCTGAACAAAATGCAACACAAGCAGCTTCTTACAGTAAACATGACTAAGAGCGAACAGGACGAGCTGGTAAAAAAGGACTTGGATCTCAATGATTTCTTGGTCTCGTTTGGGTTTCAGAACCAAGGACTTGCTGCTTGTAGTGCCTTTTGGAATACCGTAGTTCAAACTAAGGAGAGAAACAATACTTTAAGCATTTACTTTCAAGTCTGTGTAGATAACAGCGATACCTCAGTTTTCGCACACACCAAGTTTTCATGATTTGGATTTTGATGAAAATTATTGCCAAATACATCGATTTTCCTTAAATAATTCTAAACATTAGTGACTCAGTCTTTGTGGGGAATGAATAATGTTTTTGTTTTTTTAGAGTTGGGACACAAACAAAATAATCTAGCCAAGTAATCCTTTAATCATCTTTATCATAGATGTGCGTGTGTGGGCTGTTTATTTGATCCTAGAACAAACACCAAACAATGCAAAATTCCATATCTGTTCCCTCTCTGCCTCCTATTGTGCGCTGGGACGCTGTCATTCACAGCTGACATAAGGCGTTTAAGTCCAAAGAAGGGCAAATGTGCTTTATTGAATTTGGCTGCAAAATAACCCAACACAGGGCCAAAAGAAAGTTGCCAAATGTAACAAAATGCTGTTGAAATGTGGAGGCATTGCAGTGCTGTGAGGAGCTATCTCGCACATACGTGTGATTGCATCAGTTGATGTAAACAAAGTTTGTGCAGACAGTCCTGACTCGTCCGTGCGTTCTTGGATATGAAAGATTTGCCACAGCTAGCACTGACAAAATGTGAAAAACACTATTACATTTTAGAAAAAAGTGGGAGCAAAGTATGAAAGTGGAGTCTGCTTGGCTCTTCTGCTTGGCCTTCCTACCTTGCCGCTTATCACTGTTTTACGTGTAATTGAAATTATATAATTTCCTACAGGGAGAAGTACTTCAGTTTCTGTACGATTCGTTTTAATGAACCCTTTGAAACAAATTAATAACTAAAGCCAAGGTGCCACTGTACTTTGCAACTTGCTCAAAGCTACATATTTTAAACTAAAATAAATGACAAGAACTTATGTCACAATTAGTGGTTTAACAGAACATATACATTTTATAAATATCTATATTCTTACAATTACTAAATATATTGGACACAAATTGCTCGTCGGCCAGAGGAATATGTCTGGTGTTCATGGTTGTCATGGAAATCTAAATTGTAATAAAAAAATTACGTTTACAGAGGGACAAAATTAGATTTTATTTTTGACCAAAATCATAATGCCATAGTTGATAGTATGAAAAACTTCAAAATTACCAATTCAACACTTTATCAAAACCTACCGTATTTTTCGGACTATAAGTCGCAGTTTTTTTCATAGTTTGGCCGGGCGTGCGACTTATACTCAGGAGCGACTTATGTGTGAAATTATTAACACATTAGCGTAAAATATCAAATAGTATTATTTAGCTCATTCCCGTAAGAGACTAGACGTGTAAGATTTCATGGGATTTAGCGATTAGCAGTGACAGATTGTTTGGTAAACGTATAGCATGTTCTATATGTTATAGTTATTTGAATGACTCTTACCATAATGTTACGTTAACATACCAGGCACGTTCTCAGTTGGTTATTTATGCCTCATATAACGTACACTTATTCAGCCTGTTGTTCACTATTCTTTATTTATTTTAAATTGCCTTTCAAATGTCTATTCTTGGTGTTGGCTTTTATCAAATACATTTGCCCAAAAAATGCAACCTATACTCCAGTGCGACTTATATATGTTTTTTTCCTTCTTTATTGTGCATTTTCGGCCGGTGCGACTTATACGCCGAAAAATACAGTATATTATTTTATGAATAATTATAACTTAACATGAACAAAATGTGGTGATGCAAAGACGCATCAGAAAAGCAAAACCAGACGCCATCGCAAACAATACAGCCAACATTGATACACTTAACAGCTACAAAATTAGAAATGCAGCAAAACGATATTTAACTATATTTACTCTAATATTTTTTTTCATTTAAGTCTTTATTTATGGGAACAAAATCAACCGTTAAAAGTTCAGGAATATGTCATGCATGCAAAGACATTAAATTCCATTGAAATTCAATCAATTTGAGAAATTGACCATGGTACCTAGCCCTAATTACTATCATTCAGCACTAGCAACAATTATTGGAACAGTGATCCAAGCTCACTACTTACCCATTTATTGAAGAAAGACACAAAGCCATAGCCTTTTGATTTCCCTGTAGCCATGTCTTTGACCACACGTGCATCACTGTAGATAAACAATAATGCTCATACATAATGACATCTCTGTGACACAGGCCTTTTCCATGAACAGATATTTACTGTGATAATTAGGGTTGGGTATCGAGTATCGAGTATCGATTGGAACTGGGACTAACTTTCCGATTCTCCCGGAATCGTTCAAAAGTTTAAATTTCGATTCCTATTTTCGATACCCAGTCCGCCGACCGGAAAAAAAAAAAAAAAAATGTCCGCCGAACCGGAAGAAGTAGCCGCTGAGCACCAACGAAGAAGCGCCCACCGCCGGAAGTGTTATCATAGCCGAGCGAGTCAGTCTAGCATGGATAGCGGGCGTCGGCGGTCGAAAGTGTGGCTTTACTTTACAAAAAAAAAATGAAATAACCGCGAAATAACAGAGCTCCATGTCCATCAAGAAACGAGTGGAGAGAGAGCTGCAGATGTACCAGGACGTTCCACCGATACTTATGTCTGACGACCCTGCTGCATGGTGGTGGTCCGGTGGAACCAACAAAAGACTTATCCTTTGCTGTCAGATCGCACTTTCTCCTATTTATGCGTTCAAGCTTCTTCCACACCCAGCGAACGTGTATTTTCCACAGCAGGAGACACTATCTGTCCAGAACGCTCACGCATCCTGCCTGAGAAGGCAGATATGGTCATTTTCCTAAACAAGAACTGTCTCTGATTTTATACTGTACCTGCTGCTAATCTGGACTGGGTTTTGCAAGTTGTTTCTTATTGTTTATTTGCTTTTCTGCACCAGGTTAGCCCATCAGTGGGAGCACGGTAACATTTTTAAGTACCTGCAGCATCATACACTTGTGTGTGTAAATGTGTTTTCATGAGGTTTCCTGCAGCATCATACACTTATGTGTAAATGTGTTTTCATGAGGTTTTCAAAAATAAAGCTCTCTTGAGGAAAGTGTACCCCTGGGAAAATGTATTCATAATTTATAATATTTATATTCAAGTTCATAGATTTGATATTTATATTCTAGTTGAAAACAGCCCTGTGAGGAATTTATAGTAAAGTTCATAAAAAGTTAATAGAATTAAAATTGATGGAGAATGTCAGACTATTTCATTCAGAAAGACTGTAGGTTAGCTAGCTCATTTAAAATATCCTAAACTTTTTTTTGACCCTGCCTCTTAAAAGAATCGGAACCGAGAATCGTCAGGAATCGGAATCGAAACAAAGAATCGGAATCGGAATCGTTCGAATTCAAACGATACCCAACCCTAGTGATAATCGTGTTGATAACTGTTACTTACGATATCCTTCCAAAGGGACCAAAGGCAGCTCTGACATCTTCTGTAGTTATTTCAGGGCTGAGGTCTCCGACAAAGACGTGAAAGTGATCTTAGACGGAGAAAGCAACATTTTAAAAACACAAGTATGCACGTTCTTGCACATATTTGATATTGATTATATTTATATGATATGCAATATTAGTAGGGATGTAGCAATATGAACATTTCATATCAAGGTTATTAGTATCGCGTTTCAATGTGCTCAAAAAAATACTTACACATACAGACAATAATACATTAACCAAGGATTTTTTTCTTTAAATAAATACATAAAAAAATAATGACACAAACAACATACTTTCCTTGGCAGAGAAAACGTTAACTATTGTTCGGTCTTCCCAAGAGCCATAATATTATTACGTGTGTATTTAAATATCTTATATTTCGATTTGTAAGGGTTTTAGAGTGGGTTTTTTTCTATGATAAAAGCAAAACGGGATGTTTTGCGCTTCCCTTTCGGTGTATGTGACGTCACACGAGTGCTTTTCCTGTTGAAGACACCTCCGTGTCATTACTCCTCCGAGCATAGATCGATAACTAAGCGTGCACAACCTGTAGGTTCAATGTACACAATTGAATAACATAGTAGCTCAGACCGCAATGTGTTTATACAAGTTTAAATTGGGGTATAACGTTCCTTAATGGGGAAATACATTAATGTATCTTGTATTCAGGTTAGCATTTAAGCTACCTAGCGCTATTTTGCAGTAGGGCTGTGAATCTTTGGGCACCACAAGATTTGATTCGATTCAGAATCGATTCTTGATTCAAAACGATGGTCGATTCAAAGTCAATACTTTTTAATAACATTGGGTGCCAGTTCTATGATTAACTTCATTCCTCAATAGAATAAATTACAGCTCTGATAAATGTATTACTCAAAAGAAATGTGTTTTTTCTTTAATAAAATTCCATCCAAACATTTAATAAAGTCAAATGTCACATGCAAATAAGGCAACATTATCCAACACCCTCTTCTAAAGTAAATCTGTACAGCAAATATGGGCATCTACATCAACAATATGATTTGCCTGAGTGTCTAGACAGGACAGATAAAAAAATATATTTATATATTTTTCCCCTTAAAAATCGATTGATTTTTTTTTAATCCATTAAGAATCGGTAAGTAAGAATCATGATTCATTCTAGAATCTATTATTTTGACACACCTATTCTCCAGTAAAGTGTCACTGGTTAGTGAGTTTAGCACAGTGCGCTGGTAAATCACGGTTTTAACGCTAATTTTAATTTAAAAACGATAATGCTAACCTTTGAGAGTTTTATTGCAGTTTATCATCAATACCATTTATAGTAGCGTCTCTCAATATTGGTCACAAAAAGTATTTTATTTCGTGTCATTTGTATTTTTGGTTGTCACTGCATGACGACAACTATGCGAGTCCAATAACTTATATTTACCAACATAAATTTTTTTCTATGAACAAGTGTAACAGAGAGCTAGTTTTGTAAACCAGAAGTCCAGAAATAATAGAAAATACTAAAGTATACAACATTTGCACAACTCATTAAAATACAAGAGCTGGTAACTCAAATATTTCCTTCAAGTATGTTGCATTAAATCAGTGTTTCGTGCTTTACTTGATCTCCTTTCCCATTGCATAAACTGGTGTGTATAGCTTGGTTGCAACCACGTGACTGAGAGGCAGTCCGCCTCACTTCACGTTTTCCCTTCAGGGGGAAAACTTTAAATATAGCCAGCGTACACGTACCACATGCTGAGGAGATGTCAGAGTATTATAAAAGGTTTAGAATTAAATATTGGGCCCTTGGCCTGTCGATTTTACTTGTTTGCCCCTCGCAAGTCTGACATGCAATCCAGCAATTGCACAGTCATTATTTTATCTTACACATTCTACACATTGTTACGGAATATTTTTTTTTTTTTTTTTTAAATACTTAATTTTTGCGGTCACATGCAGGCAGCAATCAATGCAGAATCTTTAAAAAATATTGTCCTAAAAAAAAAAAAACTCTGAATATCATTTTGTGGCTATATCAACTTCCTTGTGACAAGCGAGACACAGCAATGCGGCTTGAAAATGTTCGAAATTATTTTGACCGATGCAAAGGGCGGCAGATAACTGCAAGATGGGCAGCGGTCGTGACGTATTGACATCCACTACCTCATAACACATGACACAACTTTCAAGGATGTGTCCTTAAATCCCTTACCAACAAAGGAATATAAAGATTTGATGGATTGTATTAAAATATTTTAAGTGCTACGTGTGAAAAGTCAGTGAGAGCAAGTAGCTAAGATCTCGTTGATCACGCATTATAATTAGTGAATTTAGAATGAGTGACGCATGGATAGAGCTGACCGTGCAAAAGATGGATAAACATCTGAAAAGGAAAAAATATAAACTCTGAACTGCGCCGCTAAGAAGTTGTTTATTTCCATCTCTATGTAAGGAAATTGGAGCGTAGCATAAAGTCTTGGTCCATACAGACGTTTTCTGGATATTACGTCAATCAGTATGTTTCCATGCACTAACTTAGTCTGATTTCTCAGATAATTTGGTTTCTTCCATTTTCTCACCAACACGTGGAGTGGCAGTTCCCATTCTCTCCCTCTAATGCCTCTCGTACACTAGGGGGCGATTTTGGTCATATCAGCTTGTTTAGCTATGTGGGAATGTAAATTACCGTATTTTCCGCACCATAAGCCGCACCTAAAAACCACAAATTTTCTCAAAAGCTGACAGTGCGGCTTATAGCCCGGTGCGCTTTATATATGGATTAATATTAATATTTATTTTCATAAAGTTTAGGTCTCGCAACTACGGTAAACAGCCGCCATCTTTTTTCCCCGTAGAAGAGGAAGCGCTTCTTCTTCTACGGTAAGCAACCGCCCCCATAGAAGAGGAAGCGCTTCTTCTTCTACTGTAAGCAACCGCCAAGGTGAGCACCCGCCCCGTAGAAGAAGAAGCGCGCGGATATTTCATTTCATTTGTGTGTTTCTGTAAAGACCACAAAATGGCTCCTACTAAGAGACACGCGTACAAGGTTCCACTGACTTTTGATATTCCTGTGAACCGCACTGTGGATACAACGGGAGCACGTACGGTGAATATCCGTTAGCTTGCCATGCTAACGGCCAGAAACTTCCACCCATGGTGATATTCAAAAGGAAGACCTTGCCAAAAGAGAACTTTCCAGCCGGCGTCATCATAAAAGCTAACTCGAAGGGATGGATGGATGAAGAAAAGATGAGCGAAGAGACCGGGTGACTTTTTTCACGCAGCTCCGTCCCTGTTGATCTATGACTGCATGCGCGTCCACATCACAGATGGTGTCAAAAAACAAGTGAAGCACACCGAAGAAGAAGAAGAATTCGAGGGATTTGTGGATGAGTAATAACTTCAGAACGTGAGCTTTAAATGTTTATTTTGTGTTGTGTGACATTAACGTTCGAGCAACGTTGAGTTATTGATGTTGCTATTGCTCTGCACTATTTTGAGTGTTACTATTTTTGTGATTGCACATTTGCACATTACATTTTGGGAGTGAACAGAGTTATTAGAACGCTGGTTTGTAATATATTATTAAAGTTTGACTGACCTATCTGACTGTTTTTTTGACATTCCCTTTAGCGTAGCGTAGGTGCGGCTAATAACACGGGGCGGCTAATAGGTAAACAAATTTTTGAAATATGCCATTCATTGAAAGGCGGCTAATAACACGGGGCGGCTTATGGTGCGGAAAATATGGTAAAGAAGGCAATGCTACATGGAAGAGCTACTCGATATCAAACTCCAGATCTAAGTCATAAATACAACTTTCCATTTGGTGTTATTGGTAGTGCTTATGTGTTCAAATGACACTTGTGGTTATTATGATCAGACATACAAAAAGATCAATATTTTTGGTGAACTGCTTTGACTATTTACTGTTAATACCAACTACGCAGTGAATTATTTTTAATTGCAGGTATAACATCATGACACTTATTAAAAGGGTAGGTTTTTATGTCATATTTTAAAATATTGACTTGGTTTAACATCATGACACTTATTTAAAAGGGTAGGTTTTTATAAAATGTATTTTAAAATATTGACTTATTTCAGCTTCTATACATTTACTCTGTATGCTTGTTGCTGTAAACCAGGGGTGCCCACACTTTTTCAGCTGGCGAGCTACTTTTTAAATGACCAAGTCGAGGTGATCTACTTCATACATAGATTGCCATCTTTCATGAAGATATTCTTGTCTTCATGAAAGATGGCACAAGAATATAAGTTGGTGTATTACCTGATTCTGATGACTTGCATGGATTGTAATCAGACAAGATTCACAGTAGTGTTGACAACTTCCACATTTTCGATTTCATATCGTGGAGGAGAAAAAAAAAAGTCCTCCTTTCTGTCCAATACCACATTGCAGTGGTTGGTTTTGGCATCCTGTTTGTCCAGCTTCCATACTCGTTTTTTTACACTTTACAAGAAATAGATCGACGGCAAACTCCGTGGCTTGCTAGCTTGTTAGCGCTAGCTTTCGGAGACTCTTACTTTGTTAGTGCAGGCAGCATCGAGCAGCACTTTTATTGTGAAGACAGGAACTGTGCGGTCAGTCTCTAGGCTTTTGACGGCACGGTTGGAATAAAAACTGTTTCTTGCCTTCCTGACGGTGTTTTTTTCCTTCACACTGAGCTGGCTGCAGCCAGCGTCATCTCACAAGATCCTCGGGTGCCTTGAATGTCAATCAAGTCACGTCATAGGGAAGATTTATGATCGCAAATATTTAGGTCTATTTTTTCAATGCCTGGCTGGCGATCACACACTGCGCGATCGACCGGTAGATCGCGATCGATGTAATGGGCACCCCTGCTGTAAACAGTTCTCCCCTACTCGTTAACCCGCTTGTTGTTCTTCGCTTGTTAATTACGTAGTAAAGAGCGGCGTTGTAGTCCTCCACTGAGACTGGCGCACTGTTAACGTCTACTTGCCAGAAAAACTGGTTTCCAATTGCATAATCTAGGAGTGTTAATCAGATTTTTCAAAAGTAAAACACAATTAGATTATGGTGTTTCAAAGTGTTTTAAGAAAGATTATTTTAAACCGAATTATTTGAGAAATCAGACTAATTTAGTGCATAGAAATGTACTCAATGTCATGTGGACATGTCAAAAAATGATTTTTTTTGGCATTAAAAAAAAACCCAGCTTTTGGAAAACAGAGTAGAAATATTCAAAAAAGTCTGGTTTCAGTGTTTGTGTATGATGAAACCACTGCACTAAAACACTCTACATTGGTAAACTGTTATGCCCCAATATGTACCTGCTATCACCCAATGGATAACTGTTGTACTTACTACTTGTGTCTTTTTTCTGGCTTGTTGGCGTAGTGGCCCAGTTGACTTTGACTTCCTGCAGAGATGGACAGACAAAGAAAAGGCCAGATGGGGTAGGTTTACACCATTTACAACAAGAGTTATCCAATGAGTAGACATTGCTTGGACGACATCATATTGTGAATTTTAAATCAACTATCATGTTGATTGTTTATAGCTAAGACAGCAACATCAATAGCAGTCCTATTATCACAGGCGGTATTTATACTGCATACTTATACTACAGTGTTTCTTTCCTATACATTCATTTATTCGCTGCGTACAACTGCATTTTTTGCGACCTGTTCGCCCTAGTTTATACACACTTCAGTATGGGATTGTAGGTAAATGTAGCTTGTCATTACATTGCCATACAGCCAGTGGCGGTATGCATCGCGACTCCATATCTTTACGCACCTGGCTTGCCACAAAATAAAAAGATGGGAGCATGAGGATCAGTGTTGCCACCTTAGCAACTTTATGGTTAATTTTGTGAGTATTCAGACCTCTCCTAATTGTCGAGAGTGGAGATATTACAGTTGTTTGTTTTATTATGCTTTAATACAGTTAGTTTGTATGTTTAGCACCCAGCAATGCTGCAGATGCTTGGGTCACAATAAAGCTACATGTGGGTTCGGGCTCAAAATTATAAGGTCCTGGATCATAATTTTTCCCAAAGTAATCAGTCATTGTTGGCTGTCACAAAGTCTGCTTGATTAGCATTGTTGTTGATGGGGCGGGCTCTGTGGTTACCCCTACTACGTCATGCGAAAACGTGACTGGCTTCCTCATTATCTCTCAAAATTGCTTGGGAATCTCTGTGAGACTGATACTATTTTGATCATATCTATTTATTTGCAAACTTAGGAGTCTTTTGGTGTCATAAACCAAATATATACAAGAACAGCTTCAATATAGAGGCAACTTGTTTTTCCACTATATTTTAAAGCCTTGTCCAGCTGCTTGCTGACATATACTAATCATGTTTAGCTCAATTTCACAGCGAATGAATATCAGCTCCAAATACTGTTGTCATCTTGATTACTGGTAATTGGTATTGGCCCTAAAAAAAACATATTGGTCGATGTCTAGTTTGTGTGCGTGCTGATTCACGTGTCAAGTGCCCAAGCCCACCCATCTCCACTCACCCTGTAGTTACGATAGCTTACCTTACCCATTATTTTCCTTCCATTCATGGCTGCCAATGAGGCGGCAGCATGCCTGTGGTCATAGAACTCCACAAAGCAGTATGGATCATTTCCAGATGTCTGTCAATAGAGAAAACAAAGTACATTAATTTCACAACCAGAGTGGCATACTAGTAGATAGTAGAACGCTTCTGTTCTTGAAAACCTTTAAAAGCTGCAGACAATACACTGTAATGGCACTTTGCCCATTGTAAAGATACTTGCCACTCACATCAACAATCATTTTACAGCTTTTGCAGGGTCCTATCTGTGTGAAGACCTGCACAATGAGGGGCTCGGTAACATCCCTGGACAGATTCCCCACATACCTACAAGCAAAGTTTGAGTTTATTTCGACAAGCATGCATACAACATGATACATCACAATTTCCAGTTTCTCTATTCAACATGTTCGAAAAGGAGTAGGACGAAGCAGAGCTTATTTAATCCTGCCCCTTTTCCTTTACATAGCAGTTGCTAAGACTTTTGTTCATTTCCTGTTCTCAATTTGTATTCACAATATACTCCATAAGTAATAACAATTCAAAATAAATAAATAATAATTGGTGAAGTAAGATTTATTTCATATAGTGAGATGAGTAAGCACGGTGGAACAGGAGTTAGTGCGTGCACCTCACAATACGAAGGTCCTGGGTTCAATCCCGGGCTCGGGATCTTTCTGTGTGGACTTTGCATGTTCTCCCCGTGACTGCGTGGGTTCCCTCCGGGTACTCCGGCTTTCACCCACCTCCAAAGACATGCACCTGGGGATAGGTTGATTGGCAACACTAAATTGGCCCTAGTGTGTGAATGTTGTCTGTCTATCTGTGTTGGCCCTGCAAAGAGGTGGCGACTTGTCCAGGAAGTGTACCCCGCCTTCCGCCCATGTGCAGCTGGGATAGGCTCCAGGGGTGGACCGCTCGCCTGTGCATTGGTTGGGGACATCTCTGCGCTGCTGACCTGTCTCCGCTCAGGATGGTCTCCTGCTGGCCCCACTATGGACTGGACTCTCACTATTATGTTGGATCCACTATGGACTGGACTTTCACAATATTATGCTAGATCCACTCGACGTCCATTGCGAAGTCGCCCTAGGGTCATCTGCGGTCCTCTCCAAGGTTTCTCATTGTCATCCCACTGGGTTGAGTTTTTCCTTGCCCTGATGTGGGATCTGAACCGAGGATGTCGTTGTGGCTTGTGCAGCCCTTTGAGACACTCGTGATTTAGGGCTATATAAATAAACATTGATTGATTGATCGATCTTGAAAAGGAATGAATGAATGAGATAAATTCAGAATGTTTATCATGGTTCTTCTTCTTTGTACTTTGTAAACACTTTAAGTTTGAAGAGTTTCTTGAAGTGGATCATACTAGTATGTTGCTTGATTTCTTTGCTTAATCCATTCCACCATTTAATTCCACATACTGATATACTGAAGGTCTTAAAGGCCTACTGAAACCCACTACTACCGACCACGCAGTCTGATAGTTTATACATCAATGATGAAATCTTAACATTGCAACACATGCCAATACGGACGGGTTAACTTATAAAGCGCAATTTTAAATTTCCCGGGGAACTTCCGGTTGAAAACATCTATGTATGATGACTTTTGCGCGTGACGTCAATGGTTGAAGCGGAAGTATTCGGACACATTGTATCACAATACCAACAGCTCTGTTTTCATCGCAAAATTCCACAGTATTCTGGACATCTGTGTTGGTGAATCTTTTGAAATGTGTTTAATGAACAATGGAGACTGCAAAGAAGAAAGCTGTAGGTGGGATCTGTGTATTAGCGGCTGGCTGCAGCAACACAACCAGGAGGACTTTGAGTCGGATAGCAGACGCGCTATCCGACGCTAGCCGCCGACCGCATCGATGATCGGGTGAAGTCCTTTGTCGCGCCGTCGATCGCTGGAACGCAGGTGAGCAAATGCGGCTGCAAGGCTTTTGACAAAAACAAGAAAGTTTGATCATATTACGCCTATACTGGCTCACTTGCACTGGCTTCCTGTGCACTTAAGATGCGACTTTAAGGTTTTACTACTTACGTATAAAATATTACACGGTTTAGCTCCAGCCTATCTCGCCGATTGTATTGTACCATATGTCCCGACAAGAAATCTGCGTTCAAAGAACTCCGGCTTATTAGTGATTCCCAGAGCCAAAAAAAAGTCTGCGGGCTATAGAGCGTTTTCTATTCGGGCTCCAGTACTCTGGAATGCCCTCCCGGTAACAGTTAGAGATGCTACCTCAGTAGAAGCATTTAAGTCCCATCTTAAAACTCATTTGTATAATCTAGCCTTTAAATAGACCCCCCCTTTTTTAGACCAGTTGATCTGCCGTTTCTTTTCTTCTCTCCTCTTCTCCCCTGTCCCTTGCGAGGGGGAGTTGCATAGGTCCGGTGGCCATGGATGAAGTGCTGGCTGTCCAGAGCCGGGACCCCGGGTGGACCACTAGCCTGTGCATCGGTTGGGGACATCTCTGCGCTGCTGACCCGTCTCCGCTCGGGATGGTTTCCTGTTGGCCCCGCTGTGGACTGGACTCCCGCTGATGTGTTGGATCCACTGTGGACTGGACTTTCACAATGTTATGTCAGACCCACTCGACATCCGTTGCTTTCGGTCTCCCCTAGAGGGGGGGGGTTACCCACATATGCGGTCCTCTCCAAGGTTTCTCATAGTCATTCACCGACGTCCCACTGGGGTGAGTTTTTCCTTGCCCGTATGTGGGCTCTGTACCGAGGATGTCGTTGTGGCTTGTACAGCCCTTTGAGACACTTGTGATTTAGGGCTATATAAATAAACATTGATTGATTGATTGAGTGAGCACGGGTGTTGATGACCAGATGAGGGCTGGCGTAGGTGGAGCGCTAATGTTTTTATCATAGCTCTGTGAGGTCCCGTAGCTAAGTTAGCTTCAATGGCATCGTTAGCAACAGCATTGCTAGGCTTCGACAGGCGGCACAGCATTAACCGTGTAGTTACATGTCCAGTGTTTGGTTCGGTGTCTCCTGATAGTAGTATTGTTGATCTGAACCCGAGCCCAAAGCCAAGACAAAGAGACTTAAAAACTCTACACTCCATACTGCAATTAAACTGTATAATAATACTATCTAATTAAATAAGTAATACAGTCATATACCAGAATGCTAATAGTTTCCATGCTGCTGTTGCCCTGAAAATGAAAATGTTTTTTTTATATAAAATACTGTCTGTTCTTTTCATTTTTTTAATTTTTATCTTTGTTTGTTTAATATTCATTGTAAAGTTCAGCTGTTTTTTCAGTGGGGCCTTGGCTCCACTGCAAGCATGAATAAAAAAAGTAAAGTCAAGTCAAGTCAAGTCAAATCTTCTGTCTATCCTTCCAGTCAGGGGCTTATTTCTATCTGCATTTAAGCACGATGCTATCACGTTAGCTCCGTAGCTAAAGTGCTTCACCGATGTATTGTCGTGGAGATAAAAGTCACTGTGAATGTCCATTTCGCGTTCTCGACTCTCATTTTCAAGGTTTAAAACACAAATCCGTGATCCACAATAGAAAAAGGAGAAAGTGTGGAATCCAATGAGCCCTTTTACCAAAGTTACGATCAGAGCGAAAAAAGATACACCCTGGCGTCCTGCACTGCACTCTAGTCCTTCACTCTCACGTTCCTCATCCACGAATCTTTCATCCTCGCTCAAATTAATGGGGTAATCGTCGCTGTCTCGGTCCGAATCGCTCTCGCTGCTGGTGTAAACAATGGGGAAATAAGAGGAGCCCTTCAACCTGTGACGTCACACTACTTCCGGTACAGGCAAGGCTTTTTTTTATCAGCAACCAAAAGTTGTGAACTTTGTCGTCGATGTTCTCTACTAAATCCTTTCAGCAAAAATATGGCAATATCGCCAAATGATCAAGTATGACACATAGAATGGATCTGCTATCCCCCCGTTTAAATAAAAAAAAATTCATTTCAGTAGGCCTTTAAGTGTTGTACTGTTTTAAATTACATTTTTATCTAAGATTATTATTTCTCCTAGTGGAAGAGAAATATTAAGAAGTGTTTGTCAAACAGGAAGTGTAGCATTTAAACAAAGGCTAGGAAGCTGGCTAGTTTAATTCAATAACAAATGCATGGCGCTATTTTGGAAGCCACATTACTGGTTTCTTATAAGATCGGGTGGACATTATTGAGTGCCCCCATTAAAAAAAAGAGTGTTATCTCTTTGCTTGAGCTGTTCTGGACTGCCTCTTCCAGCGTTGACGTGGCTCGTCTTTCAGCTCGCTTAGCCGGCTCGAACGGGCCTCATGCTTCCGACAGTTGACAGCGACAATGTCACAAAAACATTATTTGCCATAAGAACCTTGTTGGTTTTACAGTCAATAACTAAGTGAGGTTTAATATGTAAAAATATTGAACTTACCATGCCGCTGTACAAAATAAAACGTTAAAACTACGTCGGCTAGCCAACCGTGTTTTTAAAAACCCATGATTCCAAACGCCTCATATGGCTGTAGAATGTAACGTTTTCCGCACACAATTAATAGAATATATAATTTCTTACGTCAGTGTGGCCAGGATAATAGTTACTCGGTTTTTTTTTTAATTACACGTGGAGGCATTTCCGAAATACTTTCGTTCCCAGGACATAGACGGGGCCATTGTACTCACAAGGTTCTCGGCTGGTCGTCGTCCATCGTCAAGGTTTGGCGGTCACGTCCAGAGAGCACCCTTTTAAATAAAGGACATACAAAATATCTCGCGTTGACCTCAAGCGACCCAAAAAAAACCGGGGTAAGGTTCGGGGCTACGGATATGTGCTAAAAAAAAAATGTCTGTGTGTGTCACGTCCACGCCGCGCGGCTGCAGTCTGATGCAAACAATGGGGACGTTGAAGATGGCGGAGGCCGGAGGGACGGCGTCAGCAGATACCAAATACAAATAGACGGAATAGAAATTGAAAAGAGTAAATTAAAGCACATTTCTAGGTGTAATGGTTGAGGATAAATTCAACTGGAAATCTCACGTGAAAAAAAAATACAACGTAAAGTAGCAAGTAACACGTCAATAATGAATAAAGCAAAACATGTTCTCGACCGAAAATCACTTCATATTCTCTACTGCTCGCTGGTGTTACATATCTGAGTTATTGTGCATAAATATGGGGAAATAACTACAAAAGTACACTTCATTCATTAACGGTAGGGGTGTGGGGGAAAAATCGATTCGAATTCGAGTCGCGATTCTCACGTTGTGCGATTCAGAATCGATTCTTTTTTTTTTTTAAACAATTTATTTTAAAAAAAAATATTTTGTAAATTTTTTTTATCCATCCATCTTCTTTCGCTTATCCGAGGTCGGGTCGCGGGGGCAGCAGCCTAAGCAGGGAAGCCCAGATCTATCCTATCTAAACCGCAATAAAAGTTCACCTCCAGGCAGCTACAACCCTAAACTAACACCCTTCCCGGATTGCTAATAATCAAATGTAAACAATCAAATGCAGATACTTTTTCTTTTGCCTTCTGATCTCTCTCTCTCCCTCTCTCTCTCTCTCTCTCTCTCTATGTCCACTACTTGCTGTCCATATCCCACCCCCCCTCCACACCCCTGATTGTCCATCCATCCATCCATCCATTTTCTACCGCTTATTCCCTTCGGGGTCACGGGGGGCGCTGGAGCCTATCTCAGCTACAATCGGGCGGAAGGCGGGGTTCACCCTGGACAAGTCGCCACCTCATCGCAGGGCCAACACAGATAGACAGACAACATTCACACTCACATTCACACACTAGGGCCAATTTAGTGTTGCCAATCAACTTATCCCCAGGTGCATGTCTTTGGAGGTGGGAGGAAGCCGGAGTACCCGGACGGAACCCACGCAGTCACGGGGAGGACATACAAACTCCACACAGAAAGATCCCGAGGCCGGGATTGAACTCACGACTACTCGGGACCTTCGTATTGTGAGGCAGACGCACTAACCCCTCTTCCACCGTGCTGCCCCTACCCCTGATTGTAAATAATGTAAATAATTCAATGTGATTATCTTGTGTGATGACTGTATTATGATGATAGTATACATGATAGTATATATCTGTATCATGAATCAATTTAAGTGCACCCCGACTTAAACAAGTTGAAAAACTTATTCGGGTGTTACCTTTTAGTGGTCAATTGTACGGAATATGTACTTCACTGTGCAACCTACTAATAAAAGTCTCAATCAATCAATTAATCAATCCCAACGTGTCCTGGGTCTTCCCCGTGGCCTCCTACCGGTCGGACGTGCCCTAAACACCTCCCTAGGGAGGCGTTCGGGTGGCATCCTGACCAGATGCCCGAACCACCTCATCTGGCTCCTCTCCATGTGGAGGAGCAGCAGCTCTACTTTGAGCTCCTCCTGGATGGCAGAGCTTCTCACCCTATCTCTAAGGGAGAGACCCGCCACCCGGCGGAGGAAACTCATTTCGGCCGCTTGTACCCGTGATATTGTCCTTTCGGTCATAACCCAAAGCTCATGACCATAGGTGAGGATGAGAACGTAGATCGACCTGTAAATTGAGAGCTTTGCCTTCCGGCTCAGCTCCTTCTTCACCACAACGGATCGATACAGCGTCCGCATTACTGAAGACGCCGCACCGATCCGCCTGTCGATCTCACGATCCACTCTTCCCTCACTCGTGAAGAAGACTCCGAGGTACTTGAACTCCTCCACTTGGGGCAGGGTCTCCTCCGCAACCCGGAGATGGCACTCCACCCTTTTCCGTGGGAGAACCATGAACTCGGACTTGGAGGTGCTAATTCTCATCCCAGTCGCTTCACACTCTGCTGCGAACCGATCCAGTGAGAGCTGAAGATCCTGGCCAGATGAAGCCATCAGGACCACATCATCTGCAAAAAGCAGAGACCTAATCCTGCAGCCACCAAACCGGACTGCGCCTAGAAATTCTGTCCATAAAAGTTATGAACAGAATCGGTGACAAAGGGCAGCCTTGGCAGAGTCCAACCCTCACTGGAAACGTGTCCGACTTACTGCCGGCAATGCGGACCAAGCTCTGGCACTGATCGTACAGGGAGCAGACCGCCACAATCAGACAGTCCGATACCCCATACTCTCTGAGCACTCCCCACAGGACTTCCCGGGGGACACGGTCGAATGCCTTCTTCAAGTCCAAGTAAATTTTTAAAAAAATGTTGTAATGTATTTTTTTTAATAAAGGCCTACTGAAATGCGATTTTCTTATTCAAACGGGGATAGCAGGTCCATTCTATGTGTCATACTTGATCATTTCGTGATATTGCCATATTTTTGCTGAAAGGATTTAGTAGAGAACATCGACGATAAAGTTCGCAACTTTTGGTCGCTGATAAAAAAGCCTTGCCTGTACCGGAAGTAGCGTGACGTCACAGGTTGTGGAGCTCCTCACATCTGCACATTGTTTACAATCATAGCCATCAGCAGCGAGAGCGATTCGGACCGAGAAAGCGACGATTTCCCCATTAATTTGAGCGAGGATGAAAGATTTGTGGATGAGGAAAGTGAGAGTGAAGGACTAGAGGGCAGTGGAAGCGATTCAGATAGGGAAGATGCTGTGAGAGGCGGGTGGGACCTGATATTCAGCTGGGAATGACTAAAACAGTAAATAAACACAAGACATATATATACTCTATTAGCCACAACACAACCAGGCTTATATTTAATATGCCACAAATTAATCCCGCACAACAAACACCTCCCCCCTCCTGTCCATATAACCCGCCAATACAACTCAAACACCCGCACAACACACTCAATCCCACAGCCCAAAGTACCGTTCACCTCCCCAAAGTTCATACAGCACATATATTTCCCTAAAGTCCCCAAAGTTACATACGTGACATGCACATAGCGGCACGCACGTACGGGCAAGCGATCAAATGTTTGGAAGCCACTGCTGCGTACTCACGGTACCGCGTCTGTGTATCCAACTCAAAGTCCTCCTGGTAAGAGTCTCTGTTGTCCCAGTTCTCCACAAGCCAATGGTAAAGCTTGACTGTCATCTTTCGGGAATGTAAACAATGAAACACCGTCTACGTGTTTGTGTTGCTGCAGCCGGCCGCTAATACACCGCTTCCCACCTACAGTTTTCTTCTTTGCTGTCTCCATTGTTCATTGAACAAATTGCAAAAGATTCACCAACACAGATGTCCAAAATACTGTGGAATTTTGTATTCTGGACATCTGTGTTGGTGAATCTTTTGCAATTTGTTTAATGAACAATGGAGACTGCAAAGAAGAAAGCTGTAGGTGGGATCGGTGTATTAGCGGCTGGCTGCAGCAACACAACCAGGAGGACTTAGTTGGATAGCAGACGCGCTATCCGACGTTAGCTGCCGACCGCATCGATGATCGGGTGAAGTCCTTTGTCGCGCCGTCGATCGCTGGTACGCAGGTGAGCACGGGTGTTGATGAGCAGATGAGGGCTGGCGAAGGTGGCGCGCTAATGTTTGTATCATAGCTCTGACGAGGTCCCGTGGCTAAGTTAGCTTCAATTGCGTCGTTAGCAACAGCATTGCTAGCCTTCGACAGGCGGCACAGCATTAACCGTGTAGTTATAGGTCCAGTGTTTGGTTCGGTGTCTCCTGATAGTAGTATTGTTGATCTTCTGTCCATCCTTCCAGTCAGGGGTTTATTTCTTTTGTTTCTATCTGCATTTAAACACGATGCTATCACATTATCTCCGTAGCTAAAGTGCTTCACCGATGTATTGTCGTGGAGATAAAAGTCACTGTGAATGTCCATTTCGCGTTCTCGACTCTCATTTTCAAGAGGATATAATATCCGAGGTGGTTTAAAATACAAATCCGTAATCCACAATAGAAAAAGGAGAAAGTGTGGAATCCAATGAGCCCTTTTACCTAAGTTATGGTCAGAGCGAAAAAAAAGATACGTCCTGCACTGCACTCTAGTCCTTCACTCTCACGTTCCTCATCCACAATATATTTTATCAATATATCTATCATATATTGCACAAGCCTTTTCTACAGTGTAGTGGTTTCCACACTTGTATGACAGTTAAGAATACTTCAATGGGTCTTAAAATACTGCCAGTAAAAAGGGTGACACTGGAACAGACAAGCTTCCACCATATTTTTCAAAGTTTTCAACAAGTCGAAGACATACATTTCTGCCAAAAATGACAATATAACATAGTATTGCTTTAAATGGGCTAGTTTGTTGTAATATCATCATAACTGTATTACTATTTGAATTGTAATACATAGTCGAGATTGAGTCATTATCTGATGACATTTTTTTGCCACATTGTTACTTTTCAAGCCCTTTGTGCAAATATGCACATTTTTGCCACTTTGTTTTGTGTAAAATAAGTAGAAAATAATGAAAGAAAACCAGTCAATTGTTTGCGCCCGTGCTTTTATTGATGACAAGCATATGTTAAAGACATGCCACTGCCTGCTGCCACGCTCTCTGCGGCTTTATCTGTACTTCTCGGCCAGGGCCAGAGACAAAGCGGCCAGGAACTTGTCCATGGCCACGTGCGCCTCGGGGGTGAAATCGTTGGGGAACATGATGGCCAACACCACAAGGATGCAGTGGGTGAAAATCTGCAAAAGGAGAGGATAAAGCCATAAATAAGTAAGAACATCCGCCTTTTTTCACCCTATTTGGACGGGACGTGGGAGAGTTGGCCCGCTTTTATTTTGAAACACTGAACAGCAGCAGAGGCATTAATAAACTGGAAAGACATTTTTCTACCAAAATCTTAGAAACTAAAGCTGACAATTTTTTTGTTGTGGCTTTTTGTTGGATTTCATTATTTGAATGATTCTATTTGCCCATTTAACATGAAAAATATACAGCACTTTCACCACAGTGGCCACCCCATTATGTGCATATGCACCATTAGAATAATGTCTATGTATATTAACTGTATTGTGTATAGAGAATATTATTTCTTGCTCTAGCTCACAGCTGTCAAACTCAAGGCCCGGGGGCCTGCGAAAGCTTGAAAAAAAAAAGGTTTAAATAAAATACTTATTTGTTTGTTTTACTAAATGCAAACAGAAAAAAAAAATGCATATTTTAAACTTTAATATTATCTGATCATGCCAATTATATTGTATTGCAAAACTATTTTTGTGAGATAAAAACAAATAGTTAAAGGCCTACTGAAATGATTTTTTTTTATTTAAACGGGAATAGCAGATCCATTCTATGTGTCATACTTGATCATTTTGCGATATTGCCATATTTTTGCTGAAAGGATTTAGTATAGAACAACGTCGATAAAGTTCGCAACTTTTGGTCTCTGATAAAAAAAAAACCTTGCCCCTACCGGAAGTAGCGTGACGTTGTCAGTTGTTCACTCCCTCATATTATCCTATTGTTTTCAACGCAGCTAGAGCTATTCGGACCATTACCCCATTAATTTCAGCGAGGATGAAAGATTTGTGGATGAGGAACGTTAGAGTGACGGACTAGGATGCAGTGAAATACTTCTTTTTTTTTTTCGCTCTGACCGTAACTTAGGTACAAGCTGGCTCATTGGATTCCACACTCTCTCCTTTTTCTATTGTGGATCACGGATTTGTATTTTAAACCACCTCGGATACTATATCCTCTTGAAAATGAGAGTCGAGAATGCGAAATGGACATTCAGTGCTTTTTATCTCCACGACAATACATCGGCGAAACGCTTTAGCTACGAGCTAACGTGATAGCATTGTGCTTTAACTGCATATAGAAACAAAAAAAATAAACCCCTGACTGGAAGGATAGATAGAAAATCAACAATACTATTAAACCGTGGACATGTAAATACACGGTTAATGCTTTCCAGGCTGGCGAAGGTTAACAATGCTGTGCTAACGACGCCATTGAAGCCTACTTAGCAACCGGACCTCACAGAGCTATGCTAAAAACATTAGCTCTCCACCTACGCCAGCCAGCCATCATCTGCTCATCAACACCCATGCTCACCTGCGTTCCAGCGATCAACGGAAGGACGAAGGACTTCACCAGATGCGTTTGGCGGCCCGAAGACGTAGGAAGTCAAGGTGAGGTCGCCGGCTAGCGCGTCTGCTCTCCAACAAAGTCCTCCTGGTTGTGTTGCTGTAGTCCGCTGCTAATACACCGATCCCACCTACAACTTTCTTCTTTGCAGCCTTCATTGTTCATTAAACAAATTGCAAAAGATGTCCAGAATACTGTGGAATTATGAAATGAAAACAGAGCTTTTTGTATAGGATTCTACGGGGTACCATAACTTCTGTTTAACTGACTACGTCACGCGCATACGTCATCATACCGCGATGTTTCAGCCGGATATTTCCCGGGAAATTTAAAATGTCACTTTATAAGTTAACCCGGCCGTATTGGCATGTGTTGCAATGTTAAGATTTCATCATTGATATATAAACTATCAGACTGCATGGTCGATAGTAGTGGCTTTCAGTAGGCCTTTAAATATCTGCCTGTCACCTTTTATTTATGATTTTAAAGCAATTTATACAACAAAAAAAGCACATGCATTTGGATTAATCATGATTAATCACAGGTTATTACCCGCATGCATAATGAAAATGAATTTTAAAAAAGCGGCCCTCTGAAAGCAGCCATTACGGCCATGTGGCCCTCAATAAAAATGCTCCTGCTCTCGCTGACATGGTTATATCAATATTTTGGATCATTTAGCTACATCAGAATGTCAGAAACATCTCCCAGTGAGCAACTTGTCTGACCTTGAAGTTGGCGGGGTCTACTCTCAGGGTGAAGGCGTGGAGCTCGCTGAGGCTGAGAAGACCTGCCTTCAGGTCGTCGATCTTGCCTACAGCGTCGCCCACGCCGGCCATGATGGTGATGCCGTGCTTCTTAATGGGGGCGGAGCCGGGGCTCAAGTCCTTCCAGTGGGCGAAGTAGGTCTTGGTCTGAGGGTACACGATCAGCAACCTGCGGGGAAAGAAGAAAAGTCAAAAAGGAGCGATGTCCAAAGTGATGGACTGGAAGGGGTCCACACAGACCTGGACAGAGCATCCATGCCGATGTTCTCAGACTTTCCGGAAACTTTGCCCCAGAAGGCCTTGACGGCGGCTTTGTCCTTGGGAGTGAGACTGGTCATCTTGGCGGCTGTTGAGTGCTATGATGCTACGAGACGCTGATGGGGGCTTTTTATAGAAGACAAAAAGCCAAGGGAGGTCACACCCTCTGAGAAGATAGGCCGTTACACGCCTCCATAGAGATAAAGCATTGTGCCTCACGCCCACTCTTACATCACATCTTTACTATACTTTTACAACGTCCACAAACTTACACTTCAAGCATGATTTCATGAGGATTTTCACCTTTACCATGATCAATGCTAACTACGCGAGCAGCAAGTAACAAATATAACCCATTTCAGTGAAACCACAATACATTTATTTTTTTGTTGTGGACCGCCACAAATAGATTTGACACGACCTGTTAGGTCTGCTTCTTAACACTGCTCATACGCACCTGGTCTGCCAGAGAATAAGAAGATACAGCAAGAGAGATCACTGTTATATTTAACCAGTATTCAGATATTAGAGGTGCAATGGTCATTCCATTCATATATTTTCTTTTTTCAACAGTACACAGAGCTAAATTGAGGCCCAAAACAAAAAAAAACACTTTTTAATTCCCACTTCTATTTTTGTAAAACAATTTTCATACATTTTTAAATCAAGCTTAAATTCGATTTGATGCATGTTTTGTACTAAAACTAATTCATGGTAAAGAAGTTGTTCAATATTTTTTTGTGCGTAAAAAACAAAACAATTTAAGGTCTTTAAAACATACACTTATAAACATTGCTACCTCAATTTCAACTGAGACTTAAGCCCACCACTTGTTGCTTTGCAAAACAAACGTTCATGCTGTACGCATTCGTTGGGAAAATCTGCCATTACATTGTCAGTGATGGAGCATGAAGCAGGAACATTTCCTTCATGAACTTACATTTGACATGCACAGCACGTTGTGTGTTTAGGGTGGCCCTGATGAAGCAGGAACATTTCCTTTATTAACTTACATTTGTGTGCAATTTTAAATTTCCCGCTAAACTTCCGGTTGAAAACGTCTGTGTATGATGATGTATGCGCGTGACGTCACTAGTTAAACGGAAGTATTGGTACACCATTGAATCCAATACAAAAAAGCTCTGTTTTCATCTCAAAGTAAGTATCCCACAGTATTCTGGACATCTGTGTTGGTGAATCTTTTGCAATTTGTTTAATGAACAATGAAGACTGCAAAGAAGAAAGTTGTAGGTGGGATCGGTGTATTAGCGGCGGACTACAGCAACACAACCAGGAGGACTTTGACTTGTATAGCAGACGCGCTAGCCGACGCTAGCCGCCGACCGCACGGATGATCGGGTGAAGTCCTTCGTCCTTCCGTCGATCGCTGGAACGCAGGTGAGCACGGGTGTTGATGAGCAGATGAGGGCTGGCTGGCGTAGGTGGAGCGCTAATGTTTTTATCATAGCTCTGTGAGGTCCGGTTGCTAAGTTAGCTTCAATGGCGTCGTTAGCAACAGCATTGTTAAGCTTCGCCAGGCTGGAAAGCATTAACCGTGTAGTTACAGGTCCAGGGTTTAATAGTATTGTTGATCTTCTGTCTATCCTTCCAGTCAGGGATTTTTTTTTTTTTTCTATCTGCATTTGAGCCCGATGCTGTTACATTAGCTCCGTAGCTAAAGTGTTTCGCCGATGTATTGTCGTGGAGATAAAAGTCACTGTGAATGTCCATTTCGCGTTCTCGACTCTCATTTTCAAGAGGATATAGTATCCGAGGTGGTTTAAAATACAAATCCGTGATCCACAATAGAAAAAGGAGAAAGTGTGGAATCCAAAGAGCCCTTGTACCTAAGTTACGGTCAGAGCGAAAAAAGATACGTCCTGCACTGCACGCTAGTCCTTCTCTCTCACGTTCCTCATCCACAAATCTTTCATCCTCGCACAAATTAATGGGGTAATCGTCGCTTTCTCGGTCCGAATCTCTCTCGCTGCATTGTAAACAATAGGAAAATGTGAGCAACCCTTCCTCCTGTGACGTCACGCTACTTCCGGTATAGGCAAGGCTTTTTTTTTATCAGCGACCAAAAGTTGCGAACTTTATCGTCGTTGTTCTCTACTAAATCCTTTCAGCAAAAATATGGCAATATCGCGAAATGATCAAGTATGACACATAGAATGGATCTGCTATCCCCGTTTAAATTTAAAAAATTAATTTCAGTAGGCCTTTAACGGTGTCAAAGGCCTTCTGAAGGTCCAGCATGACCATGCCGCAGTATTTGCCCGCGTCCACCTCATGTTTGATGTGGTCGGTCAGATAGAGAAGGCATGTGTCAGTGGAGTGGTTAGTTCTGAAGCCGGATTGGAATTTGTACATTAGTTTATTAGTGGCAAGGTAACTATCGACCTCTTCATAAACTATTTTTTCCATTACTTTCGAAATGGAACTGAGAATAGAAACAGGTCGGTAGTTGCCAGGTTCTAACTTGCTTCCTTTTATAAAGAGGGGAGTTACTCTTGCTATTTTGAAATCTTTTGGTACTTGGCCTTGAGTAATTGATAGGTTTATTATGTGCGAGATGATCGGGGCAATGGTGGTGGCAGAGTCCCTGGGGATTCTGGAGGGGATATTATCTAGGGCGGTGGCCTTGTTTGGGTGGAGCGCGCTCAATTTTTTAATCACCTCGTCAGCTGAGACCATTTCTAATTTGAAATCGTTGTTGGATACTCCTAGCTTTCTGTAGAAGGCTTTAATGTGTTCTACACCAAAGCGACCAGAGTGGTGGGACGTACAGCTTGTTGACTAGAGTTGTGGGTATGCTGGTGAAAAAGGTGTTAAGTCTGCTTACCTCTCTGTGGTAATATTATTTTCACAAAATACAACCAATAGTATGTTAATGTTAAATCTTACTTGTGAAAAGTAATCCCCCGATTCCTATTTTCAACAGTCCGCTCATTTGAGCAGGAAAACGCTGAACACCAGCCCGGCATCTTTGTTTTCTACCTGTCAACTGTCAGTTTAGGCTGCTCGCCGGCTCCTCGTCACCACTTCAAGATGGCGGCCGAAATTCTCGCGTCACAGCAGCCAATGCTACGCCGTCTACTTATAAGATGTCTATGGTTCCACCTCGGTCCACACTCTATTTCAGTAGGTGGCGGAAACGCACACCAGAAGGTTGCTTGCCAACCGCCATTAAACTAAAGAAGAAGAAGCCATTAAACCACCGAAGAAGAAAAAGGAGAAGCGTATGCAGACAAACATGGCGGAAGGTGTAGGCTGTCAGCATTACACACGAAGCTGTTTACTCAAAGTAAGTTATAGTTTTGAAATTATTGCGTTTTCTTTACCTTTATATGTCTGCCTGTACCCAAAAGTATTAGACCTACACGAAAGCAACCCATTGTACAATACTTAGTTCTGTCGGACTGAGTAACGCCTGAATTTCCATTTTCGCTTTCCGCCTACAAATGGCATAGATAACGTTAGAAACATTGAAATGGTGTTCTATCAATTCCACCGTCCTTTTGTAGTCAAACGTAAATAAAAATACGTAATCAGTAGTGGGAAATGTTTTAACATGTTCTAACGCATTCATTTTGAATGAGCTTTTCCTGCTACGTAGTTAGAATTGTGTGGTGTTCGGGTCTGTGGGACCCGTTTTCATTTTTTATTAAAAGAAAAATGATCCAATTAACTAATTTTTCAAACTGAGACTCACTGACTTTGGCTCATTTTCTGTGAAGAACATATATCAGAATACATATTTAATGACAAATACACCCCCCTACACATTTCTATTACATATAAGATGTCCGGGTCCACTGGACTAATAGAAGTGTGGAAATTGATGTTCTGTGTACCACAAGCGAACGAACGCACGCACGCACACACGCACGCGCACCCACCCACAGCAGGCCTAGACAGGAGGAGGACAGAGTGTAGGTACACAGAACGTCAGAGGGTCAAATGTGCGAGAAAATGAGAGCAGACAGTGTTGACAAACAATGTTGCAACATTGTGTGGGAACCGCAGGTGCAGAAACACAAAAGAAGAATCCCTGTGGGATGCAGAAACTGGCAGAGAAATTTTCCGTGCAACGTTCATACTGTTGTTACTCAGCCAGCGTTTGTGGGTCTGATGGACCCGTTGCATTTTGTGGCTTTTAATGCCTCACAATCAAACACTTTTATGTTAAAATTTGAACAGATGTTTACCTTATCCCAATAAATATCTGTTCAGTATTTTAACATAAAAGTTTTTGCATTCTGTGGCTTTTAATGCCTCACAATTAAACACTTTTATCTAAAATACTGAACAGATGTTTATTGGGTTTAGGCAGGCCTGGGCAATTATTTTGACTCGGGGGGCCAAATTTAGAGAAAAAAAATGTGTCTGGGGGCCCGGTATATCTATTTTTAGGAAAACTAATATAAAACCTCACAATAAAGTCTGATTGAATGCTAAAAATGTTATGACAGACTGCCTTAAAAACAGAATTTTAAATTTTTCTACAAACGATAAAACACTGAATATTGACAACATATGAACGTCACACCCCCTCTCAATCGACATATTTTACAATCAAGCCAAATGCAACAAACACAGCGAAATATGAACGTGAAGGGTAAAAAAACATCTACAATCTGATATATGTGATATATCACTAAGCTTTAGAACTTTCTTGGAAAAATCTCCTTCTGCGTCTGTCCCTGGCACTCGCATTTCAGGCTCTGGAAACACTCTGTGGAAACGCTCCCCACCCACACTGCTTGGTGCCTCGTCTGACCTGCTGTGACGTAGATTACCATAGTCACTAGTAGGGTTGTACGGTATACGGGTATTAGTATAGTACCGCGATACTAATGAATCATATTCGGTACCATACCGCCTCTGAAAAGTACCGGTCCTCCACACCCTAAGATTTTTTGTTAAAATAAAGCCAATAATGCAATTTTTTCCGGTCCCCTTTATTTAGAAAAGTATCGAAATAATACTGTGACAACACTAGTCACTAAAATATAATGCAAAAGCACAGATTCCAACCATTGAAATACTTTGTATGGTTGAAGACTTATGGTAATTACAAAACATCACTGCACATTATAATGGCAGCTACACTTTCCGTCTTAAAGATCTAAAAAAAATATTTGGGAATGTCCGGCGGGCTAGATTGAAAAGCTTAACGGGCAGCATGTGGCCCCCGGCCTTAATTTGCCCAGGTCTGGGTTAAAGTAAACATCTGTTCAGTATTTTAACATAAAAGTGTTTGATTGTGAGGCATTAAAAGCCACAAAATGCAAAAAAAATTATGTTAAAATACTGAACAGATGTTTACCTTAACCCAATAAACATGTGTTCAGTATTTTAACATAAAAGTGTTTGATTGTGAGGCATTAAAAGCCACAAAATGCAACGGGTCCATCAGACCCACAAACTCTGGCTGAGTAACAACAATATGAACATTACACAAGGGTTAACGTAGATATTATTTTCAGGGACCGGTTTTCCACCTGTGCCAGATAAATACGGCAAAAATAAGTGCATGAAAAATACAACTCACTATAATGCTGTAAAGCCTGCTCAGTGGCCTTATGGTTATAGAGTGTCCGCCCTGAGATCGGTAGGTCGGGAGTTCAAACCCCGGCCGAGTCATACCAAAGACTGCATATGGTAATCAGCCTTTGGCTACAATCTGTCACATATATATGTTATGTGTTCATTAATGTGCATTGTATCATCTCACAAAGTTATAACAAATGGCATCTTCCTACCAGGAGTTTTATTGTACATCTATAAACAAGCTTATTGGTGTGTCTCGTGGAACAGGCCAAAGTTAAGTCGGAGAAAATTATTTAATGTTTCTCTGCGGCCCGGTAGCAAATGCGGTACTGGTGGTTGGGGACCACTGCAGTCAAGTGTCATTACTAATCTGCTTGCTTATCATTGTGTTGTGTTTTGTGTAGGCGCCTTGCTGTGGCAAACTCTACGTGTGTCGGCTGTGTCATGATGCGGAGGAGGGTCATCAAATGGATCGATTTAAAGTGGAAGAGGTGAAGTGTATTGACTGTCAAACATTGCAACAGGTATCTATCTTTTACTCTTATCTACACTAAATGCTGTATGTTGTTTATTACGGGCGCAACGATTCGTTTTAACAACGATTAGATTCAGAAGTTGTGGTTGTGAATCCGACTTGGGTCGATAATATATTTTTTTAGAACGATAAGATCCAAAACGATTCAGTGAGTTGAAATCAATTCAGTAACTTTTTAGCAACAAATAAATACTGGATACTGGACACTACAGTTGAAGTTTCCTATATTCCTGTTATTTCTTGTAAGGGAATTAGGTATGAATGAAATATGGATACAAACAAGCAAGTAGACAACAACAGGGTTTCCCCTAGATTGCCGCTATATACGTGGCGGTGGGGGCGTGGCAAGAGGCTTGGTCGATATGACATCATCATTCATGGCATGATAATTTTGATTTGCAATGATGCATACATTTTCTTTGAAAAGGCTAAACAAATGTTTATGCATTTGTACCGTATTTTTCGGACTATAAGTCGCAGTTTTTTTCATATCATATTTTTCGTATCCCCACCTTCTACTATCCTAGTCACGTCCGTTGTGTCCTTGGGCAAGACACTTCACCCTTTGCCTCTGATGGCTGTTGGTTAGTGCCTTGCATGGCGGCTCCCGCCATCAGTGTGTGAATGTGTGTGTGAATGGATGAATGTGGAAATACTGTCAAAGCGCTTTGAGTACCTTGAAGGTAGAAAAGCGCTATACAAGTACAACCCATTCATCATTTATTTATTTTTAGTTTGGCCGGGGGTGCGACTTATACTCAGGAGCGACTTATGTGTGAAATGATTAACACATTAGCGTAAAATATCAAATAATATTAATAAGCTCATTAACGTAAGAGACTAGACATATACGATTTCACAGGATTTAGCGATTATGAGTGACAAATTGTTTGGTAAACGTATAGCATGTTCTATATGTTATAGTTATTTGAATGACTCTTACCATAATATGTTACGTTAACATACCAGGCACGTTCTCAGTTGGTTATTTATGCCTCATATAACGTACACTTATTCAGCCTGTTGTTCACTATTCTTTATTTATTTTAAATTGCCTTTCAAATGTCTATTCTTGGTGTTGGGTTTTATCAAATAAATTTCCCCAAAAAATGCGACTTATACTCCAGTGCGACTTATACACTACCGTTCAAAAGTTTGGGGTCACATTGAAATGTCCTTATTTTTGAAGGAAAAGCACTGTACTTTTCAATGAAGATAACTTTAAACTAATCTTAACTTTAAAGAAATACACTCTATACATTGCTAATGTGGTAAATGACTATTCTAGCTGCAAATGTCTGGTTTTTGGTGCAATATCTACATAGGTGTATAGAGGCCCATTTCCAGCAACTATCACTCCAGTGTTCTAATGGTACAATGTGTTTGCTCATTGGCTCAGAAGGCTAATTGATGATTAGAAAACCCTTGTGCAATCATGTTCACACATCTGAAAACAGTTTAGCTCGTTACAGAAACTACAAAACTGACCTTCCTTTGAGCAGATTGAGTTTCTGGAGCATCACATTTGTGGGGTCAATTAAACGCTCAAAATGGCCAGAAAAAGAGAACTTTCATCTGAAACTCGACAGTCTATTCTTGTTCTTAGAAATGAAGGCTATTCCACAAAATTGTTTGGGTGACCCCAAACTTTTGAACGGTAGTGTATATGTTTTTTTCCTTCTTCATTATGCATTTTCGGCCGGTGCGACTTATACTCCGGAGCGACTTATACTCCGAAAAATACGGTGTATGTTAATACTAAATGACAATGATTTGTTTTAAATGTATGTATAAAATAGTTTCGCTTTTACTTTATTAAGAAAAAATAGGCATCAATGCCGATTATGCATATTATATGATAGCGTCATATTGACTATGCCCCCACGCCAATAGTAAATATGCAATCTGCGGGAAATCCTAAACTCTGCTTCTTAACACACCTTTGGTCTGCCAGAGAATAAGAAGACATAGCAGGAGAAGGGATGAGTGTTGTCAACTGTGTAAAGTATCCTGATCCCTCTAAATTACATTTTCCAAAAAAAAGAGCCCCCAAAAAAATCTACCTTAAAATGTAGTTTCCATGTTTTAGTAAGGGCTTAGTTAGTGAACCTTACAAAATCATGCCAAAAACATTGTGTTCATATCTACATTAGTTGGTTTGTACAGCCCTTTGAGACACTTGTGATTTAGGGCTATATAAATAAACATTGATTGATTTATTGATTTACCGACTGTAACATGAAGTAGTACAGGAGGAATAACAGTTTGTATGTTTCTCACCCATCAAGGTTCAACAGGCTTGCCAGCAGTGTCACGTACAGTTTGGGGAGTATTATTGTGACATTTGCCACTTGTTTGACAAGAATAAGAAACAGTACCACTGTCATCCCTGTGGAATATGCAGGTGGGTCCACACAAAATATTGACTGTATTCCATTTCACACATTAACATATGCATAAATATTTGGCGTGTAACATAAACTACAAGATACATTGGAGGTGATTCATGTACTGAATACATGTTTTATTTTGATCCATTCAGGATTGGGCCAAGAGAGAAATATTTTCACTGTAGCAAATGCAATTTATGTTTAGCACAAGATCTGCAGGGAAACCACAAGGTGATTAGTGTGCATTTCCTTGTATATTTAAAATCCTATTTGCCACGAGGAACTGCGTATTCACTTGATTTTTGTTACCTTTTTCTATGTTTCAGTGTGTCGAGAACGTTTCGCGGCAGAACTGCCCAGTGTGCATGGAGGTAATGAAAGCTATACAATGGATGTAGGATGGAGAGCGTTGTTGAATATGTGCTTCTCATGTTCATTTACACACTTGTCATTTTGTGTGTGTGCATACAGGATATCCACACATCTCGAATTGGAGCTCACGTTCTTCCCTGTGGTCATCTTCTCCATAAGTATAACTTGTTACAGTCCACCAGTGACATTATATAAGCAATATCAATAAGATCTTATTTTTTTTTTTTGTCCTGTCCAGCTACTCAGGCAAATCATATAGTTGATGTAGATGCCCATATCGGCTGTAAAGATTTATTTTACAAAAGAGAAGTGTGGGATACTTCTTTTGTTGCCTTATTTGTATTTGACTTTATTGAATGTAGTTATATTATTTTGTGCAGGAGGGGATAGAAAGAGAAAAAAAGGAAGACAGAGGGGGAAATTGCGGGGACGAAGGAGGGATAAAACAAAGAGACAATAACAACAGAATAGCATCAGCGAATAGGATATGTACAAATATGATAGTAAAAGTGATAGCAAAGAAGCAGTTGGGGAAATAAATATTATTAACACAGAAATAACAATGAGCATTATTGCACTACAAATGGAGCAATACAAATACCAATAGAAATATCACTATTAATAATGAATAATAACAATAATTACATCTGTTATCAACAATACAATTGTTTCAAATGCAAAATTACAAATATGTAATGATAACTTTAAATACAAAAGAAAGCCGATAAATGGAGGGGAAGAAGGCAAAGCGAATTGTATTAACCTTGTAGATTGTTATAGTAACAATAGGTTAAGCTTTGTCAGTGTGCCATGTGTTACCCAGTTTAACCTAGGGCAACAACGTTAATATATGTTTGATGAAACGTGTATGTATGCTTATGTACATGTATGTGTACATGTATGTTTGTACAGTGAATGTATATGTACAGTATGTGTATATGTATGTTCGTACAGTATGTGTATATGTATGTTTGTACAGTGACTGTATATGTACAGTATGTGTATATGTATGTTTGTACAGTGAATGTATACAGTGTTTCCCATAAACTGCCAAGAAACCTGTGGCGGTGGGGGCGTGCCTATGGGCGTGGTCAACATGACATCATCGAGTAATTTGCATAATTTACTACAATGATATGATTTTCTCTAAAAAGGCTCAAAAAATGTATACTTACTAATTAATAATAACAGTTTTGTTTTAAACGTCCATCCATCCATCCATTTTACAATATAATTACAACACTTTATGTACATATTTATATACAGATTTGAACAATAAGTTATTCACTAAAATATATTTATTAATTGTGGTTCTTACAAAAAATATATCTTATAAAAGCTAAAATGTCTCTTAAAGCTCTGCCCCTTTAATTAGTGCATACTAAATAATTTAACTTTAGCCTACTACTACAACCATATTATTTACCAGCAACATAAAGTGAAACAGAGGCAGAGGTGTCCTGCCACAGTCAGTAACAAATAAACAGAAAACAGTAGTGGTCAAATACAAATAAGGCAACAAGAGAAGTATCCTACACTTCTCTTTTGTAAAGTAAATCTGAACAGCCTATATGGGCATCTACATCAACTATATGATTTGCCTGAGGAGCTGGAAAGGACAAAAAAAAAAAAATTATTAATTTTTTTAATTTATATTTGTGGCGGACAAAATTCTTTTGTGGGGAGCCGCCACAAATAAATGAATGTGTGGGAAACACTGGTATATGTACAGTATGTGTATATGTATATTTGTACAGTGAACGTGTGTGTGGATGTACGAACTTTGAGTGTGTAGGTATGTACTGTATTTGTGTATAGGATCATTAAGTACACCTTCATCATCAGACATCAAAATAAGATTGTCTCTCATTTCTTGCAGGACCTGTTTTGATGACATGGTCAAGACTAAGTAAGTGTATTTTTTCCTGGTAAAATCATTTACCCATTAGGTGCATACTAACTTTGTATTGCTTTCACCTTTGTTGTAGTGCGTATCGCTGCCCTCTTTGTATGCACTCTGCCTGGAACATGGAGGACTACTGGGATCAGATGGACAAAGAGATTGCTCATTCACCGATGCCCACTGAATACCAGGATGCCACTGTCAAGGTAAAAACATCACAAGTACAGTGGCATTCACATGGTACATTCAGTGGGGAAATTTTGAACAGTCCAGAATAGGATTGGGGAGAATAAACAATATGAATATACATTGGGATACAAAACATAATCAATATCAATGAAAAATACCTTCGATAAAACATTTGATGTATATATTTATTTTTGGTTGGATAAAATCGTAAAGGATAAAGCATGGTTGGCTTCATGAACAAAAGCAATCAGGAAGTGAACAGTGAGCAATAGGATGGACACTAACCAGCCAATCGCATACCAGTATCAACTCAAATTTGGTCACGCCATCTTGCTGTTTAGCTGCAAAGAGCTAAACAATTGTCGATAAAACGGCAAACGAAAAGTATGGCAGTTTTTTGTTTTTTTTCCAAACGGACCTTAGTCCTTTGCCACACTCATTTTAATTTTGTTGTGATGCCCCGCTGGATGCATTAAACAATGTAACAAGGTTTTCCAAAATAAGAGAACAAATTCAACTCCAGTTATGGAAAAAAGTGCCAACATGGCACTGCCATATTTATTATTGAAGTCACAAAGTGCATTATTTTTTTTAACATGCCTCAAAACAGCAGCTCGGAATTTGGGACATGCTCTCCCTGAGATAATCCTAATACCCACTACAACTATGGGAAATACTTTGACTTTCACAAAGTGCATTATTTTTTAAATATTTTTTTTAAACATGCCTCAAAGCAACAGCTACAAAAACAATGAAGACACACAGCTTCGGGAGAAATTCGGGGGAATGGCTGAAATTCGTGAGTCTCCCGGGAAAATCGGGAGGTTGAAACTGATACCGATAATTTCCGATATTACATTTTAAAGCATTTATCGGCCGATAATATCGGCCTGCCGATATTATCGGCCATCTCTACATTCAATCCTCAATTGTTTAGGAGGTGATAAATCAGTCAATTCAACAAAATCCTCTGTATGGTCAACTATTAATGGATTACTGTTGTTTAGGGCTGCAACTAACGATTAATTTGATAATCGATTAATCTGTCAATTATTACTTCGATTGCTCGATTAATGATCGGATAAAAGAGACAAACTACATTTCTATCCTTTCCAGTATTTTATTGAAAAACAACAGCATACTGGCACCATACTTATTTTGATTATTGTTTCTCAGATGTTTGTACATGTTGCAGTTTATAAATAAAGGTTTATAAAAAATAAAAAATAATTTTTTTTTTAAATAAATAATTGCCTCTGCTCATAGCATAGATCCAACGAATCGATGACTAAATTAATCGCCAACTATTTTTACAATCGATTTTGATCGATTAGTTGTTGCAGCCCTACTGTTATTACTGTATCCACATTTGGTTTAAACTAGGGCTGCAACAACTAATCGATTATAAAAATAGTTGGCGATTAATTTAGTCATCGATTTGTTGGATCTATGCTATGCGCATGCGCAGAGGCAATTTTATTTTGTAAATGTTTTTTACATTTTTTATGTTATTTTTTTAATTAATTTTTTAAAATAAACCTTTTTTTATAAACTGCAACGTGTACAAACAGCTGAGAAACAATAATCTAAATAAGTATGGTGGCAGTTTGCTGTTTTTTTTCAATAAAATACTGGTAAGGATAGAAATGTAGTTCGTCTCTTTTATCTGATTATTAATCGAAGTAATAATCGACAGATTAATCGATTATCAAATGAATCGTTAGTTGCAGCCCTAGTTTAAACATGTAAGGTTTGACCTGGCCCATCACCTCATTTTACCTCCGTCTTTATTTGTTGTAGATTATATGTAACGACTGTCAAGCACACTGCACGGTACCTTTCCACGTCTTGGGGATGAAGTGCAGCAGCTGTGGTTCGTATAACACGGCACAAAACGGAGGTCTCATCCAGCAGCACCATACAGAGCCAGGAGACGGTGACGACAACGACATTGACATGCCCGAGTCAAACGCAGAGCCGGAGCAGCAGGATGAAGTAGGGTCAGGTCTGGCACATTAGCACATGGATTATTTCACAATTGTACACAAGTGTTTGTAATACCATGGTGTAGTTCCCATTTCCCTTCTGTGCCTGCTTATCCAACTAACTTTGCAGTTGCCTTGATCACCTTCCACTTTTACACAGTCTATTTCCTAAGCAGCCAAACTCATGAATAATCATATCTAATATGTACTGTTTACAATCGTGAGAAAAACAAACTATTCTATTTCATCAGAAACATACATTCAAATTATGTTTTGAACAAATGTATTCAATAAGGGACAGAAATGCATGAGGCAAATAATTACATACTGTTCAAGTTAAAAAAAAAAGTGTAATTGTTCCTGAAAACTATTTGAATATGAAACAATGTGAATAAAATGTTGCTTTCTGTTACAAGGCCCATGTAAAAATATTTTCAGGGTCATTTAAAAAAATGTTCTAAAAAGTGCATACTTTCTTCTGACTGACTGGTCTGTTTGGTATGTTCTGGTATTTAAATTTCCTTTTCATAGAGGGATCTTAGGGCAGCACGGTGGCAGAGGGGTTAGTGCATCTGCCTCACAATACGAAGGTCCTGAGTAGTCTTGGGTTCAATCCCGGGCTCGGGATCTTTCTGTGTGGAGTTTGCATGTTCTCCCCGTGACTGCGTAGGTTTCCTCCGGGTACTCCGGCTTCTTCCCACCTCCAAAGACATGCACCTGGGGATAAGTTGATTGGCAACACTAAATTGTCCCTAGTGTGTGAATGTGAGTGTGAATGTTGTCTGTCTATCTGTGTTGGCCCTGCGATGAGGTGGCGACTTGTCCAGGGTGTACCCCGCCTTCCGCCCGATTGTAGCTGAGATAGGCACAAGCGACCCCAAAAGGGAATAAGCGGTAGAAAATGGATGGATGGGATGGATAGACAAAAATGACGGGTTTATTTGAATTTCGCTTTAAAATAAAATTGAAAAACAAAACGTTTTTCTATTTTGGTTTTGAAAAGAAAAATGAGGATCCCCAGTAAACAAAAATGGGGGAAAAAGAAGACCAAAACAGAGGTTTTTCAGCTGCAGACACCGGAAGTTTTATTTTCAAAATAAAAGCGGGGGATACGTGTGTCTGGCTAAAATGTCTTTGGAGCTCTATCTAGAAAATATTTTAGACGGGGCACAATAAGGTCTGACATCTGCAAATCCAGGTATCTATATGCACAAATAAAAGGGATTTGCTCACGTATCATAGTACAGATTTTCTTACAGGAAAGTCTGTGGTCCTGTCTTTAAAAAACGCTGGTTCTGGTGTCGGAATATGAAAACATCAAATAAAATCACATGTACATAAGTATTCATCGCCTTTTCTCATTACTTTTTTGATGCACCTTCAGCAGCAATTAGAGCTGAATACGATGCCACTAACGAAGGTCCTCGGAGGGTTCGATCCTGGGCTCGGGATCTTTCTGTGTGGAGTTTGCTTGTTCTCCCCGTGACTGCGTGGGTTCCCCCGCAACCCCGATAGGGACAAGCGGTAGAAAATGGATGGATGGATATACAGTATAAACACACACACAGTACAGGCCAAAAGTTTGGACACAACTTCTCCTCATTCAAAGCGTTTTCTTTATTTTCATGACTATTTACATTGTAGATTGTCACATCAAGACTATGAATGAACACGTGGAGTTATGTACTTGACAAAAAAAAGGTGAAATAACTGAAAACATGTATCTTAAGTATACAGGAAGCCAGTGCAGGTGAGCCAGTATCCGCGTTAAATTATCAAACTTTCTTGTTCTTGTCAAAAGTCGAGCAGCCGCATTTTGTACCAACTGTAATCTTTTAATGCTAGACATAGGGAGACCCAAAAATAATGTTACAGTAATCGAGACGAGACGTATATAATGCATGAATAATGATCTAAATGTCTGCGGACAAAACGGGATGAATTTTAGAGATATTACGGATGAAAAAAAGGCTGTTTTAGTAACACTCTTAATGTGTGACTCAATTGAGAGAGTTGGGTCGGAGACAATACCCAGATTCTTTACAGAGTCTTTGTGTAATTGTTTGGTTGTCAAATGTTTAGGTGGTATTATTAAATAGATGTCGGTGTCTAGCAGGACAGATCAACATTTCCATTTTGTTAGGATTAAGATGCAAAAAGTTGCTGGACATTCATTGTTTAATTTCATTAAGACACGCCTCTAGATGACTACAATCTGGCGTGTTGGTCAGCTTTAGGGGCATGTAGAGTTGGGTGTCATAACAGTGAAAGCTAACACCGTATTTGCGTATGATGTCACCTAGTGGCAGCATGTAGATGCTGAAAAGTGCAGGGCCAAGAACCGAACCCAGTGGAACTCCGCACGTTAACATACTCCAAGGTCACGTTATGGGAGATGCACTGCATCCTGTCAGTAAGATAGGAGTTAAATCAAGAAAAGGCTAAGTCTAACATACCAATACGTGTTTTGATACATTCTAATAAAATGTTATGCTCGACGGTATCGAAAGCAGCGCTAAGATCAAGTAGCAGCAACATGGATGAGGCATCAGCATCCATAGTTAGCATTTGATCATTAGTCATTTTTGCGAGAGCTGTCTCCGTAGTGTGATTTGCCCTGAAACTGGACTGAAAGGGTTCACAGAGATTGTTAAATTCTAAATGTTCATTTAGCTGCTTTGCAACAATCTGAGGATTTTTGAAATAAAGGGAAGGTGAGACACCGGCCGGTAGTTTACCATGAGGTCAGGATTGAGGTTAGGTATTTTGAACAGAGGATGATTAGCCACTTTTGAATGCTATGATATTTAGCACTGATGGTCCTAATTACAAACAGCTCATTAACCCTTGTGTAATGTTCATATTGTTACTCAGCCAGTGTCTGGACCAGTTGCATTTTGCATTTTGTGGCTTTTAATGCCTCAAACACTTTTATGTTAAAATACTGAACAGATGTTTACCTTATCCCAATAAACATCTGTTCAGTATTTTAACATAAAAGTGATAGTCGTAAGTCATAATTTGCTACCTCAGTAGAATGCATGTTCACCTCTGGCACAGTCACTACAGAAAAAAACATGAGTTATGTAGTATTCTACATGTAACCTGCATATTAACCAAGTATTAGCAACATTCTAAGAGCAAATGCTGAGGAACTACTTTTAGTAACATTTTGATCATAAAGTACTGCAGCTATTGACATACTGAGCTGCTGCATCGCCTCAGTTGGTATTAGATTATAAATGATGACCCATATAGTAGAAGGTTGTGTCCTTACACTGAAAAGTAGTCAATTTTGAAATTGTGAATGATCAAAAAAAGTGCACTTTAAAAAGAATCCAACATTGAGATTGTACAGTTATGTTGGCACTTGTCAGAAAAATTGTATGTCAATTATCCAAACTTTCCGTTCTGAGTTCCCAGTGAACAGACAAAAGTTGTCTTTGTTGCACCAAGCAAAAGGCTTGGAAAATTCCGCTGTGTACGATGGGAAGAGACGGGAGGGGTTATCTATTGTCATCCAAGACCTGCCCAAACTCAATCCAGGACCAGTCCAAGCCCGAGGCATCTTTTTGTGTTAATGTGACCGAAAACAATGGCTGTTTACATACCCCCCATTCCTTTAGAAACAGCTGTTATGTAAACAGGGAATATCCAAATAAAGGAGAAGACGTAAACCTTTTTTTGTTAGAGTGTGATGACACTGTACAAGGGTACAGGTGTACGCGTCTCTCCTCATATTGAGCCCTGTCTATTTCCTTGCTTCTTGTCTGTTTTAATAGAGGTCATCAATGTTTAAACCTGACAGCACCATTTATTGAATTAGTGAAATGATGGAATTTAAAACTGCTGTATTTCTTCCAGAACGCAGACAAGGTAGGTTAAGTAATCATTTTTAACCACTAATGGTAAACTAGCCAGTGGTCTTATTTTTGTTGATTGTGGCTTGCTTGTTTCAAATATTCCAATTAGTTTTTCATTCATTATCAAAGGACTACACATGGATTTAAGACCAAGGTATCCATATTTTCCAGCGAGGGCCACATACAGAAACATTACGCAGAGGGAACTTCGATACACACGTCAGTCACCGCCAACTTCAAAGGGGATGTCTTTAGCATTGGCAACCAAGTAACGGTAAAAAAAAAATCAGTCAGTTGATACATGGCTGGTGCAGTCTTTATTTAAAACATGTGTTGTCATTGGTCCACAGGTGACACGGCTTCCTGTAAAAACAAAAAATCTGTAAAATTGTCCTGCCTCAAATGTTAAATTGAGTATTTGGTACGTACGTTTCCGGTGTCTGTTGCAGAAGTCACTACACTGGGAGGGGCTGCAATTTTGCTCTCGAGGTCCATCATACCAGTTTCCTTCACCGCTTCTGGGCTTTCCCTTCTACAGGGCACAAATGCAGCAATGACCAACAATAAAATGCGAGTAGATGCAGATTTTAAATCCTATTTTAGATTGATGAACTTTGTCCGTGATTCTTTTGTGTGGTTAGGTTATAATTTAAATACCTTGAACTGGAACTCTTCTTGCGCTTGATCACCACTGCGATGACAGTGATGACAATAACCGCACAGACACCAGCAGTGCTGTACACAATGGGACCTTGCAGGGACTTGTGCTGACACGAGTCGCCTTTGTAGCCCATTGAACACACGCATGTCACTTTCTCGTCAGCCTCCTTGCAGAGTCCATTTCCACTGCAGCGTCTCTGGCCACATGTTTGGGCGTCCAAGTTTAAGAGCTGTTTGATTGTGTTCGTGGTCGAGTTGAAGCTAGAGACCGGTTGTCCAGTCGGGGAGATTGGAGACTCTGTGAAAGCGGGTACCGTGACTCCAGACCTTGGTTTTAGACCGACACCTGTAATGGCGACATTGTAGTTGACAGGACAACACACAGCAAAACTTTAGAAAGACTCACAGTTCTCATCCGAGTAATCGGCACAGTCTATGTGCCCGTCGCAAAACTTTTCAGCCGACTGGCATGAAAGCTGATCCAGACATGACCTGCTGCCAGGTGGGCAGCGCTGTTCTGGGTAACAGTGGGTTGCATTCACGTTGATGTAGTCATGGGCACACTGGCACGTTCGACCCCTCGGGGTAGCCAAGCACAAGTGCTGGCAGTGGCCGTTGCTCACTCTGCACTGGTTCGAACCTGTCAAGATTTTTTTAAATAAGACCAATTAAAAAAAGCTACTTGGAATCATTAATTCTGGTAAGTTTTACTCACCGATCTGACTACGTTTGCCGAAAGCCTTCATGCTGACCACTTCCGTACCAACTTCGAACCACAATTTCTTCAGCTGCTGCTCCTCATCGGTGTACCAGAGTCTCGTCTTATCTGGATTCATTAAAAAAAATGACTGCAAATTGATAGACTGCTTCATGCAAGGGTGGACAATATGAACTTTTATGCAACTATTGGTAGTTCCTACACAAACACATGGAAGGGTATGTACCTCCTAAAGTCACACGTATGCAAGGGTGGACAATATGAACTTTTATGCAACTATTGGTAGTTCCTACACAAACACATGGAAGGGTATGTACCTCCTAAAGTCACACGTATACCATGTCATATTTGGTCAAGACTGAGTCTTCTTACCCAAGTTTCAGTTGTTGGCCATCATTCAACTTTCAGCCACCGGTTTTGCTTAGGATGCATAAATTAGCATGCTGTGAATGGAACATCTTTGTCTCTCCGTGTTTACTGGATTGACCCGAACTTGTCTATAAAAATGTTGTCTAGTACAGTTCCCCAATATTGTAGTCTGTCCAATAACTGTCCTGTGTCCATATCGCCATACCATCAGGTGGCCTAACTTTTTTCATTGAGGGCTGGATGTAGAAAAAATTGAAGGGGGATATTCTTCGCATTTTAAATTTACTTAGAACGCTTAAATAATCCAATGCTGATCCCAAAATGCTAAATTATCAAGTTAAAAAATAATATCTGGGGCCTTGTTGAAAGTTGTGTTTTTCTTGAAAATTGTTATACTAGCAATTGATCACTATTGAGGGCTGTAAACCCTTGCAAGTTTATCGTAGCATAAATGTACATTTTAAGAAATCTGGATGCAAGCCTTTGCTCAATAGTGCCCCCTCAAGAGTGAAATACGCACCTGTGTATGATTGAAAAATCTCACTATGGTTAGGTTCCAGGACCCCAGAAAAAAGCAAAAACGCACTTGAATGGGCGCATCTACAAAAAGCCCTGTAATTGCCTTTGAATCGAAAATGACTAATATGATTTTAAAAAAAGATTAGTTTTGCACGTTAACTGCAATGCTGTAGGCCTGCAATTTTAAACATCTTGTCACAGCATCTTCATGCCGGGAAATATTTGGTAAATTTACTTGTGGATTAATAGCTGGACACTTTCCCCAGCTGATGGCACCATCTAACCACTTTCTATTGAAAGTAATGACAAAAATAATTTCAGCAAATAAAAACAATGAACAGGCACTAATCTACTGTGCAGGTAGTTAACCATTTTGGGGGGGAATTTCTTGGCTCTGTGTAAAATTCTTAATGGGGGCAGTGTTTAATTGTACCTGTTAAACATGCTGTGGGCCACACTTCAGACACCCTGACAGACTATTTAATTTATATACATTTTTAACTAGGATTAACATTAGATTAGTCATTACCACTGACAGTCATCCAGACCAGGGTGTCTTCACTGAGAGCTACTGCAGCCAGTCCATCAGCAACCTTCAATTCCTTGTACCCAGAGCCATCAAGTTGAACAGAACCAATCACGTCTAGACCTGTGGAAATATCAGGTCCATACAATCACACTGCAGTATATATTCAACCACAATAATGAAAACATTAGCTTCAAAATTTTCAGGGCATTAAATCCATCACAACTGGACCGTTCAGATATTCCTAGAAGAAATTTTGCTTAATCTAGCAGGCTTCATTTGTTCATGCTCAAACCTAGACAGGACAACTCTAGCCTGAGAGGAAGGTGAAGGATCCAAAGTATTTATCCTCTAAGAGGGGACACGCCCAGACAATGTTACACTGTAGAGGTGCAAAACCACAGTTAAGAGCCAATGAGTGAGACCTCTGCCAGCACTACAACAATCTCTAGGATGTAATGCCAAGGATGATTTCAAACCAACTGGTCTAACGCCATTTTGCACCATATGATATGTTGGATCCAGCACCATCCTTAGACTATAGCTGTCCTATCCAAGTCTGAACATGATCTGAAGATGCCTGTTTGAATAAGAAGCAATGTACAACAACCAGAACAGTCTAGTTGTGATTGAGTCAGTGCCTTGAGAATACAAAAACCTGGATGGATTACAATATTCTCTGGCACGTTAGCTTCAATACAAGTGAGTTTTACCAGCGTCAGCCCAGAGAACAGTGTCTCCATTACTGGAGAAGACCAGAGAAGTTGGTCGGACAGCATCCTTCCACACAACTCTTCTGGCAGCACCATCCATGTCGGAGCACTCCACCGTGGCCCCGGCGCTGGTGTCCTGCAGACCCTGATTGGTGAAGCACAGAATCCCCCTGGGCGGATTAAGCGCTATGGATTCCACTCTCCCGATATCCTCCTTTATCAACACAGCAGTGTAGACACTTCTGCTAGAGGTGACATGCAGGCGGGGTTGCTTGTTGCTACTCCAGTAGACGTCGAAGGTGACCCAGTCCAACGCCATGGCGGTGATCGTGTCACCAAGGAGCTTGAGCAGGTGGCCTCGAGAAGTTAAATCCAAGTTATTCAGTTTGAAGGAGCTGAGTGACGTTGTGCCGTCGTCCGCCAAAAGGAGGACGTGGTCGTGTAAGCTGTAGTCCATCAGGGCGGCTTCATTGACACTCGGCACCGGCAGGGCTGTGTGCTCAGGCCAGCCTTTCAACACGGCTGCGTTGTGTCGAGCCTGCAGGTAAATCTGTACAAAACAGAAAGTGTTTTCTTTGATACATGGTGGCATGTCACTTGTAAGGCTCATTCCTATAGGAAACCAATTCAAATCCAATTAACTTCCAAAATTGGTAATAACTCAAGACTACACTGCAAAAACTGAAATCTAAGTAAGATTAAATATCTCAAATAAGGGTGATATTTATTTTCTGTCTGATAAGATAATTCTTCTCACTAAGCAGATTTTATGTTAGAGTGTTTTACTTGTTTTAAGGGTTTTGGTCCTAAATGATCTCAGTAAGATATTACAGCTTGTTGCTGAGATTTTATGACCTATATTGAGTAAAACATGCTTGAAACTTTTTGTCCAAATTTCCACAGGACGGCGGGGAAGAAGAGGGGAGAAGGCGGCCAAAATGGTCAAAAGTCCCAATTTTGTCCAAAATACCTCCCAGGGTTCCAGTCCCACGATTCACCATCGCCGGCCGCACAAGTCCCGGGATGCAAAAAAAAAGTCCAAAACGCACCCAGCAAAGTCCCACGGGAAGTGGGCGAGAAAAGTGAGAAAAGTCGTCACAAGTCCCCAAAAATGTTCAAAATACCTACCCAGGTTCGAGTCCCACAAGTCCCACCGCGCAAGTCCCGGGATTCCCAAAATGTCCATAACACCCAGCCGAGTCCCACGGGGAGGGGGGGGATAAAAGTTGGAAAAGTCTGCAAAAGTCCCAAAAATGTTCAAAATACCTACCCAGGTTGGAGTCCCACATGGAGTGCCACAAGTCTTAGGACTTGTGGCACTCTAACCCGGGTGTGATTTTTGAACATTTCACCGACTTTTCTCACTTTTCTCCCCGCCTGCCCGTGGGACTTTGCTGCACGCGTTTGACATTTTGGGCATCCCGGCCGGCGGCGGGACTTGTTGGACTCGAACCTGAGTAGGTATTTTGAACATTTTTGGGACTTTTGCCGACTTTATAAACATGAATTTTTAAAAAGGAAAAAAGATTTTGTGACGATAAAATAGATGTAATCGTAGTATCGACTAGATACGCTATTGTACTTTGTATCATTACAGTGGATGTTAGGTGTAGATCCACCCATGGCATTTATTTACATTCAGGGTGCTAGCTTGCTGCTAGTTAGCCATCGTATCCTACGGTGTGTAGTGAAGCATGTTTAGCAATTCCTCGTCTTCCAGGGATGATACTTGTAAGAAACTTTGTCGTCATGGAGGCGAGGATTAGTGATTAAGTAGCTAAAGCACTGCCGACTAGACATTGGCCGCTAGCTAGCCATGTCTTAAAGCACCTCCTCCTGAGGGTGTTTCAGTGTTATAACTTCACCTTTACCGTTAGTTTTTAAGCCAAAATACGTCCATTCTCCCTTTTCTATCTACGCACTGTGTCTGCTTGTAAGTACTCCGTGTGTGTGTGCGCTGACAAACATGCTCGTCTGACGGACTATGCGCCGTCATGCCCGGGAACCGGTACTTTTCAAACCGAGTATATTACCGTGATACTATACCGGTATACCGTACAACCGTAGTCCAGACAATGTTATGCAAAATTGTTGTGCAAAATGACAGTTGAGACTATAGGTGAGACCTCTGCTACTACAAATAACTAAGATTTAATGCCAACAAGAATGATTTCAATCCAATTAACTGTTGCACTGGTAGAGATCTCACTCCATTGTATTTTAATACACCACACAAGTCCATTCTGTTTGTCTATATTACAATACATGCCGAGTTAGCCAAAACATGCCGAGTTAGCCAAAACATGCCGAGTTAGCCAAAACATGCCGAGTTAGCCAAAACATGCCGAGTTAGCCAAAACATGCCGAGTTAGCCAAAACATGCCGAGTTAGCCAAAACATGCCGAGTTAGCATTCTACCTAGCTCTCACCCTTCTGATTTTAAGGCTTTACTAGTTGGTCACCAGTCTATTTTAGTACGACTGTAAAATGAGCCAAGTTTCATGTGCCAGACTTTGATAAAAAGGGGAAAAAAACATTCAAGAGTTAAATACATGAGGATTCTGCAACACAGACACACCTTTGTGACGGTGGAGGGCGACAACAGCAATAGAAAAGCTGCATCAACCAAGTTGGTACAAGTCAGAGCATCGTCAGCCAGTATAAGACCAGAAGGACACTTGCACACAGCTCTGAGCCCCGGGGCCAAAACGCACAAGTGAGAACAGTCCTTTTTCTTGCAGGGATTTTCAGTGCTTAACTGTAACATTTGGTGGATAATCTACAAAGGAGAGAGAGAGAGAGAGAGAGAGAGAGAGAGAAAGAAACCTTGGATCATACCACATGTAAAATTGATTTCAAAGACTGCAGTTAGTCCAACTTCAATTGGAACCATTTGGAATGTAATTATGTCTTAATGAGAAATACTTACTTTTATGCCAAAAGGTTGCCTTGGTCTCTTCAAGAGAACTCGAATGTTTTTGCCAGTAACTTTATGGGCAGCCTGCACCACCCGTCTCTTGGAGTCAGACCAGTAAAGAATGTCATTGAACACCGCCAGGGAGAACGGGTTGGCAGTCTCCTTCATCTGTAGGATCTGGTCAGATTCATATGCAATTTAGTGGACTGCACTTCTAAATGTCAAATTGCAGGTTTTATTGCTCAAATATTTTACCCGAATGTCATCTCCGTCCAACGTTGCAGACCCTATTGCCTTGAGCTTTTCGTCGGTCCAGTAGACCCTGTCAGCCAGAGTGTCTACTGCCACAACACCTGGCCAGCCCAAGCTGGAGATCACCACCGCCCTCCTCTCAGACCCGTCCATTCCAGCTCTTTCAATCTTGGCCATGTTGCCGATTTCGGACCAGAACATCAGCCTACGAGAATTATGAAAATTGACACCCTCAAGATTCCAAGTTAGTGTCAAAGTCATTTTCCATCATGGGCCACATCAGTTCGGGCTGCCGTCAGTACTGCTTGTAACTGAAACAAACTCAATTTTTTCATAATATACAAACTGTACAGTCATTTGATCATTCTAACTGTTAATTGGCCCTAGTGTGTGAATGTTGTCTTGTCCAGGGTGTACCTCGCCTTCCGCCCCAATGCAGCCGAGATAGGCTCCAACACCCCTCACGACCCCATAAGGCAGGGGTGTCCAAACTTTTTCCACTGAGGGCCGCACACGGAAAAATTAAAGCCTTCGGGGGCCATTTTGATAGTTTTCATTTTCAAATTATAACAAAATATATGGATTTTTTTTTTGTTTTTTTACCTTTAGGGCTCCCGGGGACCATAAAGGGTCTAAGTCAGGGGTGTCAAACTCATTTTAGATCGGGGGCCGCATGGAGAAAAATCTACTCCCAGGTGGGCCGGACTGGTAAAATCACGGCACGATAACTTAAAAATAAAGACAACTTCAGATTATTTTTTTTGTTTAAAAATAGAACAAGCACATTCTGAAAATGAACAAATCATAATGTTGATGGTTTTTTTTTACACATACATGTTGCAGTTAATAGTATTCTATCTTTGTCGTTACTTATACTTTCTGAATAAATGATGTGATAATGTTCATCAGTCAACTCATAGGTGTAATTTTCAATCTATTAAAATAAAAAAAATATCAAAATCAAATTACAGGATGTTATTTATGTAGTTTGCTCATTTTTCTCAACTGGTGCACTAAGATCATGTGTTATTTTTTGTTTTTTTTTGCATATGTAGCATCATCTAAAATGATACAAAGAATTGCTATTGCGACATCTAGTGGACACATTTAGAAGAGCAGTTTCTTTCATTCCAAAATTTCGCAAACTCATCCCGCGGGCCGGATAAAACCTGTTCGTGGGCCTGATCCGGCCCGCACGTTTGACACCCCTGGTCTAAGTCATTAAAATGTTAAAAACAAGTCCAATTATTTTTTTATTTAACGCTTACAGTAAATCTCTACAGTATATCAACTTCAGGTTGATGTAAAATTTAAAAAACCAAAAAGGTTTTATGCCTTTTCTGTCAAGACAACTTTGTTTTTTATAATAAAACTGAAATATGCAGTATTTCCCCCACGGCCCAAAACATTCAGAAAGCAATGTTTGATGTGAAGTAATTAGAGCATCAATAATGCAAAACACCATTGATATTAATTCATTGTTATTTTTGAGTAATCACAGTGAAAAGATAAATAAAATCCCATGAAATATATTTAGGATACAAAAGGTGCCCCACTCTAAGTGATACATTTGTATTAGTTTTTTTTTTTTTTACTTTCAACACTTAAGTTACGAGATTAACTTCAGATATATGTCAATTTTACGTTTGAACTATTGTTTGTTTTGTGCTCTTTTGTCAAAGAAAACTGTTTTTGTATGGCCATTTTCCACATAAAACATTTTAAAGTGAAATATTTGAAATAATTGGAGCCTTGAATAGGTCAATAATTCATTATAACATTGATTTAAAAAAAAAAATTTAAGCAATGGCAAAAAAGAAAAATAGAGACAAAAGAAAAAAAACAGCCTGCATAGCAGCTTTGTGTCAACATTGCAACTTTTTCTAGTTAGATTTCACCTCATCCCACTTTTTGTAATATTATTTTTTATTTTTGCAATAGCCTTTCCAGAATGTGTGGCGGGCCGGTAAACAATTAGCTGCGGGCCGCAAATGGCCCGCGGGCCGCACTTTGGACACCCCTGCCATAAGGGACAAGCGGTAGAAAGTTGATGGATCGATCTGGACTTCAAATTTCAAAGGAAGATTTCACAGTTCACCTACTTCAAAAAGGGTTGCAATTAGAGATGTCAAATATTCCGATATTGTCCAACTCTTAATAACCGATTCCGATATCAACCGATACCGATGTATACAGTCGTGGAATTAACACATTATGCCTAATTTTGTTGTGATGCCCCGCTGGATGCATTAAAAAATGTAACAAGGTTTTCCGAAATAAATCAACTCAAGTTATGGAAAAAAAATGCCAACATGGCACTGCCATATTTATTATTGAAGTCACAAAGTGCATTATTTTTTTTAATATGCCTCAAAACAGCAGCTTGGAATTTGGGACATGCTCTCCCCGAGAGAGCATGAGGAGGTGGGGGGGTGTATATTGTAGCGTCCCGGAAGAGTTAGTGCTGCAAGGAGTTCCGGGTATTTGTTGTGTTTATGTTGTGTTACAGTGCGGATGTTCTCCCGAAATGGGTTTGTCATTTTTGTTTGGTGTGGGTTCACAGTGTGGCGCATATTTGTAACAGTGTTAAAGTTGTTTATACGTCCACCCTCAGTGTGACTTGTATGGCTGTTGACCAATTATGCCTTGCATTCACTTGTGTGAAAAGCCGTAGATATGTGATTGGGCCGGCACATTATTGGCGCTCTGTACTCCTTACGTCCATGTACACAGCTGCGTTTTAAAAAGTCATAAATTGTACTTTTTGAAACCTATACCGATAATTTCCAATATTATATTTTAAAGCATTTATCGGCTGATATCGGATTGCCGATATTATCGGACATCTCTAGTTGCAATGACCTAAAAATGGCTTCTTACATCAAGTTATCAATAACTGCAGCTACATTGAGTATATTTTTCTCTCTAAAAAAATTGCAATATACGTATTGGGATTAGGTCTTTACAGTCCACATAAAAAATGTGATGGTCCAAAAAAGGTGGCCCCCCAGGCCTTGAGTTTGACACTTGTGAGTTAGACACTAAAGCCTGTTTAGGTCAACGGTCCTGGGACTGTCCATATAACTGCAATTAGAAATAAAGTAGCCATTGTTTACATTTATACATGAGTCTTTGGCCAGACAAATACCTAATAAAAGATTTCTGGTTACATTTTGTTGACATGCTATTCCATCTTTTGTGCATATTTATATTCTATTTTCAAATCTTATTCCTAAACAGAGCTGCTGCGATCCTTCCGTTGCATATCTTGGCTAGATATTTTGTGCATGTTCAACTCTGGTGGTAAAAGTTAAGGGTATTTTGTTAGAAGTCAGGTTACTAGAATGCTTTTATGTCGAAGCTTCCTCTGCACCAAATAGGAAGTCACTGCCTACAAGTGACAATGTTTACAGTTACGCTGCTGAGCGATTGTTATTACTACGGTACAACACGTCGACAAACGGACCCCTTTGGTTCTCAAATTGTGTCAGGAAAAGTGTTCGACCATGTATGTAGACGTCGACGAAATGGGCTTAACATGAACCAGGACAGATTTCACCATACCCTTTTTCTGGTAACAAGGCCAGGGAGCGAGGCTGATCAAGGTCTTCATCCAGGATAACAGTCTGGTCTGGTGACCCAGCAGTGGCTAGTTCCATCGCAACAATTTGACTACTGACGCCATCAATCCAGTACACATTTCTCCCAAGCCAGTCCACGGCTAAAGAATCGGCCCGCACACCTGAGAAAACAATCATTGGTTAGCATTCATAGAATCACAAGTACTACGCACTTCTAGACCCAACTAAAACCATTGATCTACCTCTAATTAGGGTTCCTGTGGTCTTCTGATCAAGAGAGGACCACCTGATGCTGTACGTGTCAAGACTGACCCAGAACACCCTCTGCTTGTACCAGTCGTAGTCCAGAGATAAGACTGCTTTCTTGGCAGAGGAAGACAACACATCCAAGCTACCGCTGCGCAAACCAAACAGAAAGAGATCCGTTTGGACTGACGCCAACAGTAAAGGTTCACCTGCGGGAGAATCAGTCATTTAGTTTGTGTATTCAGAAGCACATCTTATAACAGAAGTGTGACTACACTGCATTGACTCACCAATTAATCACTTTTCTGTATTGCTCAAAGACTTTGGTGTAGAATACATAACATGTAATGGGAGTTCTTTAGTCAATGTTTTACAGACCATCTTTAAAGGCCTACTGAAAGCCACTACTACTGACCACGCAGTCTGATAGTTTATATATCAATGATGAAATCTTAACATTGCAACACATGCCAATACGGCCGGGTTAACTTATAAAGTGCAATTTTAAATTTCCCGGGAAGCTTCTGGTTGAAAACGTCTATGTATGACGTTTGCGCGTGACGTCAATGGTTGAAACGGAAGTATTCGGACACCATTGTATCAAATACAAAAAGCTGTTTTCATTGCAAAATTCCACAGTATTCTGGACATCTGTGTTGGTGAATCTTTTGCAATTTGTTTAATGAACAATGGAGACTGCAAAGAAGAAAGCTGTAGGTGGGATCGGTGTATTAGCGGCTGGCTGCAGCAACACAACCAGGAGGACTTTGACTTGGATAGCAGACGCGCTAGCCGCCGACCGCATCAATGATCGGGTGAAGTCCGTCACTCCGATTGCTGGAACGCAGGTGAGCACGGGTGTTGAGCAGATGAGGGCTGGCTGGCGTAGGTGGATAGCTAATGTTTTTAGCATAGCTCTGTGAGGTCCCGTAGCTAAGTTAGCTTCAATGGCGTCGTTAGCAACAGCATTGTTAAGCTTTGCCAGGCTGGAAAGCATTAACCGTGTAGTTACATGTCCATGGTTTAATAGTATTGTTGATTTTCTGTCTATCCTTCCAGTCAGGGGTTTATTTCTTTTGTTTCTATCTGCAGTTAAGCACGATGCTATCACGTTAGCTCCGTAGCTAAAGTGCTTTGCCGATGTATTGTCGTGGAGATAAAAGTCACTGAATGTCCATTTCGCGTTCTCGACTCTTTCAAGAGGATATAGTATCCGAGGTGGTTTAAAATACAAATCCGTGATCCACTATAGAAAAAGGAGAGTGTGGAATCCAATGAGCCAGCTTGTACCTAAGTTACGGTCAGAGCGGAAAAAAAATACGTCCTGCACTGCACTCTAGTCCTTCACTCTCACGTTCCTCATCCACAAATCTTTCATCCTTGCTCAAATTAATGGGGTAATCGTCGCTTTCTCGGTCCGAATCGCTCTCGCTGCTGGTGTAAACAATGGGAAAATGTGAGGAGCCCTTCAACCTGTGACGTCATGCTACTTCCGGTACAGGAAAGGCTTTTTTTTTTATTAGCGACCAAAAGTTGCGTACTTTATCGTCTATGTTCCTTTCAGCAAAAATATGGCAATATCGCGAAATTATCAAGTATGACAGAATGGATCTGCCATCCCCGTTTAAATTTTAAAAATTCATTTCAGTAGGCCTTTAAACCACTTTCAGGATGCACCGTTTGGGCGGTCTTATTTACATGCCTCCACTTTGAATCTGCTCTCCTCAGCCATGTTGTAGTTTTTAGCACTTCCATAGAGTCTACTGGAGGTGCAAGTCAATGAAACGCTAATTTATTAGAAATGGCAACAGCGGAGGAGGCATATACACGTCCAAGTCAGTCCGCCCCACAAGATAACGTCAGACTACGACGGCAGACTCGTGCAAAGCTCCTCGGGTAAACCTGTATCATACATCGAAATACCCGCTGATGTCAGAGTTACCAACCCTCCCGATTTTCCCGGGAGACTCCCGAATTTCAGTGCCCCTCCCGAAAATCTCCCAGGCCAACCAGTCTCCCGAATTTCTCCCGATTTCCACCCGGACAACAATATTGGAGGCGTGCCTTAAAGGCACTGCTTTTAGCATCCCCTACAACTTGTCGTCACATCCGCTTTTCCTCCATACAGTCACATAAATAAATGCGGCTTTTACACACCTACGTGAATGCAAATCATACTTGGTCAACAGCCATACAGGTCACACTGAGGGTGCCGGGATAAACAACTTTACTGTTACAAATATGCGCCACACTGTGAACCCACACCAAACAAGAATGAAACACATTTTGGGAGAACATCCGCACCGTAACACAACATAAACACAACAGAACAAATACCCAGAATCCCTTGTAGCACTAACTCTTCCGGGACGCTACAATATACACCCCCCGCTACCACCAAACCCCGCCCCCCATCTCCCGAATTCGGAGGTCTCAAGGTTGGCAAGTATGCTTGGGGCTGGGGGGAAACGTCACAAATTGGGCAAATTCCAAACGGCTCGTTTAGAGCAGGGGTGTCCAAACTTTTTCCACTGAGGGCCGCACACTGAAAAATCAAAGCAAGCGGGGGCCATTTTGATATTTTTTATTTTTTAAAAAAATACAAATGCATAAAAAAATATACATTAAGGCTGCCACTCAGGCTTGATCCCGGTGAACCCAAAGAGTTTGTCAAAAAATATAAAAAATGTGTCATTTATTATTATTATTATTCAAAGTTTAAATCTCTAGATCAACATTAGGTCTGTCAAAAAAAGTTTTTAAACATTTAAGTTGTATGCCCTTTTTGTCAAAGAAAACCCAGGTTTTTTATGGAAAAAAACCCACCAAATATGCAATATTTTCCCCCAATTAAATTTTAAAGTTGAATATTTGAGATTATAAAATTGGAGCCTTAAAAAGGTCAGTAACTCATAACATTGACATTTTTTGAGCAATGACACGCAAAAAAAAATCCCACTAAAATTATTGGGGATCCAAAAGGGTCCTACTCATTAAAGTGTTAAAAAATAAATTATACTTTTTAGCACAATAATCTCGAGATCAGCTTCAGATCTGTCCGTCAATTCTAAGTTTTATTGTTTATGTTTTGTTTGTTCGTTTTAGGCCCTTCTTTTAAAAAACAGCTCAGTTTTTTTTATATGGCAAACACAAAATATGCAACATTTTCCCCAAAGAATATCTGAAAGTGGAATATTTAATGTGACGTAATTGGAGCCTTGAATAGGTCAATAATTCATAGTGACGTTGATTTTGATTAAATATTATTTTTTTAAAGAAAGAAACAGCCTACATGGCAGCTTTGTGTTATTTGAGTAAACATTGCAACATTTTCTTGTTACATTTCACCTGTTTGCTCTTTTATACCACGTTTTTTTTTTTTTATCGTACTAGAATGTGTCGTGGGGCCGTTAAAAAATGACCTGCGGGCCGCACTTTGGACACCCCTGGTTTAGAGGAAGGCAAGATTGTTTTATAAATATCTCTGCAATGCCTCCATTTAATTTAACATTTTCCAAAACTTATGCAGATCAGAAATACAATAAATAATGATAAAGAGGTAAATAGTACTTTGATTCCTTCAGGAGAGTTTCCTCAGCATAATTTAAACTCCAGCAGCAGTATACATAATTGAGATCAAATTTAAACAGTAAATAATGAGTATTAATGGAAATTAAATATAATAAAAATACAACAGTAAAAATAGAGAAACTATGCAGTAGTGACCATGTTATGAAAATGTATTGCACTGTTTTTTGTTGGTTTATTTCGGTAATATTGCTTTGCGTCCTTTGTCATCCTAGTACCCCCCCTCCTCCTCCCCCCAGAGAGGAGTTGTACAGTCTGATGGCGTGTGGGACAAAGGAGTTTCTTTTAGTCTATATTAGTCCTGAATTTGGGATGAAGCAGTCTAGCACTGAACAGGCTCCTCTGGCTTCTGATAACCGTATGCAGAGGGTGACTGGCATCATCCATGATGCTCCGGTATCAAAAGGTATCCAGAAAGAAGTCGATTTTGCATGATAGTTGCCATTAAGTGGTGTTTGATGCCATTCTAGTTAATTTTTGGAAAAAATGTAAGGAATTATCTCCACGTCAGTGTTTTCGTCAACGATGACGAAATCATTTCGTTGACGCCACTTTTTTTCATGACGACAACGAGACGGTGACGAGATAAACATGTCTTTCTGATGACGAAAACATGACGAGACGTGTGTGAGTTTGTTGAGACGAGAACGGACGAAAATGTTAGTGGTTAATCTGTCAGACGTTTAAAATGCATGAACACGTCAGACTCTTACTCACCAGGCAATGTACCGTGATGGCGGCGGCAGTTTCAACACAGGAGCTCGGTGGTCGCAAACGTAGAGACGACATATGGGTGTATTTTAAATATAACCCAGCAGATAATAAAATAGAGTGTATTGTGAAGGAAGACGGTGACAAATGTGGCCGCAAAATATGCGGAAAAAATACAACCTTAAAGGCCTACTGAAAGCCACTACTACCGACCACGCAGTCTGATAGTTTATATATCAATGATGAAATCTTAACATTGCAACACATGCCAATACGGCCGGGTTAACTTAGTGTCATTTTAAAATTCCCGCCACACTTCCGGTTGAAAAGCTCCTTTAGATATGATTTATGCACGTGACGTCACAAAATCCACGGAAGTGGTTGGACCCCATCGGACCCGATACAGAAACTTCTTGTTTTCTTCGACAAAATTCCACAGTATTCTGGACATCTGTGTTGGTGAATCTTTTGCAATTTGTTTAATGAACAATGGAGGCTGCAAAGAAGAACGTTGTAGGTGGGATCGATCGGTGTATTAGCGGCTAAGTACAATACTTACAGCAACACAACAAGGACTACTTACTACGCCTAGCCGATGCTTGCCGCCAAACCCACGGATGAAGTCCTTCGTCGCGCCGTCGATCACTGGAACGCAGGTGAGCACGGCTGTTGATGGGAAGATGAGGGCTGGCTGGCGTAGGTGGAGCGCTAATGTTTTTATCAAAGTTCTGTGAGGTCCGGTTGCTAAATTAGCCTTAGCGTCGTTAGCAACAGCATTGTTAAGCCTTACCAGGCTGAGAATTTTTAACCGTGTAGTTACATGTACATGGTTTAATAGTATTGTTGATCTTCTGTCTATCCTTCCAGTCAGGGGTTTATTTTTGTTTCTATCTGCATTTGAGAACGATGCTATCACGTTAGCTCAGTTGCTAAGTGTGTCACCGATGTATTGTGGAGATAAGTCACTTTTAAATGTCCATTTCGCGTGTTCGACTCTCATTTTCAAGAGGATATAGTATCCGAGGTGGTTTAAAATACAAATCCGTGATCCACAATAGAAAAAGGAGAGAGTGTGGAATCCAATGAGCCAGCTTGTACCTAAGTTACGGTCAGAGCGAAAAAAGATACGTCCATCACTGCCTCTCAAGTCCTTCACTGTAACGTTCCTCATCTACGAATCTTTCATCCTCGCTCAAATTAATGGGGTAATCGTCGCTTTGAATCCCTCGCTCCATTGTAAACAACGGGGAATTGTGAGGAATACTAGCTCCTGTGACGTCACGCTACTTCCGGTACAGGCAAGGCTTTTTTTTTTTATCAGCGAGCAAAAGTTGCGAACTTTATCGTCAATTTTCTCTACTAAATCCTTTCAGCAAAAATATGGCAATATCGCAAAATGATCAAGTATGACACACAGAATGGATCTGCTATTCCCGTTTAAATAAAAAAAATTCATTTCAGTAGGCCTTTAAGTGGCACCTTAAGGCTCGCCACAAGGATATTTTTTTGAAGGTAAGTTACAAATGCTGTTAACATAATCGATAAATGTCATAGTAAGCTAATACATTAGTACGTTTTCCACATACTCCTGGCGCAAATGGGCTGCTAACTTCAGGCTAATGTTAGCTTTTGTTACGCTAAAGTCAATTCATTATGTGTGTGTTACTTTAGCAGCATGTTTAGCCATGTTTACATTCAGTGACGGTGTGGTTATCTCTTTGCGAGTACGTTCTGTCAGCACGTAACTTGATATGTTAAACAGGTCGAGTTACTGTTATACGTAGAGTCTGCTAGCTTTAGCCTAAAAGCCACAAGTGACGTTGTGCAGCCCCAACCAGGACCTGTGCGTTTACAGTAAAGTTGGACACGCACGTGCGCACATACACAGTACAGAATGAAAGATCAGAAAGCTTTAGTACAGGGTCAGTTAATAAGCTATGTATTTTTGTTCTGCTTGTTTGATAGTTAAGACCAGGGGTCACCAACCTTTTTGAAACCAAGAGCTACTTCTTGGGTACTGATTAATGCGAAGGGCTACCAGTTTGATACACACTTAAATAAATTGCCAGAAATAGCCAATTTGCTCAATTTACCTTTAACTCTATGTTATTAATAATTTATATTTAGACTTAATTGAACGGTTTAAAAGAGGAGAAAACACGAAAAAAATGACAATTAAATTTTTAAACAGTTTATCTTCAATTTCGACTCTTTAAAATTCAAAATTCAACCAAAAAAAGGAGAAAAAATAGCTAATTCGAATCTTTTTGAAAAAATTAAAAAAATAATTTATGGGACATTAGTAATTTTTCCTGATTAATATTAATTTTAGAATTTTGATGATGTTTTGAATAGGTTAAAATCCAATCTACACTTTGTTAGAATATATAACAAATTGGACCAAGCTATATTTCTAACAAAGACAAATCATTATTTCTTCTAGATTTTCCAGAACAAAAATTTTAAGAAATTCAAAAGACTTTGAAATAAGATTTAAATTTCATTCTACAGATTTTGTAGATTTGCTAGAATGATTTTTTTGAATCATAATAAGTTTGAAGAAATATTTAACAAATATTCTTCGTCGAAAAAACAGAAGCTAAAATGAAGAATTAAATTAAAATGTATTCTTTACAATAAAAAAAATAAATTTACTTGAACATTGATATAAATTGTCAGGAAAGAAGAGGAAGGAATTTAAAAGGTAAAACGGTATATGTGCTTAAAAATCCTAAAATCATTTTTAGGGTTGTATTTTTTCTCTAAAATTGTCTCTGAAAGTTATAAGAAGCAAAGTAAAAAAAAAAATTGTGCATTTATTTAAACAAGTGAAGACCAAGTCTTTCAAATATTTTCTTGGATTTTCAAATTCTGAGTTTTGTCTCTTAGAATTAAAAATGTCAGGCAAAGCGAGACCAGCTTGCTAGTAAATAAATACAATTTAAAAAATAGAGGCAGCTCACTGGTAAGTGCTGCTATTTGAGCTATTTTTACAACAGGCCAGCGGGCTACTCATCTGGTCCTTACGGGCTACCTGGTGCCCGCGGGCACCGCGTTGGTGACCGCTGGTTAAGACCATACTATTTTCTTAACACTAGTATTTTGAGTATTTTTATGGTATACATTTGATTGTTTTGTATTCACCTGTAAATCTTTACAGGAGGTGTACGTTGTATACAGAGATAGAGTAATTGTATCCCTTCTTTTTTTTTAAAACCTTTGACTTTTCATCGACTAAAACTATCATATAAATGACTAAAATGTGACTAAAACTAATAAGCATTTTAGTCCAAAAGACTAAGACTAAGACTAAATGTAAGATGGTTGTCAAAAACAACATTGAATACTGTACATGTTTGCACTGTAGGACCCTGCAAAAGTGATCCCAGAACATGCACATTCACCAAACCGTTAACTTGGACTTTACCCTTGATTTTGCAGTTTCGTTCGCCAGCCTCCATGATGTAGCCTGGGTGACAGTCACACTTGTAGGAGCCCGGAGTATTTATACACAGTTGACTGCACACAGCAGAACCGGGATCGTCACACTCGTCAACGTCAGCGCAGGTGGTTGCATCAGCCAGGAGTCTGTAGCCCGTTGCACAGTGGCAATGCTGCAAAAGGCACACACATCAGAACAATTAAACCTACGTTTCAATGTCTTGTTTCAGTAAACGTTGCTACAAACATTGTGTTTAAGTTCTTGATAGGGTAGTGCAGCTGTGTTTAGAGTGCAACCAATGGGCCATTTTCGGTATACAAGTTGGCATATTCAAAACATATTATAGGGGCTGTTTGCAACTTGCTCAGTTACATTTATTTTAAAGCAAAAACAATCGGCTGGTTTGTGTTACCATTAGTGGTTTTACAAAACACGTGTTAACGGTCTAGACCTGGGGCCGTATTTATCAAGCTTCTTAGAATTACTCCTAAGAAGTCTGCTAAGAGTTGACTTATGAGTAAAGAAATTCTTCGCTGAAAGCTGCACTTAAAAGTTAGTTATCAAGCGTCTTACTCACACTTACAGCGAAGTGTAGGACTGAATCTTAAGTGTCACTCAGAGCTGAATTACGACATGTGCCGTGAACGGAATTTTAGGTGACGTCATTTCTGTGTCCATAGAAATGACCAATCACGGAAGGGAATCCCTGGTCTAAGAATAAAGAAATATCTTAGAAATATTTAAGTGGACAATGGGAGTGTATATTTTGACAACTACAAAATACAAAACAATATTGGCAATGAATCAAAAATAAGTTTCCTTTTCTTTCCTTTTTCTTTTCCAGATATCGAAGCATTGTGATGACCTTTAGTTCTGCTGTGAAAGCTCTGCTGCGTGATGTTGCTGATGAGATGACGCCCCTTATTAAATCTGTGATAAAAATAATACCCGCTCTGTCTAAACGACACCGTTTGATCAGCTGCTCGTCATCAAACAAAGCCAGGACATCCTTCCGCTCCCTGAACGTTCGCGCACGTCTCTCTCACCTCAGTGCCATCCCCCGCTGGCAACTCCTAACCACTTAGGACACCTCTGAAGGTCTCTTAAATATCGTGGAGACTTAAGAAAGTTGATAAATAGCTTTTATTCTCAAGTTTGAGAGTAGGACTACATTTCGCAAATTCTCAGGACTTAAGTGTAAAATGGCACTCTTAAGACGCTTGATAAGTACAGCCCCAGGGGTCCCCAACTTTTGTCTCGGGGGCTGCATGTAACAAACTTTGTAATTGTGAAAAATCTAGACCAGGAGTCCCCAGACAGCACATGCACACAAAAGCATGTCCAAGAGAAACAATGAACAATTTGTAGTCATGTTATGATGGAATATACATTCAATGACAGCTAGCACCAACTATTCAAATCGCTATTTGCACCATAGAAAATCGGGATATTCTGTGTAATAAACATTGGAAAGTTAGCGCTCTAGACATCTGTATATGTTGCAAACCTTTTGCAATTAGTACCTTGTTTTAACTTGAAAGCTGTTCCAAAAAAGGTCAGACAAACTGAAGCATGTTATCCCACATAACAGTTTGTGAGAGAGTTTAGAATTTTTGCGGATTTATTAAAAATAAAAACTAAGAAATCACAGGTACATAAGTATTCACAGCCTTTGCCATGAAGCTCAAAAGTGGGATCCGGGTGCATCCTGTTCCAACTGATCATCCTTAATGTTCCTACAACTTAATTGGAGTCCTCGGTGGTAAATTCAGTTGGTTGGAAAAGCGCACCCGGTGGGTCCCACACTTGACAGTGTACAGCGGAGCACAAACCAAGAATGAAGTCGAAGGAATTGTTTGTAGACCGAGACAGGATTATCTTTAAAAAAAGATCCCAATGAGCACAGTGGCCTACATCATCCGTAAACGGTAAGAGTTTGGAACCCCCAGGACTCTTTCTGAGGTTGGCTGGCCATCTAATTGGGGGAGATTGGCCCTGTCAGGGAGATTACCAAGAACCTTATGGTCATTCAGCATAAGGAGAACCTTCCAGAAGGCCAACCACATCTGCAGCAATCCTTCAATCAGGCCTGTATAGTAAAGTGGAAGCCATTTCTTCATACAAGTTTGCCAAAATGCACCTGAAAAACCTCAGACCATGCCAAACAATTCTAACTTAAAATTTTTTTTTTAAGGCAGCCGTCAGGAGACATTTATGGACACCCTTTGGAAAGAGGCTCTTAAAGTAATTTTTCTGCCAATCTTTTTTCAAGACTGTTCCTTACCGGACCATTTGGTGTGCTGAAGCAGCTCTGGGAGCAGCGGCTGATATCAGCTTCTGCACACTTGATCTGGCAGTTCCCATCCTCGTCTGAGCCGTCCGCACAGTTTCTAATTCCATTGCACACCAGGGATGGATCCACACACTCTAAACTGCCACATTGGAATTGATGAGGTAGACATGCCGGCAACTCACCTAGTACACAGATTTGACAAGTTTAGTGTAGACCTACATCATTCTTACCGACTTATTAGGGTCATGTTTCTTGATTTTGAAGGTTTTCCCCCCATAAACATATCAAAATATTTATAAGCACAATAAAAATATTTAATACAATCCAACACGACCAGGTCACCAATCAATAGTTAATTTATTCAGTAATATGAATCGTTTGGTAGAATTCTGCGAACAGGCACAAAGGCGGTGTTGACAAGCCCTAGAAACGGTAAGAATCAAAATTTACAGCAACTTACACTCAGTTTCATCACTTCCGTCATTACAATCTTTGGTACCGTCGCACTTCCAGGCCATAGGGATACATTCAGTCTTTGATGTGCATGACCACTGATAATCGCCACAAGTCAACGGCGCAGTTATAGGGCAATCCTGCGAGGGGAACAACGGATTACCCAATTGTCATACATTTCCTACTTGGGTTTTCTGATACAGTACCAAAATCTACTTGATTTTTTAAAATAAAACGAGACAACCCAAAAAATTTAATGTCTATCCATGCATCCATCTTCCGCTTATCCGAGGTCGGGTCACAGGGGAAGCAGCCTAAGCAGGGAAGCCCAGACTTCCCTCTTCCCAGCCATTTCCCATCCGGGAGACAGTCTTTCCAACGTGTCCTGCGTCTTCCCCGTGGCCTCCTACCAGTCGGACGTGCCCGAAACACCTCCCTAGGAAGGCGTTCGGGTGGCATCCTGACCAGATGCCCAACTCCTCTCGATATGGAGGAGCAGCGGCTTTAGTTAGAGCTCCTCCCGGATGACAGAGCTTCTCCCCCTATCTCTAAGGGAGAGCCCCGCCACCCAGCGGAGGAAGCTCATTTCGGTCGCTTGTACCTGTGATCTTGTCTTTTCGGTCATAACACAAAGCTTGTGACCATAGGTGAGGATGGGAATGTAGCTCAACCGGTAAATTGAGAGCTTTGCCTTCCGGCTCAGTTCCTTCACCACAACGGATCGATACAGCGTCCGCATTACTGAAGATGCCGCACCGATCCGCCTGTCGATCTCACGATCCACTCTTCCCTCACTCGTGAACAAGCCTCCAAGGTACTTGAACTCCTCCACTTGGGGCAAGATCTCCCCAACCCGGAGATGGCACTCCCTTTTCTGGGAGAGAACCATTGACTTTGACTTGGAGGTGCTGATTCTCATCCCAGTCTCTTCACACTCTGCTGCGAACCGATCCAGTGAGAGCTGAAGATCTTGGCCAGATGAAGCCATCAGGACCACATCTGCAAAAAGCAGAGACCTAATCCTGCAGCCACCAAACCGGATACCCTCAACACCTTGACTGCACCTAGAAATTCTGTCCATAAAAGTTATGAACAGAATCGGTGACAAAGGGCAGCCTTGGCGGATTCCAACCCTCACTGGAAACGGGTCCGACTTACTGCCGGCAATGCGGACCAAGCTCTGACACTGATCATACAGGATTTAATGTCTAATAGCACACTAATGTACAATGGTTTGAAAGCTCACATCAATTGTTGAACCACTTAGCATGTTAAAAACATTTGAATGCAGGTTTTGTTCATTTGGCAACACAATAAGTATAAAATACTACCTTTTCATCAGTGCCATCTTTGCAGTCCTGTTCTCCATCGCAGACCCACTCCTGCACCAGGCACTCCTTGCTCTGAGGGCAGCGTTGCTTGGTTATACAGACTGGCGCTTTGATGCATCCTTCTTCATCCGAACGATCCCAGCAGTCAGGGTGGCCATCACAGTGCATTGAGGCTGTTAAACACTGACCACTGGCGCACCTGAACTCACTTGCACTGCAGTCTTTAAGTTCTACACACAGGAAAACCTCATTCAAAAAAGAATGATTGTGTACCTTGTTTTTAAAACGCACTAAACATACCACAGTCTGACTCGTCGCTGCCATCCCCGCAGTCCGTCTCGCCATCACAAAGGAAGCTTTTAGGAATGCAGCGGCTCCCACCGTCACACTGATGAGCGCAGCCTTCCACATACTTTGCACACCCTTGTTCATCGGAGCGGTCCTGACACTGAGGCACGCCGTCACACACCTGGTTCTTTTCGATACACTTTTTACCATGGGCACACTGGAACTGGTCTGGAGAGAAAAATGTTCCAACTTTATCCACAAATGAAGTTTGCATCGCTTTCATCCATTCCAATGTATTCTACTTAACACTTTCGCTTTGATCCGCAGTCCCTCAGTCTATGCAATATCCCCTCAGTACAGGGATTACCAAAAACTATCAACTCCGTCCATCTTCTACCGCTTGTCCCTCTCAGGATCCCGGGGGGTGGCTGTAGCCTATCCCAGCTGCATCCGGGCAGAAGGCGGGTACACTAACTAACCACGTTAAACCCAGATTCCGATCTAACAAAGGTCTTAACTCATTCTCCTTCTATGCCACATCAATATGGAATGCACTCCCAACAGGTGTAAAAGAAAGGGCATCTCTATCCTCCTTCAAAACTGCACTAAAAGAACACCTCCAGGCAACTTCAACCCTAAACTAACACCCTCCCCTACACATCCTACCTCCCCGGATTGTAAATAATCAAATATACATATTCTTATGCTTTCTGATCTCTCTCACTATGTCCACTACTTGCTGTACATATCCTACCAAGTCAGTCCTACACTGTTCCAATGTCCATTTCTCTGATGATGCAATTGTTGATGACTGAAGTGTTGATATCAACCAAACCTATGGTCATCCATAATACGCTGATAGGCAGAAGTTTTTATTCACCTGATAAGTCGGATGCGTCTTAACCTCCGCCGAACCCCTGAGGCCGACTCACCGAACCCCTAGGGTCCGATCGAACCCAGGTTAAGAACCACTGGTCTAGTATCACCAACTTGGATTTTAGCAAAGTTCCCCAGGAGTAGTTAAAGTACGAGACCTAGTTTTTGCCCTAAAAAAAGGTTCAGTTCCAACCAAGTGTTTCTTTTCAAACATTGATTCACTGTAAAAGTTTATGAAATTTAAAATGTTACTCTTTGAACTTTGGTAGGTTTTCGTGCATGTTAAAGCCCTATAGAATGTGAGGGAATGGAGAATAAACATTACTGTTTCATTCAGGCCTTTGCATTGCAACCACCCAGTGCTTGGCTCCCAATTAAAATGCATCAAAGATACAATTGGGTGCAGCTTAGCTTGCTTAAACTGCAAAAACTGAAACCTAAGTAAGATGAAATATCTCAAATAAGGGTGATATTTGCTTATTTTCTGTCTGATAAGATAATTCTTCTCACGAAGCAGATTTTATGTTAGAGTGTTTTACTTGTTTTAAGGGTTATGGTCCGAAATTATGTCAGTAAGATATTACAGCTTGTTGCTGAGATTTGATGACCTATATTGAGTAAAACATGCTTGAAACTAGAATATCAACTGTTGCAAAGCTGTGTCATTAACACTCATAAGTATAAAACTACTTTTTCAAAGTAATAATTTCTTATTTCAAGCATAAAAGTGACAATTGTGTCTCATAATTAAAACAGATGACAGCCAAATGGACTTTGCTGTTTTATTTTCAATGAAACAATAGAAAATACGTACTGATAGTAGTACAGTTGGCACAGTACAGTAAACTGACAGTTGATATTTAAACATTTAACATGTGGCTGTATTATATGTGCACTAATTGACTGAAAGAGCACGCACTTGACGCGATGATGTCATGTTATCCATGGAAAAATGCATTTTTAGACCATATGATTTGCCTGAGCGGCTAGGAGACCCCGAGAGTAACAAGCGCTTGCCTTGTCTTTCCATTAAGAACAATAAATTAGTTTTTAGTATAAGTTTGCTGGTTTCAAGAAATGTAAAGCCGAGCGCATATCATGTCAAGATAATGGCACTAGCATTTACTTCATTTAAGAATATTTTTCAACATATTGAGCAAAAAGGTCTCTTTTTCTACTAAGAAAAGTGCACTTAGTGAGAATATACTTATTTTAAGGTATTTTGGGGTTCATTGAAGTTAGCTAATTTTACTTGTTTTGGAAAGTCTTGACAAGCCAAATTTTCTTGTTCTATTGGCAGATAATTTTGCTTAGTTCAAATAAAATACCCCTCATTTTTGTATTTTTTCTTGTTTTTGAACACTGACTTTTTGCAGTGTATAAAACCAAGCTCGTTCATTTTCTCCAAACCTCAGCTATTCTGACGGGGGAACCACCAGGTATAGGAAGGAATATACCCGCCAGAGAACAAACTATTACCCCGTTCACAGGTGGATGAGCATTCCATCTCATCGGATCCATCTTTGCAGTCATCTTCTCCATCACACACGTGGTTGAAGAGGACACACCCTACGTTGTCTTTGCAGGCTTTGAAGCCCAAAGTGCACCTAGGTTCAGAACCCCCGATCCTAACCGGAGGCGCGGTGGCTAAACCATTGTCTTCGTCTCCATTCACATTCTGGTCCTCTGTTGACAAAATATCGACGGGTAAAAGGTTTGGCTTCAAGTGAGCACACTTAAGCTCAACTCACCGCAGTTTTCCTCATCCGTTCCGTCCAAACAGTCCCTTTCACCGTCACATAGCAAGGTTGCGGGTAAGCAGCGGTTTTTGTTGTCGCAGTGGTGAACGCACCCCACGGGTTTTTCCGAACAATTCCACTCATCAGACAGGTCCTGGCACTGAGGTACGCCGTCACACACCTCACCCTTATTTATGCACTTCTTCCCATGGGCACACTGAAATTGATCTGAAAGCGGGTAACATGTCATTTTAATAGTTAGTTTATTATTCTTCGGGCAATGGTCAACAAAATAAACAGTTGTACATTCATAGATTGAAAATGTTGCAGACCGAAAGGGTTTAGGCCAGGGTGTCCAAAGTGTGGCCCGGAGGCCATTTGCGGCCCGCAGCTCATGTTTTACCGGCCCGCGGCACATCATTCTAAAAAAACTTTTTTTTTTTTTTTTTTAAACATTAAAACATGTAATAAAAGAGCAAATAGGTGAAATGCAACGAGAAAAAAAGTTGCATTGTTGACTCTAAAAACACAATTTTTTTAAATAATAATGAGTCAAAATCAATGTTGCTATGAATTATTGACTGATTTAAAGACAAAAAGGACACAAAACAAAAGACGAAAAATATGAAAATTTACAAAAATACATACAAATTATATGCTAATACTAATTATACTAATTATATTAATTATACTAATTATATTGATTGTTATTATAAATATACTATATTAATTACACTATTTAAGTGTTAAAGTAAAAAAAAAAAATACAAAAAAAAGCATGACCATTTTATGAGTGGGGCACTTTTGGATCCCCAAAACTTTTAGTGGAATTAAAAAACACCTGTCTCTGATAAAATAATAAATTCAAATCAATGTTGCTATGAATTATTGACTGATTTGAGGACAAAAAGGACACAAAAACAAACAAAAAAAACAAAAAATATGAAAATTATTTTAAAAAATACATACAAATTATATGCTAATACTAATTATACTAATTATTATATTGATTGTTATTATAAATAAACTATATTAGTTCTATTTAAGTGTTGAATGTAAAAAAAAAATTACAAAAAAAAGCATGACCATTTTATGAGTGGGGCACTTTTGGATCCCCAAAACTTTTAGTGGAATTAAAAAACACCTGTCTCTGCTAAAATAATAATAAATTCAAATCAATGTTGCTATGAATTATTGACTGATTTAAGGACAAAAACAAACAAAGACAAAAAATATGAAAATTATGCTAATACTAATTATACTAATTATTATATTGATTATTATAAATAAACTATATTAGTTACACTATTTAAGTGTTGAATGTAAAAAAAAAAAATTACAAAAAAAAGCATGACCATTTTATGAGTGGGGCACTTTTGGATCCCCAAAACTTTTAGTGGAATTAAAAAACACCGTCTCTGCTAAAATAATAATAAATTCATATCAATGTTGCTATGAATTGATTGATTTAAGGACAAAAAGGACACAAAAACAAACAAAAGACAAAAAATATGAACATTTTAAAAAATACATACAAATTATTATATTGATTGTTATTATAAATATACTATATTACACTATTTAAGTGTTGAATGTTTAAAAAAAATTTTTAAAAAAAAAGAATGACCATTTTATGAGTGGGGCACTTTTGGATCCCCAAAACTTTTAGTGGAATTAAAAAACACCTGTCTCTGCTAAAATAATAATAAATTCAAATCAATGTTGCTATGAATTATTGACTGATTTAAGGACAAAAAGGACACAAAAACAAACAAAAAAAGACAAAATATGAAAATTTAAAAAAATATATACAAATGATATGCTAATACTAATTATTATATTGATTATTATAAATAAACTATATTGATTACACTATTTAAGTGTTGAATGTAAAAAAAAAATTACAAAAAAAAGAATGACCATTTTATGAGTGGGGCACTTTTGGATCCCCAAAACTTTTAGTGGAATTAAAAAACACCTGTCTCTGCTAAAATAATAATAATAATAATAAATTCAAATCAATGTTGCTATGAATTACTGACTGATTTAAGGACAAAAAGGACACAAAAACAAACAAAAAAAGACAAAAAATATGAACATTTTAAAAAAATACATACAAATTATATGCTAATACTAATTATTATATTAATTGTTATTATAAATATACTATATTAATTACACTATTTAAGTGTTGAATGTAAAAAAAAAAAATTACAAAAAAAAGCACGACCATTTTATGAGTGGGGCACTTTTGGATCCCCAAAACTTTTAGTGGAATTAAAAAACACCTGTCTCTGCTAAAATAATAAATTCAAATCAATGTTGCTATGAATTATTGACTGATTTAAGGACAAAAGGACACAAAAACAAACAAGACAAAAAATATGAACATTTTAAAAAATACAAATTATATGCTAATACTAATTATTATATTGATTGTTATTATAAATATACTATATTAATTACACTATTTAAGTGTTGAATGTAAAAAAAAATTACAAAAAAAAGAATGACCATTTTATGAGTGGGGCACTTTTGGATCCCCAAAACTTTTAGTGGAATTAAAAAAACACCTGTCTCTGCTAAAATAATAATAATAAATTCAAATCAATGTTGCTATGAATTATTGACTGATTTAAGGACAAAAACAAACAAAGACAAAAAATGGGAAAATTATATGCTAATACTAATTATACTAATTATTATATTGATTATTATAAATAAACTATATTAGTTACACTATTTAAGTGTTGAATGTAAAAAAAAAAATTACAAAAAAAAGCATGACCATTTTATGAGTGGGGCACTTTTGGATCCCCAAAACTTTGTGGAATTAAAAAACACCTGTCTCTACTAAAAAAAAAAAAATAGTAAATTCAAATCAATTTTGCTATGAATTATTGACCTATTTAGGGATCAAATTACTTCACATCAAATATTCAACTTTGAAAATCTTTGTGGGAAAAATATTGTATATTTTTTCCCCAAAAAAATTGGGTGACTTATTTTTAACCTTTTTTAAGACTGAAACCCTTCTGGGTCCCTAGGACCTAACTTGAGTTGACCCCAAAGGTTAAAAAAAAAAAGTGTATATTGTATTGGTTTTGAAAATGAAGAAAATATCAAAATGGCCCCTGCGTGCTTTGATTTTTCAGTGTGCGGCCCTCAGTGGAAAAAGTTTGGACACCCCCGGTTTAGGCTGAAGTTGAACACTTATTGCGGCTAACCCTATAAACAATGTCAAGTACAAGATGGACTTCTGAAAATTATGAACATTATAAATAAACATTATACACAACATAAACAGTTAAATTATATACACAGTAAAGGCATGTGAAATATCCTTGTACACATTAAACCTTTGCACAAGTTATATACTATATACATATAATACAATCACATACCAATTTGTTAGTTTTGTCCACATATGTAATTTACTGGTGCTTGCCAGCCCTTTACCAAAATGATCAATTCACATGTTGGCAATGAATCAGTGCATTACTACACTGCAAAAAGTCAGTGTTCCAAAACAAGAAAAAAAAAAATACAAAAATGAGGGGTATTTTACTCGAACTGAGCAAAATTATCTGCCAATAGAACAAGAAAATTCAGCTTTTCAGGACTTTCCAAAACAAGTAAAATTAGCTAATTTCAATTAACCCAAAAATAGCTTAAAATAAGTATATTCTCACTAACAACAAGTGCACTTTTCTTGGTAGAAAAAAAAGACCTTTTTGCTCAATATGTTGAAAAATATTCTTAAATGAAGTAAATGCTAGTGCCATTATCTTGACATAATGATATGCGCTCGGCATTACATTTCTTAAAACCAGCAAACTTATACTAAAAACTCATTTATTGTTCTTAATGGAAAGGCAATTGCTTGTTACATTGCAAAAAGTCAGTGTTCAAAAACAAGAAAAAAAAAAATTACAAAAATGAGGGGTATTTTATTTGAACTAAGCAAAATTCTGCCAATAGAACAAGAAAATTCGGCTTTTCAGGACTTTCCAAAACAACTAAAATTAGCTAACCTCAATGAACCCAAAAATACCTTAAAATAAGTATATTCTCACTAACAAGTGCACTTTTCTTGGTAGAAAAAAATGACACCTTCTGCTCAATATGTTGAAAAATATTCTTAAATGAAGTAAATGCTAGTGCCATTATCTTGACATAATGATATGTGCTTGGCATTACATTTCTTGAAACCAGCAAACTTATACTAAAAACTAATTTATTGTTGTTAATGGAAAGGCAACCGCTTGTTACATTGCAAAAAGTCAGTGTTCAAAAACAAGAAAAAAAAAAATACAAAAATTAGGGGTATTTTATTTGAACTAAGCAAAATTATCTGCCAATAGAACAAGAAAATTCAGCTTTTTAGGACTTTCCAAAACAAGTAAAATTAGCTAATTTCAATGAACCCAAAAATAGCTTAAAATAAGTATATTCTCACTAATAACAAGTGCACTTTTCTTGGTAGAAAAAAAATGACACCTTTTGCTCAATATGTTGAAAAATATTCTTAAATGAAGTAAATGCTAGTGCCATTATCTTGACATAATGATATGCGCTCGGCATTACATTTCTTGAAACAAGCAAACTTATACTAAAAACTAATTTATTGTTCTTAATGGAAAGGCAATCGCTTCTTACACTGCAAAAAGTCAGTGTTCAAAAACAAGAAAAAAAAATACAAAAATGAGGGGTATTTTACTCGAACTAAGCAAAATTATCTGCCGATAGAACAAGAAAATTCAGCTTTTTAGGACTTTCCAAAACAAGTAAAATTAGCTAATTTCAATGAACCCAAAAATAGCTTAAAATAAGTATATTCTCACTAATAACAAGTGCACTTTTCTTGGTAGAAAAAAAATGACACCTTTTGCTCAATATGTTGAAAAATATTCTTAAATGAAGTAAATGCTAGTGCCATTATCTTGACATAAACCAGTAAACTTATACTAAAAACTAATTTATTGTTCTTAATGGAAAGGCAACAAGGCAACCGCTTGTTACTCTCGGGGTCTCCTAGCCGCTCAGGCAAATCATATTGTCTAAAAATGCATTTTTCCATGGATAACATGACATCGCGCCAAGTGCGTGCTCTTTCAGTCAATTAGTGCGCATATATACAGCCCGGCCCCCGGCCAAAATTTATTTATTGTAGTTTTGAAGAATTTATCTGAATGTGCATGAACTATTTGTTCAAAATTGTTTGAAATGTCACATGTTAAATGTTTAAATATCAACTAAGTGCGTATTTCAATTGTTTAATTGGAAATAAAACAGCAAAGTCCATTTGGCTGTCATCGGTTTTAATTATGAGACACATTTGTGTCAAAATCATGATTTTTTTTTTATGCTTGAAATAAGAAATTATTACTTTAAAAAAGTAGTTTTATACTTGTGAGTGTTGATGACACAGCTTTGCAACAGTTGATATTCTAGTTTCAAGCATGTTTTACTCAATATAGGTCATCAAATCTCAGCAACAAGCTGTAATATCTTACTGAGATCATTTAGGACCAAAACCCTTAAAACAAGTAAAACACTCTACCATAAAATCTGCTTAGTGAGAAGAATTATCTTATCAGACGGAAAATAAGCAAATATCACCCTTATTTGAGATATTTCATCTTACTTAGACTTCAGTTTTTGCAGTGTATCCAATGAAGAAGTAAAAAAGCTATATTCAAGAGAGCAGTACCGTCATTGCAATATAGTTCACAATCCTCTTCATCGGATTCATCACTGCAGTCAGGCTCCCCATCACACACATGGCTGCGGGACACACACTCCGAGCCATCACTGCAGAACACGAACCCTCTGTTGCACTTTGAGGGATTGCTTTCAGATGAAACTACTAAAACAAAAAACAAGCGATTATGCATTAAAGTCAAACAAAACTCAACTGACATCGACATTCCTGGACTTTTTCAATCTCACCTTCTTGCAAGGAGCCTGTGAACTGCAACAACACTGCACAAAGACATAAATATACAGCCATCACAACATTTAAAATAAAACCGGCCAGACCCTTGCGCACACCACACAGAAGGGTTTTATAATGGGTGCAGGTGATTGCAATGCACCCTAATTAAGGACACAGGTGAGGGGAGGAGCTAAAATAGTATGACGTCATTATTATTTATATATGATGTTTATTTGTGTTAAAATACACTTTGGGTTCAAGTCTTCATTTAAATAACTTGACTTGTTTTTATTTGCTTTTGATTTCTCAAAAAACAACAACTGGTCTTTGTTTAATCGTTCTATTCCATTACTTCTCGGCCATCTAAACCAGTGGACCCCAGCCACCGGGCCACGGCCCGGTACCGGTCCGCGGACCGATTGGTACCGGGCCGCACAAAAAATTAAAAAAAAAAAAAAAAAAATTTTTTTATTTTATTTTTTTTAATGAAATCAACATAAAAAACACAATATATACATTATATATCAATATAGGTCAATACAGTATGCAGGGATACAGTCCGTAAGCACACATGATTGTATTTATTTATGTAAAAAAAAAAAAAAAAATGTTTTTTTTTTTTTTTTTTGATTTTTGATTTTGATAATATTCATTTTTGTCTTACTACTTTTAGATTGTTCCGTGTCATGTTTGTGTGTCCTCAATTGCTCTCAATTGCTCTGTTTATTGCTATTCTGAATGTTGCTGGGTCGGGTTTTGTTTTGAAATGGTATTGAATTATTATGGTATTGTTGTGTATTGTTTTCATTAAAAAAAAAATTTAAAAAATAGTTTTTAAAATTGAGAATTTTGTTAGATTGAAAAAAAATCGATTCTGAATCGAATCGTGACCCCAAGAATCGATTTTGAATCGAGTCGTGGGACACCCAAAGATTCACAGCCCTAGTAAAATTCCTTTAAAAAAATGTTTTTCATACAGTGGCTGCAGTGCCCTCTGCTGGTTGTTCAGGGGAGTGTGTAGGTCACATTTATTTGTGCATCTGGTTTGTGGGAGGAATGTCTCACCGACACAAAAGCAAAAAAAAGCGATCCGCATATGCAAATTCAATACGAATACAAAATCACGCATATTTATATTCAAATCTCAAAAATATATTTACAAATTATTTATACAAATTATTGATTTATTTGTATGTCACATTTTTATATTTGTAAACTTTATTTCTATATATTTTCAAATCTCAAAAATATATTTACAAATACGAGTTTATTTATATAAATTATTCATTTATTTGTATATCACATTTGTATTTGTATATTTATTAATATATGCATATGTATTAATATAATATTGATACATATATATCAATCAATCAATCAATCAATCAATGTTTATTTATATAGCCCTAAATCACAAGTGTCTCAAAGGGCTGTACAAGCCACAACGACATCCTCGGTGTCGAGTGGGTCTGACATAATATTGTGAAAGTCCAACACATCAGCGAAAATCCAGTCCATGGTGGGGCCAGCAGGAACCATCCCGAGCGGAGACGGGTCAGCAGCGTAGAGATGTCCCCATCCGATGGACAGGCTAGCGGTCCACCCCGGAGCAGAGTAGAAAAGAAAAGAAAATAAACGGCAGATCAACTGGTCTAAAAAGGGGGTCTATTTAAAGGCTAGAGTATACAAATGAGTTTTAAGATGAGACTTAAATGCTTCTACTGAGGTAGAATCTCTAACTTTTACCGGGAGGGCATTCCATAGTACTGGAGCCCGAACAGAAAACGCTCTATAGCCCGCAGACTTTTTTTGGGCTCTGGGAATCACTAATAAGCCGGAGTTCTTTGAACGCAGATTTCTTGCCGGGACATATGGTACAATACAATCGGTATAAGTTGATGTGAGACAATTCTACTTCCATATAAATCCAAATAGCACATCTTTAAAACTAGAGCACAAATTTGTTATGAATATTGTCGAGATAAATCTATACTGTTTTTTTTTTGTTTTTGTTTTTTGAATTTTATAAACCTTTATTTATAAATTGCAACATTTACAAACAATCGAGAAATAATAATATTCAAAATAAGTACAAAAACAGTACAAAACAGCGCCAGGGGGTTGTAAATTCAATAAAGTAACTAAAATAGAATGCAATATATATATATATGTATATATATATATATATATATATATATATATATATATATATATATATATATATATATATATATATATATATATATATATATATATATATATATATATATATATATATATATATATATATATATATATATATATATATATATATATATATATGTATATATATAAAACAGAGTGCAAAGCCATAGGCTCACACAAGTTCAGTAAATAATTAAAATTTGGAACACAGCATTATAGTTTTCACAGCTTTTTGTTTGTTATAGGCAGAGAGTGTTTTAACGTAGAGTTCTAATTCTTTTTTTAAGGCACAAAAAACAGGTCGGGTACTGACAAACTTACATTTATGAATATAAAACTTAGCCAATAGTAGAATGAGGTTGCAAGGGTAAAATTAATTTTCAATTTTTTTTTCATACAGTGTAAATCCAAATATCACATCTTTAAAACAAAAGCACAACTTTGTCATGAATACTGTGGAGATAAATCCATACTGGTTTTTTTTTAATTTTTTTTTTTAATTTTATAAACCTTTATTTATAAATTGCAACATTTACAAACAATTGAGAAATAATAATAATCAAAATAAGTACAAAATAAGTACAAAAACAGTACAAAACAGTGCCAGGGGGTTGTAAACTCAATAAAGTAACTAAAATAGAATGCAATATATATATATATATATATATATATATATATATATATATATATATATATATATATATATATATATATATATATATATATATATATATATATATATATGTATATATGTATATATATATATATATATATATATATATATATATATATATATATATATATATATATATATATATATATATATATATATATATGTATATATATATATATATATATATATATATATATATATATATATATATATATATATATATATATATATATATATATATATATATATATATATATATATATATATATATATATAAACAGAGTGCAGAGTTCTAATTTTTTATTTTAACTGTTGTTGTCTTAATTGTTCTAAAGATGTGCTATTTGGATTCATATGGAAGTAGAATTGTCTCACATCAACTTATATGTATATATATATATATATATATATATATATATATATATATATATATATATATATATATATATATATATATATATATATATATATATATATATATATATATATATGTATATATATATATATATATATATATATATATATATATATATCAATATGATATTAATACATATGCATATATTAATAAATATACAAATACAAATGTGATATACAAATAAATAAATAACTTGTATAAATAAACGCGTATTTGTAAATTTACTTTTGAGATTTGAAAATATATACAAATAAAATGTATAAATATAAAAATGTGACATATAAATAAATCAAGAATTTATCAAAATAAAGGTGTATTTTGTAAATATATTTTTGAGATTTTACTATAAATATGCTTGATTTTGTATTTGTATTTGTATTGAATAACTATATGTGGATCGCTTTTTTGTAGAGGTGATAAATGCGTTAAAATGTAATATCGGAAATTATCGGTATCGGTTTTGTTATTATCGGTATAGTTTTTTTGTTTGTTTGTTTCTTTTATTAAATCAACATAAAAAACACAAGATACACTTACAATTAGTGCACCAACTCAAAAAACCTCCCTCCCCCATTCACACTCATTCACACAAAAGGGTTGTTTCTTTCTGTTATTAATATTCTGGTTCCTACATTATATATCAATATATATCAATACAGTCTGCAAGGGATACAGTCCGTAAGCACACATGATTGTGCGTGCTGCTGGTCCACTAATAGTACTAACCTTTAACAGTTAATTTTACTCATTTTCATTCATTACTAGTTTCTATGTAACTGTGTTTGTATTGTTTTACTTTATTTTTTATTCAATAATTTTTTTTTTATTTATTTATCTTATTTTATTGTATTATTTTTTTAAAAAGGACCTTGTCTTCCCCATACCTGGTTGTCCAAATTAGGCATAATAATGTGTTAATTCCACAACTGTATATATCGGTATCGGTTTATATCGGTATTGGTAATTAAGAGTTGGACAATATCGGAATATCGGATATCGGTAAAAAAAAACAACATTATCGGACGTCCCTACTTTTTTGCTTTTGTGTCGATGAGACATTCCTCCCACAAACCAGATGCACAAATAAATGTGACCTACACACTCCCCTGAACAACCAGCAGAGGGCACTGCAGCCACTGTATGAAAAAACACATTTAAAAGGAATTTTACCTTTGCAACCTCATTATACTATTGGCGAAGTTTTATATTCATAAATGTAAGTTTCTCAGTACCCGACCTGTTTTTTTGTGCCTTTAAAGAAATAATTAGAACTTTACTTTAAAGGGCACAAAAAACAGGTCGGGTATAGTGAAACTTACATTTATGAATATAAATCCATCCTGTTTTTACGTTCAACAGCCACAACCAGCGTCATCACGCCATCCTCCAATCACAACGCGAGTTGAGTTTAAGAACTGGTGTCGACCAATCAGGCTTCTTGTCTTCTTCCGGTCTACCTAACATGGCTAACTAGCACAAGTCGCACTGCTAGCAACTTGGGAGAGAGAAAAAAAACACAGCAAGCTTTTGTCAATGTCGGCGATATAACAACATTCCCTTGCTATTGTCTTCTATTTCCAACGTTTATCGGACTCTTCCGCCCTTTTACTACAACAGCGAGGAGTTTGGCGGTTTGGTGAGTATTGTGAGGGATTATCTGACTTTACAGAATGTATGTGATGCTAGAGCGCCGCTAGCCAGCGGGACTTTAAAATAGTTCCTTCTTTCCTGCTAATATCACTTTGGATGCGGCTTTAAAACTAACATTTTAAAGCTCGGCTGATTTAAAGTTGATCTCAATGACCAGTTGAGTCGTAGTTTTTTATTAAGGGGTGTCCTTAAATTAAAATGACTGACGCGCATAAGAGTGTTGCTTGTGTTTATTGGTTGGCAACAAAAGGATTTTGATAACAAGCTGGCAGCTAGCATGTAGTATGCTAACGTTAGCTCACCTAGTTAGCATTAGTGATGCTAACATTAGCTCGCCCATTTAGCATGTAGTTATGCTACAATTAGCTCACCGAGCTAGCCTGTAGCTAAGCTAACATTAGCTCACCTAGCTAGCATGTAGTTATGCCCATAAACATCCTATAAGTAGACGCAGCATCGAGCGCTACTGCCTACTGGCGCTGACGAGACGCGCGGCCGCCATCTTGGAGTGGTGATCCGCTCCACTCAGTGCAATTCATTTGGCAGAAGCAATGAACTGTCAGCTCATTTTATTTCCTTCTACCTCACTGAATACCACTGATTTTCACGCGGTTTTTTTGTCATGTGTAGCTATGATAAAGGACACATGTTTTATTATTCATAGTTTGCTTAACAGTAATAGAGTATTCTTATATGCTATAAGTCAGTGATTTTCAACCACTGTGCCGTGAGATATTGTCTGGTGTGCCGTGGGGAATTATGAAACTTCACCTAATTGGTCCAAAAAATATTTTTTGGCAAATCAATAATTATAATCTGCAAATACTGTGCCATTCCTTAGTGCCCATGCTGTGTAGAACTCTGCTGTAGAACTGTGATCCCAATATGCAGACCACAGCGTGCAGGTAAAAAGGTATATAACGCTTAAGCCAAAAATGAACAAAAGGGAAAGGAAAAGGCAATGACGCAAAGGGATGGCTATGTAAAATGACAGTAAAACTGAACTGGCTACCAAGTAAACAGAAACAGAATGCTGGGCGACAGCAAAAACTTGCAGCGTGTGGAGCAGAGACGGCGTACACAAAGTACATCCGTACATGACATGACAATCAACAATGTCCCCACAATGAAGAATAGCAACAACTTAAATAGCCCTGCTTGCTAACACAAAGCAGGTGCGGGGAATAGCGCTCAAAGGAAGACATGAAACTGCTACAGGAACACACCAAAATAACAGCACGAGACAAGAACTAAAGCACTGTACTCATGAAAACACCAACAAACTCCAAATAAGGCACGAGGAGGACCTGGTGGAGTTTCATTTTTTAACGTTTTCTGCTGGTGGTGTGCCTCCGGAGTTTTAAATGAAAAAAATGTGCCTAGCCTTAAAAAAGGTTGAAAAACACTGCTATAAGTGACCAGAAGTCCGAGATCAAAACTGGGAATATAATCCCGGAGAAGGGGGGGAAAAACGGTCAGCTATTTTTAAGTTAAAGAAACAATATGATTAGGTTATATATACATGTGTATATCCTACATAAAAACAATGTGTAAATACATTATATATCTATATATCTTATAGACTGTATCTCTGTTGCTGCAGCAGCAGAGAGTTTATTCTGTCTTGACACTTTGTGTTGATATTTTGTATTACATTCTTCCCGTAAATGATAATGTTTACAGTGATTGTTTTGTATGTATTTTTTATGTATGTCGCTTTGGATAAAAGCGTCTGCCAAATACTTAAACATAAACATATATACACACCTGAAAGTCTTTATATCAGCTACAACCACCAATCTGTTTCACTGGATTCAGAATAAAACCAAATTCTGTCTTACCCAACAATGTTAGTATTTGAATATTGTTACTTGAAGACTTATTCCTGGTTACAATTATACTGTTAAGAAAATATTGTCTTATACTTATACACCTTAGTTTGAAATAAAAAGAGGTAACACTCATGCTCTCATTTTCTGTATTTCAAGTACAGTAACCAACATTTTAACAGTAGATTTACCTGCTTAGTTTTGTTTTTGTAATTCATTATTAATATAAAAAATTAGGCGCAACCAAATCTCTAAATGGCTTTAGAATAACCCCAGTCAGCTAATTTTTTTAGTCTCTCAATAACTTGCAAAGTGATGCTAACTGTTCTTGCAGTTCGGACAAGCTAACTTTTTGTGGGTTTTTTTGCGGACAAACTAAACAAGTTACATTAACCTCCTAATAATAAATAACCCCAGTAATGTAATTTTTGTCATCTGCAGTGGACAAGTTTTTCCACAGATTTATTTCCAAATATAAAACACTACAAGAACAACCTGTTGACAGTGAAGATGACATTCTAATGAAATATATACTAGGAGTGTAACGATTCTTTTCAGAATTTGTGGTTGCTGATAGGATTCAGTAACAATATCATGTCTTTAGAATGCAACGATGTGAAACAATTAATTCATTTGAAATCGAGTCAGTAACTTTTTAGCAAAAACAGATCAGTCAATGTGAAATAAATACTGGCTACTGGACACTGCAGGTGAAGTTTCCTATATGCCTGTTATTTCTTGTAAGGGAATTCATGATTTATGGATATAAACACCAATTAATGGCCATTATTTTCACATCTTGTTTGAATAAAGTGCACGCAGCACCTTAGGTTGAATTAAACAGAGCATTTTCTGTATTTAAGATTATTTTATTAAAGTACAGTAACCAACATTTTAACAGTAGAGTTACCTGCCTAGTCTTGCTTTTGTAATTCATTATTTATATTAAAAATTAACTTAAAGTTGTGTTGCGGATTCATATTATTGTGGATTCATATCAGTGTGGGATTTGTATTTGCTATCTTGCTGTAGCTGAAAGTTGTTGTATTGTAATGTATGATAATGTCTTGTGGCGTTTGCATTTGTTGTGACCTTTCTCAGTCGCTGTAGTTATCCGCCATTCTTGTTTTACCGACCGACGGCGATGACGTCACAGACGGCAGACAGACTTGAATAATGTTTAACGTCTTTAACGTTAAAAGTGTTAAACTTCATATAAAGTTTGCTGTTCTTAAATACAATGTTTTTTTGTTGTTTTTTTTTAAGATCGATTTCCTTTTTAAACAATGTTTCATAGAAACCTGTATTCCGGAATGCAAAGTTGCTGAAGACACATCGATGTAGTTGAAGTAAGTTATATAAATCATTAATCAAATAATTATTACACCCCTAATATATTCAATATGTCTTCCCAAAATGACTGAATTTTTATTATGTTTTAATCAATTGTTTGAGTTGGTTTTAGTAACATGTCGTAATTTTAAATACACCAAAACAATGTTCCAATGTCTTCTGTGGAAATGAAAACTTACTACTACTTATTGTTTGATATTCAATGAAGATCAAGATGGTTAATGCAAGATGCAGAAGAAAAACGTGCCTCTTGCAGAATAGTCATTCATAATGTGGTGTGAAGCGTATGAAAAAACCCAGGAAAGATTTGAATTTGTATATTGAGAATAGCCCAAGAAGATGTAGCATCTCATTTTTAAGGGAGTCTAGGTTCAAGTTTCAGACAATTTTTGTTGTTTAACATGTCCGAAGGCAACTAATTGTGAACATTTTATTTGAAACATAAAGGCAAGAAGCCATATATGAACTGCTTTATATTGTAAGCAAAAAACACGTTTTATTATGCTAATCAAAACAGTAGAAAGGTACAGGTACAGTTCTCCACTATAAGGACATTACATAAAATGAATAAATCTTCTGATTTAAAAAAAATATATATTTAGCGCCTATTTTTTCCAACCTTTTCTTTGAAAAGTCTTGTGTATTTCTGAATGTTTACTTTTTTAATGGTATATGTGTCTGTGTTTGTCCTGTATCCTCAGAGTTGACTTTCTTTCTCTGACGTTTTAGTCTCGGAGGTGGTGGAAGGGTCTTGTGTACCTCCTGAGAGAGAGTTCATTTTGAGTCCTGTGGAGACTTCTGGGTCGCCCAGCCAAGATGTCCTCCATCTTGCCATTTACTCCACCTGTGGTGAAGAGGCTTTTGGGCTGGAAGAAGTCAACCAACGGCCCAGGCGGCGCTGGTGTGGGAGAACCCAACGGCCACGAAGAGAAATGGTGCGAGAAGGCTGTGAAGAGCTTAGTAAAGAAGTTGAAGAAGACAGGCCAGCTCGACGAGCTGGAGAAAGCCATCACCACGCAGAACTGCAACACCAAGTGTGTCACTATTCCCAGGTAATGTTTTCTTGTCATCCTCATAAAATACAGTAGATCCCATCTCCTAGGTGAGAAACCATAAATAATGGATGTCCCCAAAAATGCGAATTTCTTTGCACTCTAATCTCTCTATTTTGCTTTACCCACAGACTTTAACGTATAAAACAGGGGTGGGCAATTAATTTTTATCGGGGGCCGCATGAACAACCCGAGCACTGCTGGAGGGCCACACCGACAATATTTCAAATAAATTTTGCTCAAATTATTTTTGGTATACCGTAAGATAAATAATAATAATAATAATTTCATTTAACCTAACTTAAAGGCCTACTGAAATGAATTTTTTTTATTTAAACGGGGATAGCAGATCTATTCTATGTGTCATACTTGATCATTTCGCGATATTGCCATATTTTTGCTGAAAGGATTTAGTATAGAACAACGACGATAAAGATTGCAACTTTTGGTATCTGATAAAAAAAAGGCTTGCCCCTACCGGAAGTAGCGTGACGTAGTCAGTTGAACATATACGCAAAGTTCCCTATTGTTTACAATGATGGCCGCATGAAGTGAGAGAGATTCGGACCGAGAAAGCGACAATTTCCCCATTAATTTGAGCGAGGATGAAAGATTTCTGGATGAGTAAAGTGCAAGTGAAGGACTAGTGGGGAGTTGAAGCTATTCAGATAGGGAAGATGCTGTGAGAGCCGGGGGTGACCTGATATTCAGCTGGGAATGACTACAACAGTAAATAAACACAAGACATATATATACTCTATTAGCCACAACACAACCAGGCTTATATTTAATATGCCACAAATTAATCCTGCATAAAAACACCTGCGTGTTTGTTATGCTAGCTCCTAGCTCCTCTGCTAGCTCCTAGCTCCATAGAACACGCCAATACAATTCAAACACCTGATCAACACACACCATCACTCAGCCCAAAAGACCGTTTACCTAACCCAAGGTTCATAAAGCTTATATATTTTTAAAAAGTTACGTACGTGACGCGCACATACGGTCAAGTTATCGAATGTTTAGCAGCCAAGGCTGCATACTCACGGTACCTGATATTCAGCTGGGAATGACTACAACAGTAAATAAACACAAGACATATATATACTCTATTAGCCACAACACAACCAGGCTTATATTTAATATGCCACAAATTAATCCTGCATAATAACACCTGCGTGTTTGTTATGCTAGCTCCTAGCTCCTCTGCTAGCTCCTAGCTCCATAGAACACGCCAATACAATTCAAACACCTGATCAACACACACAATCACTCAGCCCAAAAGACCGTTCACCTAACCCAAGGTTCATAAAGCTTATATATTTTTAAAAAGTTACGTACGTGACGCGCACGTAGGTACGGTATGTGTTATGCTAGCTCCTCTGCTAGCTCCTAGCTCCATAGAACACGCCAATACAATTCAAACACATGATCAACACACACAATCACTCAGCCCAAAAGACCGTTCACCTAACCCAAGGTTCATAAAGCTTATATATTTTAAAAAAGTTACGTACATACGCAAAAAAAAGCCAAAGCTGCATACTCACAGTAGCACGTCTGCGTCTTTGTCATCCAAATCAAAGTAATCCTGGTAAGAGTCTGTGTTGTCCCAGTTCTCTACAGGCGTCTGTGTATCCAAATCAAAAGTCCTCCTGGTTAGAGTCTCTGTTATCCGAGTTCTTCCATCTTGACTGCATCTTTCGGGAATGTAAACAAAGAAGCGCCGGCTGTGTACTGTTGTGGCTGACTACGTTCGAAAAATACGTCCATTTCGCACCGACAACTTTCTTCTTTGCTTGCTTGGCTTCCTTCTCCATAATGCAATGAACATGATTGAAACAGATTCACGAACACAGATGTCCAGAATACTGTGGAATTATGAAATGAAAACAGAGCTTTTTCTTATCGGCTTCAATGTGGAAGGCATACCCGTGTTCGCCGGGCTACGTCACGCGCATACGTCATCCTCAGAGGCGTTTCGAACCGGAAGTTTAGCGGCAAATTTAAAATGTCACTTTATAAGTTAACCCGGCCGTATTGGCATGTGTTATAATGTTAAGATTTCATCATTGATATATAAACTATCAGACTGCGTGGTCGGTAGTAGTGGCTTTCAGTAGGCCTTTAACTTTATACAAAAGCAGATTGCTTTTGATGGTTTTATTTTTAACACTGTCTTACACAACACTTCCTGATGTATAATACAATGCAAAAATGTCAATTTCTGTCACTTTATCCTGCATCTTTAAAAGTCCAACATTTTTCCCCGTCAGATTTGGACAACCATCTGTTGTCACACCTGCCAGCTTGTCCCATTTCAGTCCTAACATGTCCAAACACGCATTTACCTATGTGAACAAGTCATTACCTATGATTGTCTCTTGGGATGGCGTGGCGAAGTTGGTAGAGTGGCTGTGCCAGCAATTGGAGTGTTGCTGGTTACTGGGGTTCAATTCCCACCTTCTACCTTCCTAGTCACGTCCGTTGTGTCCTTGGGCAAGACACTTCACCCTTTGCCTCTGATGGCTGCTGGTTAGCGCCTTGCATGGCAGCTCCCGCCATCAGTGTGTGAATGTGTGTGTGAATGGGTAAATGTGGAAATACTGTCAAAGCGCTTTGAGTACCTTGAAGGTAGAAAAGCGCTATACAAGTACAACCCATTTATCATTTATTTATTTAATTGACTGCATGGCTGCCAGCTACTCCGTGATTTGAAAGTCTGCAGTTATCCCACATTAAGAAGATGAGCAGCTGGGCGGTGTCACGTACATCGCAGCTCTCATCCAAAGCCAGCGAAAAACAGTCAAAGTCGGCCGTTTTGTTCTTCAGCTGAAGCTCCAAGTTTCCAGCGATGGTCTCAACCCGCCTCGTTACAGTGCGTCGGGAGAGTGACACATTCTCAAATGCGCCCCTCTTCTCCGGGCATATCAGCGCAACAGAGTCCAATAAGCACTCCTTAATAAACTCGCCGTCAGAAAACTCCTTACTTTTTCTGGCGATTTTGTGAGAAATGACGAAACTTGTCCTGACGGCTGCATCTCTGGGGGTGTGAAATTTGGCAAAAAGTCCTTGTTGGGTTTGCAGTTTTACCATCAACGCATCCGCCTCCCTTGTGCGCGCTTCATCAGACGGATTCCGGTATTTTTCCTCGTGCTTCGTTGTGTGGTGGCGATTCAAATTATATTCTTTAAACACAGCAACCTGTGTACCACAAATTAAGCACACGGCTTTACCTTTAATTTCTGTAAAGAAATACTTGGCAGTCCATGTCTTGTTGAAAACACAGCATTCGTCATCAACTTTTCTCTTTTTAGCGTCTCGGGGGTAACCGGGCATCACTTGTCGCTGTGCCCCTTCACTCACAGGTTACACACAGACATACGCACATAAATAACACTTTTCAAAATAAAAGCAGCACAGTTGTAAAGCACGCACGACATAGGTGTTTTTTTCAAATTTATTTTGTAATTTGTGATTGCCGCTGTTCACATTCACTCACAATCGCGCACGAGCATACGTCCACCCGGAAGTAATGCAAATAACGCTTTTCAAAACAAAAGCCGCACCGTTGTATTGCACACTCGACATAGATACTTTTTAAAATTTATTTTGTAATTTATGATTGGCCTCACGCGGGCCGGACAGGGACGCACAAAGGGCATGCAGAATGCCCAGGTCTGGTATAAAATGTATAGGTGCTCATCACTGATAGATGATCATGAAAGATCGTTCAATAAAGCAAAGAAATGGTCTAGCCTTCAGCCTGGTTGTTAGCTACTGCAACAAATGTGCTTCATCTCCTGCGGCACCGCCTCAATCTCCCTCTAAAACTACTAGTTGTGTTACGCCGCTCCGTGCTAAGAGTCCACGATGATGCAGGCGTTCCTCCAATGCCGCGTCTACATATTCAACACTTCCCGTAGTAATTCCAGTAATGACCAAGAAAGGTTTGAGGTTGGATTGTGACAAAGTTGACTTGCCAAAAGTTAGTCCTGCTGCTGCCTCTTACACTTTTGTCAGGTTGTTGCATATTAGTACATGGCCGGTGAACGACATTGGTCTTCTCAGGAATGAATATGCGGGTCCCATGAATGCTGAATCCCAAATAGGCGGGGATCCACTGTATGTAGAGATGTTGGGAAATATGGAATACTACCATTGTGACCGGGAAAAAAAACTACCCAATTGCATAATTACCAAAGCATACGCTACAGGGCAATAAAATCCCTGAGGTCATTTAAGAGATGTTCTGTGTATCAGACATCCAACCTTGATGACCAGACTCATGTTTAGTGGGAACAATGTTAACACATTCATTCCTAGCTGATAGGCTGGCATCATTCACATGTTTGTACATCTGTAGATAACGTCTTACTTGTCACCTGATAATTGTCCAAGGCTTCGTCGTTCTCTTCGTACAAATTCATTGGCTTCCTAGAATTGAATTAGTTTCTTTAGAATCTACCCTTACTACAAATTAAGTACATAATATTATAAGATTAAGACATTGCCACTGGTCAAATATGAGATATGGTAGTAGTACTTGTTTTATTCTGTCTCACATGACAGATAATAGATGGCTTTATAATGTTCAAATTACATTTATTATCATTTATCTGCAATATTTTGTGTTATTTCTGCTTTTTGATTTTTCTTTTGTTTTCTGTGCGCAGCAATTGCTCAGAAATATGGGGACTGAGTTCACCAAACACTATAGAACAATGGGATACATCAGGCCTTTACAGCTACTCTGACCAAACAAGGTGAGTATTAAAAACCTTTGCATGATGTTCATTGTGTCCCACAGGGGTGCCATCTATCTGTGACAGTGGGTTTTTGGGAGGGCTGGGGGTGTCTAATTTGCATAATTTGCCATGATGCATGTATTTTTTTAATTCTGTGGGCATATTTGTCAACATTTGCATTTGAAAATAAGGGGAATTTTCCGGAAAATAATTTTGACTTTGAAGTGCCTTGCTTTAGATTAATTCCTGACATACACAAGTACAATATTTTGTTATTTTGTCATCTGATGAAATAAACACAATGTCTGCATCTTATGTGCATTTAAATTTAATATTAATATAACTAATAGCAGCAAAATATACTTGTATATAAGAAGTGTCAATGAAACCTAAAAGGGCTATATTTAGATTTTTTTTTTTAACATTTAAAACACTTCCTTGTGGTCTGCATAACATGTACTGGTTGTTCTTCGGTCAAAAATGTGCATACATTATGTTTTATATACCACCTTCAAGCCGCTTTCTGACCGTCTCTTCAGCATGCGCCGTTTTGTGGGTGGTTTTATCTATGTGCCTCCACTTTGACTGCATCTTCTCCCTGTCAGCCATGTTGTAGTTTGTATTGCTTCCATATCAAGTCTACTGATCTACGTTCAAACTATACGCTTCTTTGTATTAGAAATGGCAACAGCGCAGGATGTAAGTGCGTGTACGAACCAGTCTGCCTCACAACAAGAGGATAGAGAAAAATAAGGAACTTATTGACTACAATGACGGACTCGCACAAAGATTTTCCGGTAAATCTCTACCATATATGGAGATATCTGCTGATGTAACATGCTGGAAAAAAGTCACAAGTTGTGCAAATTCCAAACAACTCATTTGGAAGAAGTATGATGGAAGGCAACATTGTTTCATAAATATCTCCGCCATGCCTCCATGGTTTGATTTCAAATTTTCGGGACTTCTGCAGATCCCAAATACACAAAAACAGGTACCAATAGGTAAGAAAAGTTGATCGTGCAGGTTAGCCAATGTAGATAATTTAACAGCCAGATGCTATTTACTAAATAAACACAGCTGTCAATTTAACTATAATGATATCAGAACAAGAACTGTACTAATACTGTATGTTTCCCTCTCACCTGTCTCCGCCATGCGCTCATACCTTTGCCTTTTGCCATCCATTCAGATCTCTTGATGGCCGCATGCAGGTCTCCCACAGGAAGGGGCTTCCCCATGTTATCTATTGCCGTTTGTGGCGGTGGCCAGACCTTCATAGCCACCATGAACTGCGTGCAATCGAGGCCTGCGAGTATGCCTTTCACCTCAAGAAGGATGAGGTCTGCATCAACCCTTACCATTATCAAAGGGTGGAGACCCCAGGTGAGACAGCTCTGTAGAGCTTGTGTTTATACTTAAAAAAGTTTATTTTCTCCATGCATGTCCTCGTCTTAGATGGGTGTAGTTTATTTGAAAACTTAAAGTGTTCATGACATCTTTCCACAACCACTATTTTGTTATTTTAATAATTGTGATGCACATTGTTGAGAACATTTTAATCCTAACTAAAGCCTGTGTGTTTCAAATTTGAAATCAGGTGGCTTATAATAAATATCTCTATTAAATATGTTTTTAAAAACGTATTTCTGCATTAACCTACATGTTATCTACCAGTCTACTAAATGATCCTGGTGTCAAAGTAAAGGGGAAACTGTGAGGTCTACTGTGGATGTGTGTCTTCTAAAAGAGATAGCATTTTAAAACCACCCAACCAAGGCCAGATTATATTTTCATACATATCTTTTTTTTTTTAAGAGTATATATGTATTTTTATAAATTAATTGTTGAAACGAGACTAACCAAGCTCCAATCAACGTTCATTTGTCATAGTTCTGCCTCCGGTTCTTGTGCCAAGACACTCAGAAATTCTGACAGAGTTGCCGCCTCTAGATGACTACACTCATTCCATACCTGAGAACACAAACTTTCCTGCAGGAATTGAGCCTCCAAATAACTACATACCAGGTGAGGTTAAACTAGTATTTGTTTTCTCCTTAAAATTCAACTTTTTTAGAGTTTTGATTTGTCCCTCTAGTTAACAATTTGAACACATTGTTTGTTGGGTTAGTATAAATGTAATCATTGAATTTGAATATAGTGAAATGGATGAGATAAGAACACCTTAATGTTATACTAAATCTTAGCTGCTTAAAGTGTAATTTCATTGTTGTGCCTTGTAATCAATTGAACAGAAACCCCTCCACCAGGCTATATAAGTGAGGATGGGGAGGCCAGCGATCAACAGATGAATCAAAGCATGGATACAGGTACCCTGCTGCTTGTGCCTTGATAGGACATATGTCTTGCTGGGAAACGTACAGTACCATGCAAGGTTTTGAGAACACCACTTGCATTGTTATTTTAATGAACTATTTTGTGTTTAATTTGAATATTTTAATTCGTATAGTCAATGCAATTCCAAAGTTTATGCATAAACAAACTGTTACTATGCACACAACTTTGTAGAGGGTTAGCACATTGGCCAAAACAGAATGAAAATTATTATTTCATCACATTTTCTTACACTAGTTTCATATGATCATTAAATCGTGCAATAGGAATTTTGCATGTACTTTTGATGATTGTTTTTTTGTTAGCCACATGATTTTTGTAATTTATTCTTGTGATATTGAAAGTCTGATCCATCACTTGCGATCACTTGTGTGCAGCTAAGTCTTTTGATGTCTTGTCCTGTGCCAGGTTCTCCAGCAGAGCTGTCTCCCAGCAGCACTCTGTCACCTGTCAATCACAGCATGGGTAAGACACAGGCACATATCTCAACTGATACCTCAGCCTCCTCACACAACAATCTCTCTGTAGATCTGCAACCCGTGACTTACTCGGAACCAGCCTTTTGGTGCTCAATAGCTTACTATGAGCTCAACCAACGCGTCGGCGAGACGTTCCACGCCTCACAGCCTTCATTGACGGTAGACGGGTTTACAGACCCATCGAACTCTGAGCGATTCTGCTTGGGCCTACTGTCGAATGTCAACAGGAATGCCACTGTGGAGATGACTCGGAGGCATATAGGTAAGTCTCTAAAAGGAAACGCCTTCCAACACAAAAACAGGTCCTGCAAAGATTCTTTATCACTAGTGGTGTAACAGTACATGTATTTGTAAACTGATTTCTCAGGAAGGATCCTTTGGTTTGGAACAGAGGCACATGGTACTCAATTAAAGTGTGGGACAGGAAGTGTACCTCGTGTCAGGCATCCACTCGGTAAACAATTAGAATGCAGTCCAGCATTTGGCGAGTGGGAGTCATGGCTAGTGATAACACCAAGGAGGAGGCTGAGCCTAAAGACTGGTGTCCCGATTTCAGAGAATAAATACGTTGAATATGCACAATGCGTTTGCATTCTTGTCAACGTGTCCGTTTCCACTGCAAATGAATGCGCTTCGCCACGACTCAACCAGAGACTATAGCTGTCCTACCTCTGAGAGCATTAACTGGTGAAGCCTGCTCTGAGAGGAGGCAAAATGTCCACTAAGCATCTTTGCTATGCTTTTGTTCCCTTGTTGTGCTGAAACAAACCAAAGTGGGACTTTAAAACCATAGTACATACTGTACTAGAGATGGCCGATAATGGCTTTTTTGCCGATATCCGATATTCCGATATTGTCCAACTCTTAATTACCAATTCCGATATCAACCGATACCGATATATACAGTCATGGAATTAACACATTATTATGCCTAATTTTGTTGTGATGCCTTAAACAATGTAACAAGGTTTTCCAAAATAAATCAACTCAAGTTATGGGAAAAAAATGCCAACATGGCACTGCCATATTTATTATTGAAGTCACAAAGTGCATTATTTTTTTTAACATGCCTCAAAACAGCAGCATGGAATTTGGGACATGCTCTCCCTGAGAGAGCATGAGGAGGTTGAGGTGGGTGGGGGGGCGGGGTTGAGGTGGAGGGGGGTAGCGGGGGGTGTATATTGTAGCATCCCGGAAGAGTTAGTGCTGCAAGGGGTTATGGGTATTTGTTCTGTTGTGTTTATGTTGTGTTACGGTGCGGATGTTCTCCTGAAATGTGTTTGTCATTCTTGTTTGGTGTGGGTTCACAGTGTGGCGCATATTTGTAACAGTGTTAAAGTTGTTTATACGGCCACCCTCAGTGTGACCTGTATGGCTGTTGATCAAGTATGCCTTGCATTCACTTGTGTGTGTGAAAAGCCGTAGATATTATGTGACTGGGCCGGCACGCAAAGGCAGTGCCTTTAAGGTTTATTGGCGCTCTGTACTTCTCCCTACGTCCGTGTACACAGCGGCGTTTTAAAAAAGTCATAAATTGTACTTTTTGAAACCGATACAGATAATTTTGAAACCGATACCGATAATTTCCGATATTACATTTTAAAGCATTTATCGGCCGATAATATCGGACATCTCTAGTACATATTGACCTTGCTTACTGTTACACCCCTATTTCTAACTATTTTCAGTGTATGATAGTCTATTGGCAACATTTAATTGGCCCTACTGTGTGAGTGTGAATGTTGTCATTCTATATGTGTTGGCCTTGCGATGAGCTGGCAACTTGTCCAGCGTGGAGCCCACCTTTCACCCAAATGCAGCTGGGATAGGCTCCAGCCCACCCTGCGACCCCAAGAGGGACAAGCGGTAGAAAATAGATGAATGGAAAATGCATTTTTGTTTTTATGCATCCAGGAAGAGGAGTTCGACTCTACTACATAGGTGGGGAAGTGTTTGCTGAGTGTCTGAGTGATAGCGCCATCTTTGTACAGAGTCCAAACTGCAATCAGCGGTATGGATGGCATCCAGCAACAGTGTGTAAAATTCCACCAGGTAACTTGCTAAAGCTGTCAGTCCTATCTAAATGTCCCAAGTTTTTAGTTAAGTTTCTATATTCTATATTCTCATGCTGCTCTGTTCAGAAGACCTTATAAATAAATAATATTTAACATTTAAAAAATCAACCCTTCAGTCAAAGTCAATGTACTCGTTATGAAATGAATGATAAAGTCTAACCCATTCTCTTCATCCCAAACACATACTCATCAATCACTTTTATGTGTGCATCTTTACCCCTTCAGGCTGTAATTTAAAAATCTTCAACAATCAGGAATTTGCTGCTCTGCTGGCTCAGTCAGTCAACCAGGGGTTTGAGGCTGTGTACCAACTCACGAGGATGTGCACCATACGAATGAGCTTTGTCAAAGGCTGGGGAGCAGAGTACAGGTGAGCTGTATTATATAACCTCAAACGGAAATGAATATAGAGATGTTGAAATGAACGCAAGTAGTGTTTGGACCACATAATTTGAATCACAGCTTTTATTAAGAGCTGCAAAGGGAAAGGGCTGCAACTTGTAATCTATTCATTTGATTAGAAAAAAGCTTAGATTTATATTATGTTGCTTCAAGTTGTTTAAGTGCAACTAATAAAAATGGACAATCTCGACCGTGTAGAGTGCCCATCCATCCATCCATCCATCCATTTTTTTATACAGCTTATTCTCATTTGGGTTGCGGGTAAATTAAGGCGAGAAATAGGGTACACCATAGACTGGTCTTCATCCAAGCGATCACGTATCACCTATAACGCATCAGATACGTAAGCTGTAAAATAAGCTCACTACAAGCGAAAATTAGTTAAAAACTAAAGCCTTTGGAGAACTTTTTTTGCAAAGGACAAAAGGCCAGAGTTAATTCAGTGTTACGGTGATTTGTATTTGTCATGCACTTATTTTTGCTGTGTTTATCTGCCACACGTGGAAGGCCCGTGAAAATAATGCTGACTTTAAACCGGTTCTGGTGCGGAAAATGTTGGGGACCCGTACTGTAATCTGTATAGGCCAGGGGTCGGCAACCCAAAATGTCGAAAGAGCCGTATTGGACCACAAATACAAAAAAAGTAATCTGTCTGGAGCCGCAAGAAATTAAAAACCTTATATAAGTGTTATGACGTAATTGTCTCTATTAGCTATATTAGCGTACTATCAAAATAACTATGTGTCGCAGGCTGACGCAAATCTTTGTTCACAGAAATGTTGAAATGTAATATTTATTCTAAACATTGGAAAACATTAGTAAATCTTCTCAGAGGGTGAGATAACTCCTGGAAATAACTGTCTTAGAATGGCCAAAGGTATAGATGCGTGTGTCCAAGTTAAAAAAACAGCAGGCTGTCTTCTTTTAATGGATTTATTACAATCTCTGCAAGCTAGGTAACGTTTGCTGTGGTCTGGAACAACATGGCTCACAAATAACTATAAGAAATGCAACCAGTATTACACACAGATAATGTGTGATAGAACATGGAAGAATAAACTAGACACACAATTAAATGAGCACAGATATACCTACAAACGAGGCATAATGATGCAATATGTACATACAGCTAGCCTAAACAGCATGTTAGCATCAATTAGCTTGCAGTCATGCAATAACATCAACAAAACTCACCTTTGTGCATTGGTGCACAGTATAAAACGTTTGGTGGACAAAATGAGACTGGCATAAAACACAGGGTCGGAGAAAGTTACGGATACAAACAAACTGTTGAGTCGCAGTCCACACAACGGTGTGTTCAAGGGCCGCTTAAATCAGTAGGACAAAACGCCGCTCGCAAATACTCTCATGAGTGAAGCATAAACACAAACTTACTAAAAAGTGGGCTTTCTAACAATTAGGAAAGTTTGTGTCGTGTTTGTCCTCCTACAGAAACCATATTACAACAAAAACAGCATGTTAGCATCAATTAGCTTGCAGTCATGCAATAACATCAACAAAACTCACCTTTGTGCATTCGTGCACAGTATAAAACGTTTGGTGGACAAAATGAGACTGGCATAAAACACAGCGTCGGACAAAGTTACGGATACAAACAAACTGTTGAGTCACAGTCCACACAACGGTGAGTTCAAGGGCCGCTTAAATCAGTAGGACAAAACGCCGCTCGCAAATACTCTCATCAGTGAAGCATAAACACAAACTTACTAAAAAGTGGGCTTTCTAACAATTAGGAAAGTTTGTGTCGTGTTTGCCCTCCTACAGAAACCACATTACAACAAAAACAGCATGTTAGCATCAATTAGCTTGCAGTCATGCAATAACATCAGCAAAACTCACCTTTGTGCATTCGTGCACAGTATAAAACGTTTGGTGGACAAAATGAGACTGGCATAAAACACAGCGTCGGAGAAAGTTACGGATACAAACAAACTGTTTAGTCGCAGTCCACACAACGGTGAGTTCAAGGGCGCTTAAATTAGTAGGACAAAACGCTGCTCACAAATACTCTCATAAGTGAAGCATAAACACAAACTTACTAAAAAGTGGGCTTTCTAACAATTAGGAAAGTTTGTGTCGTGTTTGTCCTCCTACAGAAACCATATTACAACAAAAACAGCATGTTAGCATCAATTAGCTTGCAGTCATGCAATAACATCAACAAAACTCACCTTTGTGCATTCGTGCACAGTATAAAACGTTTGGTGGACAAAATGAGACTGGCATAAAACACAGCGTCGGACAAAGTTACGGATACAAACAAACTGTTGAGTCACAGTCCACACAACGGTGAGTTCAAGGGCCGCTTAAATCAGTAGGACAAAACGCCGCTCGCAAATACTCTCATCAGTGAAGCATAAACACAAACTTACTAAAAAGTGGGCTTTCTAACAATTAGGAAAGTTTGTGTCGTGTTTGCCCTCCTACAGAAACCACATTACAACAAAAACAGCATGTTAGCATCAATTAGCTTGCAGTCATGCAATAACATCAGCAAAACTCACCTTTGTGCATTCGTGCACAGTATAAAACGTTTGGTGGACAAAATGAGACTGGCATAAAACACAGCGTCGGAGAAAGTTACGGATACAAACAAACTGTTTAGTCGCAGTCCACACAACGGTGAGTTCAAGGGCGCTTAAATTAGTAGGACAAAACGCTGCTCACAAATACTCTCATAAGTGAAGCATAAACACAAACTTACTAAAAAGTGGGCTTTCTAACAATTAGGAAAGTTTGTGTCGTGTTTGTCCTCCTACAGAAACCATATTACAACAAAAACAGCATGTTAGCATCAATTAGCTTGCAGTCATGCAATAATATTAACAAAACTCACCTTTGTGCATTCGTGCACAGTATAAAACGTTTGGTGGACAAAATGAGACTGGCATAAAACACAGCGTCGGAGAAAGTTACGGATACAAAGAAACTGTTGAGTCACAGTCCACACAACGGTGAGTTCAAGGGCCGCTTAAATCAGTAGGACAAAACGCCGCTCGCAAATACTCTCATCAGTGAAGCATAAACACAAACTTACTAAAAAGTGGGCTTTCTAACAATTAAGAAAGTTTGTGTCGTGTTTGCCCTCCTACAGAAACCATATTACAACAAAAACAGCATGTTAGCATCAATTAGCTTGCAGTCGTGCAATAACATCAACAAAACTCACCTTTGTGCATTCTTGCACAGTATAAAACGTTTGGTGGACAAAATGAGACTGGCATAAAACACAGCGTCGGACAAAGTTACGGATGCAAACAAACTGTTGAGTCGCAGTCCACACAACGGTGAGTTCAAGGGCCGCTTAAATTAGTAGGACAAAACGCCGCTCACAAATACTCTCATCAGTGAAGCATAAACACAAACATACTAAAAAGTGGGCTTTCTAACAATTAGGAAAGTTTGTGTCGTGTTTGTCCTCCTACGGAAACCATATTACCACAAAAACAGCATGTTAGCATCAATTAGCTTGCAGTCATGCAATAACAACAACAAAACTCACCTTAGTGCATTCGTGCACAGTATAAAACGTTTGGTGGACAAAATGAGACTGGCATAAAACACAGCGTCGGAGAAAGTTACGGATACAAACAAACTGTTGAGTCGCAGTCCACACAACGGTGAGTTCAAGGGCCGCTTAAATCAGTAGGACAAAACGCCGCTCACAAATACTCTCATCAGTGAAGCATAAACACAAACATACTAAAAAGTGGGCTTTCTAACAATTAAGAAAGTTTGTGTCATGTTTGTCCTCCTACAGAAACCATATTACAACAAAAACAGCATGTTAGCATCAATTAGCTTGCAGTCATGCAATAACATCAACAAAACTCACCTTAGTGCATTCGTGCACAGTATAAAACGTTTGGTGGACAAAATGAGACTGGCATAAAACACAGCGTCGGAGAAAGTTACGGATACAAACAAACTGTTGAGTCGCAGTCCACACAACGGTGAGTTCAAGGGCCGCTTAAATCAGTAGGACAAAACGCCGCTCACAAATACTCTCATCAGTGAAGCATAAACACAAACATACTAAAAAGTGGGCTTTCTAACAATTAGGAAAGTTTGTGTCGTGTTTGTCCTCTTACAAAAACAGCATGTTAGCATCAATTAACTTGCAGTCATGCAATAACAACAACAAAACTCATCTTTGTGCATTCGTGCACAGTATAAAACGTTCGGTGGACAAAATGAGACTGGCATAAAACACAGCGTCGGACAAAGTTACGGATACAAACAAACTGTTGAGTTGCAGTCCACACAACGGTGAGTTCAAGGGCCGCTTAAATCAGTAGGACAAAACGCCGCTCACAAATACTCTCATCAGTGAAGCATAAACACAAACATACTAAAAAGTGGGCTTTCTAACAATTAGGAAAGTTTGTGTCGTGTTTGCCCTCCTACGGAAACCATATTACAACAAAAACAGCATGTTAGCATCAATTAGCTTGCAGTCATGCAATAACATCAACAAAACTCACCTTTGTGCATCCGTGCACAGTATAAAACGTTTGGTGGACAAAATGAGACTGGCATAAAACACAGCGTCGGAGAAAGTTACGGATACAAACAAACTGTTTAGTCGCAGTCCACACAACGGTGAGTTCAAGGGCGCTTAAATTAGTAGGACAAAACGCTGCAACGCAAATACTCTCATAATTGAAACATAAACACAAACTTACTAAAAAGTGGGCTTTCTAACAATTAAGAAATTTTGTGTCGTGTTTGCCCTCCTACAGAAACCATATTACAACAAAAACAGCATGTTAGCATCAATTAGCTTGCAGTCATGCAATAACATCAACAAAACTCACCTTTGTGCATTCGTGCACAGTATAAAACGTTCGGTGGACAAAATGAGACTGGCATAAAACACAGCGTCGGACAAAGTTACGGATACAAACAAACTGTTGAGTGACAGTCCACATAACGGTGAGTTCAAGGGCCGCTTGAATCAGTAGGACAAAACGCCGCTCGTAAATACTCTCATGAGTGAAGCATAAACACAAACATACTAAAAAGTGGGCTTTCTAACAATTAGGAAAGTTTGTGTCGTGTTTGTCCTCCTACAGAAACCACATTACAACAAAAAACCTTTTTCGCCCCATTTCTTTTCCATTTCCATACATTTTTGAAAAATCTCCAGGGCGCCGCTAAAGGGCCGCATGTGGCTCTAGAGCCGCGAGTTGCTGACCCCTGGTATAGGCAAACACAGACTTTAGTAAGGCACACATGTTAAAAGTGCAAAGTCCATGTAGATGATGTACTTTTATTAGAAAAAAAAATGTAGAAAGTAGAAAAATTGTGTTTATTTCAACTATTTTCCATAAAATACGCATTGAGGCTGTAAAGAGTGTTTTATCCGATTAATCAAACTAATCAATAGATTACTAGAATGATTGATAAGTGCAGCCCTGCGAGACACTACACTACATTTATTAAATGTTTTTGTTTCACAGGAGGCAGACTGTTACAAGCACGCCTTGCTGGATCGAGTTGCATTTGAACGGTCCTCTACAGTGGCTAGACAAGGTTCTGACTCAGATGGGTTCCCCTTCTGCACGCTGTTCCAGTATGTCCTAGATAACAAAGGAACCTCACCCTCCCCAAAAAGAAAAAAATACAAAGATCAGTTCTAATAACGGGTCTTATCAAGGAAACCCAGCAAATTTGTTTGTTGCCATATACTTCATTGTATTTGTGACCTTGATCCACATACTTCTAAACATTTACACACGCACACAAACAGATTTTTCAGTAAACAATTTGGCACTTTGTTAGTCATCTTTGTCATGCACCTTGTTCAATTGCTTTCCCCCCCCCAAATCCTTTATTAATATTTGATCATTTTGTGGTACAAAAGAAAAGTGTCTTTGTCCAGGAAGTAGGGAAAAATACCAAAAAAAAAACCTAGAATATTTCTCAGTGTTGAAAATCGCTGGCGCGCTGTCAAGAGTTTCTAGTACAGCCCGCACCAACTGTCACGAGCACTGACCTTTCTGTTTCTCTGAGAAACATGGCCCGTGAGTTTGGTCAGTTTGCTCGGTGGGGGGGAAAAAAAGTGACCGTGTAGTTGAACTTTTATAAAATTTGATGAAATCGACCTCACTGTTTGCTAGGCTTGACCTACCCCCATTTTTTTGTTTTTAACTTTTGTGTCGTTCTAAGACATACTTAAATGACGAATAGGAATGTTGGTTTCTAAATCCAAAAAACCCCAAACAAACTGAAAACTCAGTATGTTTGATAATTTTTTGTCATTATATGGCAGTATTTCGTGTCCACTATGAAGTTGACTTGCATCTCACCTTACATCCCGGTTTACAAACTGGGTTTGCAGGGTGCACTGGGCAGGAACCAGAGAGTATCCGCTGTTAGCAAGAGTTTGTTTTCTTTATGACACAACACGAGGAGAGGCCTTGAATTGTCTCCCCAGGATTAGTTGAAGGTATTGGCGAGTATTCATCATCGGTTTTTAGCCTATATCCCAATTTTTTTGCTACTTTTTTGTATTATCATGTATTTTTATATATAAATGTACCTTAAACATTTCTGTCATTCACATTTTCTATTAAAGTAATATTTTCAATAACGGGGCTGTTTGAAAAACTGACCGGGAAGGCTTGGATTATTCCTTCATTTAGCCCCAACGGTTCAGCTGGAATTTGTTTCCAGTAACAGCTCTTTGTCCCAGTGAAAAAACATTTGTTCCATATGTTCTGTATGGAGCCCCTAAAGCGACATGGGGGAACAAAATGTATTTATAATTCTTTTTTTTTTTTAAAGACATTTATCTCGTGCGCATGGGAACCTTTTTGTAAAGTTATAAAAAAAAAAAAAAAATTGTAATTACGATTTATTTTAGTCATTTATCTCTTGCACACGAGAAACTATCTCTTGCGCACGAGATACATGTCTAAAAAAAAAAATATTTTTTTTATAACTCTTTTTTATAAAAACATTTTTTTTAGACATGTATCTCGTGCGCACGAGAAAGTTTTTATAAAGTTGTAAAAAAAATTTTTAGACATGTGTACACGAGAAACTATCTCTTGCGCACGAGATACATGTCTAAAAAAAATTATTTTTTTTATAACTTTTTTTTTATAAAAAAAACATTATTTTTTAAACATGTATCTCGTGCGCACGAGAGTTTTTATAAAGTTGTAAAAAATATATATATATATTTTTAGACATGTATCTCGTGTACACGAGGAACTATCTCTTGTGCACGAGATACATGTCTAAAAAAAATTATACTTTTTTTTTTTTTTAGACATTTATCTAAATAAAAACATTTTTTTAGATAGTTTTTTTGCGCACGAGATAGTTTCTCCTGCGCAAAAAAAACTATCTAAAAAAATGTTTTTATTTTTTTTGATAAATTTATAAAAACTTTCTTGTGCGCACGAGAAACTTTTTATAAGGTTATAAAAAAAAAATAATTACAATTTTTTTTAATTTTATTTAGACATGTATCTCTTGCACACGAGAAACTATCTATTGCGCACGAGATACATGTCTAAAAAAATTGTTTGTTTTTTTTTTATAAAAAAAAACCTTTTTTTTTAGACATGTATCGTGCACACGAGAAACTATCTTGCGCACGAGATACATGTATCTTGTGCGCAGGAGAAACTATCTTATGCGCACAAGAAACTATCTAAAAAAAATGTTGTTTTTTGATAACTTTATAAAAACTTTCTCGTGTGCACGGATAGTTTCTCGTGCGCATTAGATTTTTTTAAAAAATTTTTTAGACATGTATATCGTGCACACGAGAAACTCTCGAGATACATGTCTTAAAAAAAGTTTTTGTTTTTATAACTTCATAAAAAGTTTCTCGTGCGCACGATATACATGTCTAAAAAAAAAATATATATATATATACATTTTTTTTCCCCCCATGTCCCTTTAGGGGCTCCGTAGTTCTGTACCCTCTTTTAAAACCTTTTTTTTCTCCAAAATAATAATTTGTAAAAAAAAAATACAACAGAATGCAGTTTTCTGCAATGGATTATTGATTCCAGAGGCTTGGCAATATGCTTTTCATCTTATCTTTTTTTTTTTTTTTGTTGAAAAAATGAAAACATGGCCGCAGCGTTTTTGTGCTTGGTCGAGAGATTTAATGTCAGATAGATGTCATTGGCTTATAAAATTCTTCAAATGTGATCACGTTCTTAAAGAAAAGTGCAAAATGTGTCCCCTCACTGGGACGTTTGGTGTTAAAAGTGTATTGTATTTAATGTGTCTATGAAATATAGAAATACAACACTTTCTTGCTCTTCCCTTATTGTCAGTATGTGGCTGGTGTCTCCCTCCCCATCCTCGATGTAAATGCCTTCACGCCATGGCGCTCCAGATAGTGACGTTTTGGAAAAGGGGAAGTGTTACATAATTGTATATTTGGCTTACAACATATGAATGTGAAACAACAACCAATGTGGACCATACGTACATATGCATAATAGTAGTACAGTATGTGTGTATTTAACAGTTTTCTTTTTTTGCAAAGCAGTCAGTATAGTCGATGTTGCAAATTTACCAGTAGAGGGGGGTATTATTAGAGCAGTTTTCCTTTTCTGACCATGAGCTTCTCAGGCGTGGGGCATATTATGCAGACTTAATAAAACACTAATAAAGATTTCTATTCTCCTGACTCATGTTTACTCACTGCACTTTTACACCAGAGCTTCTGTTATAACAACCACAAAGGTATACATAACAATTTTTTTTTACAATTCCAGTGAAGTTGGCACGTTGTGTAAATGGTAAATAAAAACAGAATCCAATGATTTGAAAATCCTTTTCAACTTATATTCAATTGAATAGACTGCAAAGACAAGATACTTAATGTTCCAACTGAGAAACTTTTTTTTTTTTTTTTGCAAGTAATTAACTTAGAATTTAATGGCAGCAACACATTGCAAAAAAGTTGTCACAGGGGCATTTTTACCACTGTGTTACATGGCCTTTCCTTTTAACAACACTCAGTAAATGTTTGGAAACTGAGGAGACACATTTTTGAAGCTTTTCAGGTGGAATTCTTTCCCATTCTTGCTTGATGTACAGCTTAAGTTGTTCAACAGTCTCTGTTGTAGTATTTTAGGCTTCATAATGCGCCACACATTTTCAATGGGAGACAGGTCTGGACTACAGGCAGGCCAGTCTAGTACCCGCACTCTTTTACTATGAAGCCACGCTGTTGTAACACAGCATTGTCTTGCTGAAATAAGCAGGGGCGTCCATGATAACGTTGCTTGGATGGCAACATATGTTTCTCCAAAACCTGTATGTACCTTTCAGCATTAATGGCGCCTTCACAGATGTGTAAGTTACCCATGTCTTGGGCACTAATACACCCCCATACCATCACACATGCTGGCTTTTCAACTTTGCGCCTATAACAATCCGGATGGTTCTTTTCCTCTTTGGTCCGGAGGACACAACGTCCACAGTTTCCAAAAACAATTTGAAATGTGGACTCGTCAGACCACAGAACACTTTTCCACTTTGCATCAGTCCAGCTAAGATGAGCTTGAGCCCAGCGAAGCCAGCGGCATTTTTGGGTGTTGTTGATAAATGGCTTTCACTTTGTGTAGTAGTTTTAACTTGCACTTACAGATGTAGCGACCAACTGTAGTTACTGACAGTGGTTTTCTGAAGTGTTCCTGAGCCCATGTGGTGATATCCTTTACACACTGATGTCGCTTTTTGATGCAGTACAGCCTGAGGGATTGAAGGTCACAGACATTCGATGTTGGTTTTCAGCCTTGCTGCTTACGTGCAGTGATTTCTCCAGATTCTCTGAACCTTTTGATGATATTGCGGACCGTAGATGGTGAAATCCCTAAATTCTTCGCAATCGCTCGTTGAGAAATGTTGTTCTTAAACTGTTCGACAATTTGCTCACGCATTTGTTGACAAAGTGGTGACCCTCGCTCCGTCCTTGTTTGTGAATGACTGAGCATTTCATGGAAGCTGCTTTTATACCCAATCATGGCACCCACCTGTTCCCAATGAGCCTTTTCCAAATAAGTGTTTGATGAGCATTCCTCAACTTTCTCAGTCCTTTTTGCCACTTGTGCCAGCTTTTTTGAAACATGTTGCTGGCATCAAATTCCAAATGAGCTAATATTTGCAAAAAATAACATACGTTTTCCAGTTCGAATGTTAAGTATCTTGTCTTTGCAGTCTATTCAATTGAATATAAGTTGAAAAGGATTTGCAAATCATTGTATTCTGTTTTTATTTACCATTTACACAACGTGCCAACTTCACTGGTTTTGGGTTTTGTAAATGAGGCATATGGCAATTTCTTTAATATTTTCCAGATGCTCTTTTGAGAAAATTGTCCATAGAAACAAGTAAGAAGCAAAAGAAGAACAGTCAACCATATATAACAAAAAATGTTTGCAATAAAAAATACATCATATAAAACAAAGATCTATAGAAGCAGAATATAAGTACAAAATATATATATAGAAACAAGCTAACCAGTATATTATCAACATGTAGGAAAAAATATTACAGTCATTTATTAGACAGGAACAAAAATAACATGAGATATATTATATATGTATATAGCATCATCAAAAATGGTGCTAAGAAGGATTATGAAGACAGGAAGTGAGATATGTGTCAATATAATTGCAAGTAAATGGAAAAGGGGTAGGATTAAATAAGCAACTCCTTTTTGAACACGTAAAGAGAAATGTAAATATGTAAACTACATGTTCGAAATAGATTTAAACCAAACCAGGTGATTCTTTGACCATTACTAATATGTGTATCATAGTTTGAGAATCCCAGGTTAATTTCATAATAGAGATGTCCGATAATAATGGCCTGCCGATATTATCGGCCGATAAATGTTTTAAAATGTAATATCGGAAATTATCGGTATCGTTTTTTAAATTTTTTTATTAAAACAACATAAAAAACACAAGATACACTTACAATTAGTGCACCAACCCAAAAAACCTCCCTCCCCCATTTACACTAATTCACACAAAAGGGTTGTTTCTTTCTGTTGTTAATATTCTGGTTCCTACATTATATATCAATATATATCAATACAGTCTGCAAGGGATACAGTCCGTAAGCACACATGATTGTGCGTGCTGCTGGTCCACTAATAGTACTAACCTTTAACAGTTAATTTTACTCATTTTCATTCATTACTAGTTTCTATGTAACTGTTTTTATATTGTTTTACTTTTTTTTTATTCAAAAAAATGTTTTTAATTTATTTATCTTGTTTTATTTTATTAATTTTTTAAAAAAGGACCTTATCTTCACCATACCTGGTTGTCCAAATTAGACATAATAATGTGTTAATTCCACGACTGTATATATCGGTATTGGTTGATATCGGTAATTAAGAGTTGGACAATATCGGATATCGGCAACAAAAAGCCATTATCGGACATCCCTATTTCATAATAAATGCAAATAATTCCCTGACAACATTGTAACTAAATGGAACAATCTACCAACAGAGCAATTGCCTACTTACTACAAATAATGGCCATAGGCTTTATATTTGGTTAAATAAAGTAGATTATGTGACGTTATGAGCTAAGTAACAATAGAACTCCATTACCCAGCATGCCACAGCAGTGAAGAGCATGCGCGTTAGCCCCTAAATCCAAATCTAAATGTTGTTATGATCACGCTGTGGAGTAAACTTTCGAACTCAACCAACACGCTTCGTCTACATCTTTTGCGATTAGACAGACAACACAGATTAAAAAAAATACAATTTTAAATATGCTTTTATTTTTGGCAACGCAAAGCGCAAACCCCCGCCCCCTTGTTCCCTCGCCGGCCACCGTAAGCTACGTCAGACGTAAATAAACAGACTAAGGTTGGTTGATAGCCCAGCAGCTAGCAGACACTTGGAGCTAACATGGCGTTTACTCTCTACTCGCTCATTCAAGCCGCAATTTTGTGCGTGAATGCCGTGGCGGTGTTACACGAAGAAAGGTTTTTGAGTAAAAGTAAGTCTTTCATTCCAAATGTTGACAGCTTGCTAGTTGCTATGTTAGCCAAATCTCCATAAAGAGTACTTAAAGGGTGGATTAAAATATACTCACATACACACAGTTTGTTCATACATACACACATACACAAATACAGTACGTACCTACACACTCAAAATTCGTACATCCACACGCATATTCACTGTACAAACATACATATACACATACATGTACATATACATTCACTGTACAAACATACATATACATATACATTCACTGTACAAACATACATGTACATGTACATTCACTGTACAAACATACATATACACATACATGTACATATACATTACTGTACAAACATACATATACACATACATGTACATATACATTCACTGTACAAACATACATATACACATATATGTACATATACATTCACTGTACAAACATACATATACACATACATGTAAATATACATTCACTGTACAAACATACATATACACATCCTGTACATACACATTCACTGTACAAACATACATATACACATACATGTACATATACATTACTGTACAAACATACATATACACATACATGTACATATACATTCACTGTATAAACATACATATATACATATATGTACATATACATTCACTGTACAAACATACATATACACATACATGTACATATACATTACTGTACAAACATACATATACACATACATGTACATATACATTCACTGTACAAACATACATATATACATATATGTACATATACATTCACTGTACAAACATACATATACACATACATGTACATATACATTCACTGTACAAACATACATATATACATATATGTACATATACATTCACTGTACAAACATACATATACACATACATGTACATATACATTACTGTACAAACATACATATACACATACATGTACATATACATTCACTGTACAAACATACATATATACATATATGTACATATACATTCACTGTACAAACATACATATACACATACATGTACATATACATTCACTGTACAAACATACATATACACATACTGTACATATACATTCACTGTACAAACATACATATACACATACATGTACATATACATTACTGTACAAACATACATATACACATACATGTACATATACATTCACTGTAACAAACATACATATACACATATATGTACATATACATTCACTGTACAAACATACATATACACATACATGTACATATACATTACTGTACAAACATACATATACACATACATGTACATATACAAGTACATTTACATACATACATACACTCATGCATATAATCACGTTTCATCAAACATATATTAACGTTGTCGCCCTCTGGTAAACTGGGTAACACATGGCACACTGACAAAGTTAACCTATTGTTACTATAACAATCTACAAGGTTAATATAGTTGGCTTCTCTTTCTTCCCCTCCATTTATCTGTTTTCTTGTTTATTTCAAGTTATCATTACACATACGGTATGTATTGTTGCATTTGAACAACTGTATTGTTGATAATAGAGGTAATTATTCCTATTGTTCATTATCAATAGTGATATTTCTATTGGTATTTGTATTGCTCCATTTTAGTGCAATAATGCTCATTGTCATTTCTGTATTATTATTTATTTCACTAACTGCTTCTTTGCTATCACTTTTACCATCATATTTGTACATATCCTATTTGCTGATGTTGTTCTGTTGTTGTTGTCTCTCTGTCAATGTCCCACAATTTCCCCCTCTGTCTTCCTTTTCTTTCTCTTTCTATCCCCTCCTGCTCCGGCCCGGCTGCACCAAATGATAATATAAATACATTTAATAAAGTCAAATAAGGCAACAAGAGAAGTATCCCACACTTCTCTTTTGTAAAGTAAATGTGTACAGCCGATACGGGCATCTATATCAACAATATGATTTGGCCTGAGAAGCTGGACAGGACAAAAAAAAAAAAAGGGTGGATTAAATCACCCACTGCAGTATAATCAACCAAGTAAATATGTCTGATAACTTAAGCGTAAGCATAAGCGTGATAGGAAGAATTACAAGAGTGTTACTTTTGATGTCTACATGTAGTTGGCTGGGGAGTGGACCAGGGTGTGGGAGGATTTGGTGATGAACCCGGCGTTAAAGTGCAGATGATGAACCTGATTCGCTCCGTGAGGACCGTAATGAGAGGTGAGCTCCATCCCCCATTTTAAAAAAATATCATACAGAATAATCAATCACCCCAAACATTTGTACCGTCGACTCTTTTGCAGTACCTTAATCGCAGTGAATGCGGTCTGCATGGTTTTGTTGCTGCTCTTTGGATGAGAAAACAAGTCGGAAAAGCAGCACAGACCACTCAGGAAGCAGCTGACATGTAGAATGTTGCCCCCCAAAAATATCACGTAATAAGCCTTTTTTTTTATTGTGACGCCCTACTTTGTCGTGCTTTTCACCAAGACATGTATCACAGTCCGTTTGGGTGTTCAAATGTAAATTAATTGTGGAAATAGTTGTTTCCTGTATAAATAGAGTAGTAAAGAGTTGATTGAAACTGGTCTGTTTTCTTTTCGCTGCGTCTCATTTGTCCCGTTGCACTTGCCTGTACTTAAACGAGGGGAGGCCGTACTGCACATTTTGGTGTCGATTCGATACAAACCACGTTAAACCCAGATTCCGATCCAACAAAGGTCTTAACTCATTCTCCTTCTATGCCACATCAATATGGAATGCACTCCCAACAGGTGTAAAAGAAAGGACATCTCTATCCTCCTTCAAAACCGCACTAAAAGAACACCTCCAGGCAGCTACAACCCTAGACTAACACCCTCCCCCCCACCACATCCCACCTCCCCGGATTGTAAATAATCAAATGTACCGTATTTTTCGGAGTATAAGTCGCTCCGGAGTATAAGTCGCACCGGCCGAAAATGCATAATAAAGAAGGAAAAAGTCAAATTTTGGGGGGAAATTTTTTTGATAAAACCCAACACCAAGAATAGACATTTGAAAGGCAATTTAAAATAAATAAAGAATAGTGAACAACAGGCTGAATAAGTGTACGTTATATGAGGCATAAATAAGCAACTGAGAACGTGCCTGGTATGTTAACGTAACATATTATGGTAAGAGTCATTCAAATAACTATAACATATAGAACATGCTATACGTTTACCAAACAATCTGTCACTCCTAATCGCTAAATCCCATGAAATCTTATACGTCTAGTCTCTTACGTGAATGAGCTAAATAATATTATTGGATATTTTACGCTAATGTGTTAATAATTTCACACATAAGTCGCTCCTGAGTATAAGTCGGCACCCCCCGGCCAAACTATGAAAAAACTGCGACTTACAGTCCAAAAAAATGCGGTACTTAAAAATATCCAAACAGTTCATCAATGTTTTATATACACACTGTAAGTATATATGTAATGTATTCATAATAACATGTAATATTTACATATTTTACTCATTTTAAGCATATGGCGGCGCTGATTTTCATAGATGCATGCCCACAAACATAATAAAACATTACTCTAGCTGTAAGTGTAGCTTGTGATTTTTATGTTGATTTAATAATATTTTTAAAAAAGCATGTATACCTTAAGTTTGTAAAAAATATATATTATTAATATTGACAGAGATATTTGTGTAAAAAAATAATTTTAAAAATAACTATAAATATTAGGGATGTCCGATAATGGCTTTTTGCCGATATCCGATATTCCGATATTGTCCAACTCTTTAATTACTGATACCGATATCAACCGATACCGATATCAACCGATATATGCAGTCGTGGAATCAACACATTATTATGCCTAATTTGGACAACCATGTATGGTGAAGATAAGGTACTTTAAAAAAAAATAAAATAAATAAGATAACTAAATTAAAAACCTTTTCTTGAATAAAAAAGAAAGTAAAACAATATAAAAACAGTTACATAGAAACTAGTAATTAATGAAAATGAGTAAAATTAACTGTTAAAGGTTAGTACTATTAGTGGACCAGCAGCACGCACAATCATGTGTGCTTACAGACTGTATCCCTTGCAGACTTTATTGATATATATTGATATATAATGTAGGAACCAGAATATTGATAACAGAAAGAAATGGGGGGAGGGAGGTTTTTTGGGTTGGTGCACTAATTGTAAGTGTATCTTGTGTTTTTTATGTTGATTTAATTAAAAAAACAAACAAAAAAACCCGATACAGATAATAAAAAAACAGATACCGATAATTTCCGATATTACATTTTAACGCATTTATCGGCCGATAATATCGACAGGCTGATATTATCGGACATCCCTAATAAATATTGACGTTATCGTGATGTCATCGATCCAATAGTGACGCAATCCTTGATATCCTTATAGTCGACAGTTGTATTGGTTCAGACCATTAACTTCCGGGAGTAGTTGGTACACAAGTGGCACCAAAATGAGACATTTGTATACTTCTATGATCGCGTCTGTGTCTGTTTGCGCTCTTTACGTCGTGTACGTACAAATCCACCGTTCTCATAAACTACTGAAAACAAAGACGCTCAGCTGCGAGAAACTTCCGAGTGTCGTGTATCTTTTTCTGAGATATGTGAGCCGCGCACTTACTCGGAGAAAAGGCTGCTTGGACGACAAGAAGGAATGCAAGCAAGAAGTGTTTTATACTGTCAAGAACTGCAGGTGAGCACGATCTACTTCCGCCCGTAACGGAAATGGACGTGTGAGCTAATTGTCTCCGTGTTTCAGGCTGGACGTGCTGCTTTTGAGGAGGTTCTGCCAGGCCACAAGATATGGTTGGGACTACCCAGACAGTCAATACAGAGACATCCCTCTCTGTTTCCCCGTCTTTATGTGCCATAAACTGATCATTATGGCCATTACTGATGACAACTTCCTGTTGAGCCCAGTTGGTATGTTTTTTTTAAATTTATTACGTTGAAGAGGTTTATTTAGCCTACTGATAAGTAGACGCAGCATGGAGCGCTACTGCCTACTGGCGCTGACGAGACGCGGGGCCGCCATCTTGGAGTGGTGATCCGCGCCACTCAGTGCAATTCATTTGGCAGGAGCAATGAACTGTCAGCGCATTTAATTCATCTTACCTCACTGAATACCACTGATTTTCACGCGCTTTTTTTTTGTCATACGTGTAGCTATGATAAAGGACACATGTTTTGGCGTGTTTTATTATTCATAGTTTGCTTAACAGTAATAGAATATTCTTATATGCTATAAGTGACCAGACGTCCGAGATCAAAACTGATTGATTGATTGATTGAGACTTTTATTAGTAGGTTGCACAGTGAAGTACATATTCCGTACAATTGACCACTAAATGGTAACACCCGAATAAGTTTTTCAACTTGTTTAAGTCGGGGTCCACTTAAATTGATTCATGATACAGATATATACTATCATCATAATACAGTCATCACACAAGATAATCACATTGAATTATTGACATTATTTACAATCAGGGGTGTGGAGGGAGGGGCGGGGGTAGGATATGGACAGCAAGTAGTGGACATAGAGAGAGAGAGAGAGAGAGAGAGAGAGAGAGAGAGAGTGGGAATATAATCCCAGTGAAGGGGGGGAAAAAGGTCAGCTATTTTTAAACTGAAGAAACAATATGATTAGGTTATATATACATGCGTATATAAATGATAATATGCGTATATCCTACATAAACAATGTATGAATACATTAGATATCTATATATTTTAGGGACCTATAGACTGTATCTCTGTTGCTGCAGCAGCAGAGAGTTTATTCTGTCTTGACACTTTGTATTGATATTTTGTATTACATTCTTCCCTTAAATGATAATGTTTACATAATATTATATTATAATTATATTATATTATGTTATAATTAGAGATGTTCGATAATGTCGGCCTGCCGATATTATCGGCCGATAAATGCTTTGAAATGTAATATCGGGAATTATTGGTATCGTTTTTTTATTATCGGTATCGGTTTATTTTTTTTATTTTTATTTTTTAAATTATTAAATCAACATAAAAAACACAAGATACACTTACAATTAGTGCACCAACCCAAAACATATCCCTCCCCCATTCACACTCATTCACACAAAAGGGTTGTTTCTTTCTGTTATTAATATTCTGGTTCCTACATTATATATCAATATATATCAATACAGTCTGCAAGGGATACAGTCCGTAAGCACACATGATTGTGCGTGCTGCTGGTCCACTAATAGTACTAACCTTTAACAGTTAATTTGACTCATTTTCATTTATTACTAGTTTCTATGTAACTGTTTTTATATTGTTTTACTTTCTTTTTATTCAAGAAAATGTTTTTAATTTATTTATCTTATTTTATAAATTTTTAAAAAAAGGACCTTATCTTCACCATACCTGGTTGTCCAAATTAGGCATAATAATGTGTTAATTCCCGACTGTATATATATCGGTTGATATCGGTATCGGTAATTAAAGAGTTGGACAATATCGGATATCGGCAAAAAGCCATTATCGGACATCCCTAGGTATAAGTGAGCAGACGTCCGAGATCAAAACTGAGAATATAATCCCAGAGAAGGGGGAAAAAAAGGTCAACTATTTTTAAATTGAAGAAACAATAGGATTAGGTTATATATACATGTGTATATCCTACATAAACAATGTATGAATACATTAGATATCTGTATATCTTAGGGACCTATAGACTGTATCTCCGTTGCTGCAGCAGCAGAGAGTTTATTCTGTCTTGACACTTTGTATTGATATTTTGTATTACATTCTTCCCTTAAATGATAATGTTTGCATAATATTATACTATAATTATCCATCCATTTTCTACCGCTTGTCCCTTTCGGGATCGCGGGGGGGTGTTGGAGCATATCTCAGCTGCATTCGGTAATGTTTATGGAATATGATTAATCAAGTCTCAGTTCATAGCCGGGCGAACACATAGCCTAGTACAGGGGTGTCAAACGCACGGCCCGAGGGCCGGATCAGGCCCGCGAACAGATTTTATCCGGCCCGCGGGATGAGTTTGCTAAGTATAAATAGTTACCGGAAATTTTTGAATGGAAGAAACAGCTGTTCGAAGTGTGTCCACTAGATGTCGCACTTCTTTGTATCTTTGTAGATGATGCTACATATGTACAAAATAAACCACACGATGTTAGTCGAGGAAAATGATCAAACTACATAAATAACATCCTGTAATTTGATTCTGATATGATTTTTTTGTCTTGATAGATTGAAAATTAACACCAATGAGTTGACTGATGAACATTATCACATAACTTATTCAGAAAGTCTAAATAACGACAAATAAAGATCGAATTGTCATGATCTGTGGTCTGGATCATGTTTTTGTTATTTTCTGTTAGTTTTAAGAGTTCCTGTTTTTTGTGCACCCTTGTTTGTTTTAGTTTCCATGACGACTTATGATTTTCACCTGCCTCTTGCGTTCGGGACACACCTGTCTCTAATCAAGAGACAATTATTTAAGCCTGTCTTTGCCTGATAGTCGTCCTGGCGCCATTGCTTGTGTCATGCGATTGCTTGTTCCATGCTTAGTTCATGCTGCTCGTTTTCATGTCTTATGCCAAGTAAGTTTTGTTTGTTCCTGCCACAGTTAGTGAGTTTTTGCCCTGTCCATAGTCCATGCTAAGTGTTAGCTTTTGTTTCCTGCGCTAAGTTGTGCCTTCACCTTTTTGTTTGTACCTATTTGAGAGTCAAGATTAAATCATGTTCCTACCTTCAAGTCCAGTCCGGAATAGTCTTTTTGCATCCTGGGAGAACAAACCTCGCAGTAAGCTGCGAAAACCCTCCCGCTATGACAAGAATACTTTTAACCGCAACATCTAAGCGTTAAAGAAAAAACCCAAACAACATTATGATTTGTACAATTTCAGAATGTTTTTGTTCTATTTTTAAACAAAGAAAACAATCTGAAGTCGTCTTTATTTATAAGTTATTGTGCCATGATTTTACCAGTCCGGCCCACTTGGGAGTGGATTTTTCTCCATGTGGCCCCCGATCTAAAATGAGTTTGACACCCCCGGCCTAGTAGTTCAACAATAATCGCCAAAATTACCCCATTCCAGGTGTCAGGTCAGTGTGGCAGGGCTTTTTCCTGTTTATCCCATGTTTTGGACAAGCGGTAGAAAATGGATGGATGGATGGATAGATTTCACGAAGGTGGGCTACACAAAATTGGGTTGGAAAGCTAGACTAAATTTAGACTTGTATAATACTGTTTAGCCACTGTCCATCTGATTATCTAGTTAGCTAACAGTGAAGAGTATTGCACTGCAAATGGCACAACAACAAAAATAGCAATGAAAATAACACTATTGATAATGAATAATAATAATAATGATTACCTCTATTATCAACAATGCAAGTGTTTGAAGTAGTCACTGTGATTATCTCAGTAACCCTTATGTCACTCAAAAGTGCAGATTCTAACCATTGGGATCATTTCTATAGTTTGGAAACATCCAGCGGGCTGGATCGAAATGTTTATGTCTGTTGCAGCTATAGTGCTCCATAATCTCCCCTTTTGCTGCTTTGTAAGACCTGTGTCACATGACTGCAAACGTGACACCTCATTGGCTGGTTCTGAGACAGGGTCGATTGCTTCTCTTCTCTCAATTACTGGACGTTAGATTTGAGTTTTAAAGCAATGGATAGTTCTGCAAATCTGCACTGCATTTTTTCACACTGAATTTTAAAACACTGTAATTCAAGAAACGTCATTTTTAAACACACAGTTTTCTTTTCAATGAAATTGTCATCATAATTTGATTTAAAAAAAATACAGTTCACAAAATTCAATCCATAAAGTTGCATAAAAAGTTTTTGTAATAGACACAAATTAACCACCATAAAAGAAACTCAATCTTAGTATAATTAAGTCTAAATTGTACCCTAGTTGAAGAAAGTCATAAGGGTTAATACTTTTTTGTACTTTAAGTAAACGTTTGCTGCATTTTTGGCCATCATTTTTTTTGTGTTACTCCATTATACATGACTTTTCCTAAGAGTGTTTTTTTTCTTGTTAAATTTAAAAATGTCAATGTCTAATTCTTTCACACTGGCAATTATTATTATTCTATTTTTGGCCAAAGTAAGACAAAGAAAACAATCTGAAGTTGTTTTTATTTTTTAGTTTTAATGCCATGATTTTAATAGTTCGGCCCGTGTGTGCACAGATTTTCCTCCATGCGGCCCCTGAGCTAAAATGAGTTTGACACCCTTGATTAGAGTGTTTGAATTAAATAAAACACACAAACAAAAACAAAAACTAATAACAAATATAATCTCATGAAATCATTACTTCAGAATAATTACATCTAAACCCTAAACACTGAAGTAAATACTAAATACTACAAAGTAAATAGCTCCAACACATACAGTATCATAATAAAACAGTCATCATAAAATAGACAAAATAAAAGAGAATGTGGTATGAGATGTTTTTGAAGTTGTAATATGAAAAAACTAAAAAAAAAACTAAAATAATGCTATTTGGTAACAGTAGAAGAGAAAGTCAAACACAAATACAAATAGACGGAATAGAAATTGAAAGAGTAAACGAAACCAAATTTCTAGGTATAATGATTGATGATAAATTGAACTGGAAATCTCACGTAAAAAATATACAACATAAAGTTGCAAGAAACACGTCAATAATGAATAAAGCAAAACATGTTCTAGACCAAAAATCCCTTCATATTCTCTACTGCTCACTAGTGTTACCATATCTGAGCTACTGTGTAGAAATATGGGGAAATAATTACAAAAGTACACTTCATTCATTAACGGTGTTACAAAAAAGATCAGTTAGAATAATACATAATGTTGGATATAGAGAACATACAAACCCTTTATTTATTGAATCAAAAATACTGAAATTCCACGACATAGTGAATTTGCAAACAGCTAAAATTATGCACAAAGCAAACTATAACCTGCTACCCAAGAATATACAACAATTCTTCTCAAAAAAAGAGGAGAAATATAATCTTAGAGAAAAACGTAATTTAAAACATTTGTTTGCACGTACAACACTTAAGACCTTCAGTATATCAATATGTGGAATTAAATTATGGAATGGATTAAGCAAAGCAATCAAACAATGTACTAATATGATACACTTCAAGAAACTCTTCAAACTTAAAGTGTTTACAAAGTACAATGAAGAAGAACCATGACAAACATTCTCAATTTATTTCATCCATCCATTCATTCATTCTTAAAGTAATCTTACTTATCTCATCATATGAAATATGACTTACTTCACCAATTATTATTATTAAATGCTTACTATTATTTATTTATTTATTTTTATTGTAATTACTTATGGAGTTTATTGTGAAAAAATTGTGAACAGGAAGTGAACAAAAAGTTTTGCAACTGTTATGTAAAGAAAAGGGGTAGGATTAAATAAGCTCTGCTTCTTCCTACTCCTTTTCGAACATGTTGAAAAGAAACTGGAAATTGTGATGTATCATGTTGTATGCTTGCATGTTCCAAATAAACTCAAACTCAAACTCAATATGAGAAATTAAATCCTATAACACAAAGCTGGGATGTAGGCTGTTTTTCTTTGAAAGATGTAAAACCTCTTGTCATGTTGGTTTATAAAATGCGAAATACATCAAATTGTGATTTTTCAGTATGCTTTAGTGCCTGATGTTGATACAAACATGTGACTTTGTTCATCATCCACCACATCACACTATGTTCTCCCCCTTCAGGTCTGCGTTGTGTGCGTCAGAGCATCAGAACCCAGCAAGCAGTGGATGAGCTGAAAAAAGGTCCTTTCATGCTCCAAGTTGGAGTCCTGCTGTACAGACTCGTTGATGCGGGCGTGGAAGTGGACGTCTGTCTGTCGGCTTTTTCACGACACGACAGTCTTGTGTGGGAGAGCGTCGTCACGCTGCTGTCTCAAACCAAGGTGCCACAGGCCGTCAAAGGTGGAGACGAGAAGGAAAATGAGGGTGAGCATGAATGTTCTTTATTAAAAGGTTGCTGACAAGATAGTGGAATGAAATAAAATAGACTTGAATAGTGGGAAACACTCAAGGCCCTTTCTAAATGTTGTACTTTCCATTTTGACAGAAAAAAATACATGTTCTGCATGCAATTTTATATATTTTAAATATTATCTAATATTTCAAGAAATATTAAATTATATATTCAACATTTTTTTGTTGTTAAAATCATTATTTTTAATGCTTTTCATTTATATTTTTATTTTCATTAGGGCTTTCAATGTTAACGCATGTGATTACTAAACAGTTGTTATCGTGTTATAATAAATGGAAAAATATTAATCACAGTGTTTGTTTAGACCGGCATCACACGCCAGAGTGATGATATCCAATCCAATCCACTTTATTTATATAGCACATTTAAACAACAAAAATGTTTCCAAAGTGCTGCACAACAATATTAAAAACATTATTCAAATATTATCCTTAGCTCCACCAATGACTGAATGAAAACAAAAAATAAATAAATATAAAAACAATCAATTAATCAATCAATGTTTATTTATATAGCCCTAAATCACAAGTGTCTCAAAGGGCTGCACAAGCCACAACGACATCCTCGGTTCAGAGCCCACATAAAGGCAAGGAAAAACTCACAACCCAGTGGGATGTCAATGTGAATGACTATGAGAAACCTTGGAGAGGACCACAGATGGGACCCTCTAGGGGAGACCGGATGCAATGGACGTCGAGTGGGTCTAGCATAATATTGTGAAAGTCCAGTCCATAGTGGATCTAACATGATAGTGAGAGTCCAGTCCATAGTGGATCTAACATGATAGTGAGAGTCCAGTCCATAGTGGATCTAACATGATAGTGAGAGTCCAGTCCATAGTGGATCTAACATGATAGTGAGAGTCCAGTCCATAGTGGATCTAACATGATAGTGAGAGTCCAGTCCATAGTGGATCTAACATAATAGTGAGAGTCCAGTCCATAGTGGATCTAACATAATAGTGAGAGTCCAGTCCATAGTGGATCTAACATAATAGTGAGAGTCCAGTCCATAGTGGATCTAACATAATAGTGAGAGTCCAGTCCATAGTGGATCTAACATAATAGTGTGAAAGTCCAGTCCATAGTGGATCTAACATAATAGTGTGATAGTCCAGTCCATAGTGGATCTAACATAATAGTGAGAGTCCAGTCCATAGTGGATCTAACATAATAGTGAGAGTCCAGTCCATAGTGGATCTAACATAATAGTGTGAAAGTCCAGTCCATAGTGGATCTAACATAATAGTGTGATAGTCCAGTCCATAGTGGATCTAACATAATAGTGAGAGTCCAGTCCATAGTGGATCTAACATAATAGTGAGAGTCCAGTCCATACAATTAAAAAAAAAAACAATATATGAAAATATATTGTTTATTATATATATATATAATATAACAGAACTTTATTGTAGAAAGTTCTGTAGAACAGTGACACTATATCAAATAAGTGGATATTTTTTTATCCTTTTGCCTTTACTTTTTGCCGCGTTTGTTGCATCTCTATTGCACTTGCTCAATTTTAAAAGTTGTCGTTCTGCAGAATATTGATATCACATCGAGGTCTCAGGCTTGTCGCTGCCCCACCCACTGTGACCCCGTCCCTCGTCTGCATGAAGCAGCGCTTCCTATTGTTACTGTAGTGTTTAGTTCAGGGGTCACCAACCTTTTTGAAACCAAGAGCTACTTCTTGGGTACTGATTAATGCGAAGGGCTACCAGTTTGATACACACTTAAATAAATTGCCAGAAATAGCCAATTTGCTCAATTTACCTTTAACTCTATGTTATTATTAATAATTAATGATATTTACACTTAATTGAACGGTTTAAAAGAGGAGAAAACACGAAAAAAAATGACAATTAAATTTTGAAACATAGTTTATCTTCAATTTCGACTCCTTAAAATTCAAAATTCAACCGAAAAAAAGAAGAGAAATACTAGCTAATTCGAATCTTTTTGAAAAAATTTAAAAAAGAATTTATGGAACATCATTAGTAATTTTTCCTGATTAAGATTCATTTTCTAATTTTGATGACATGTTTTAAATAGGTTAAAATCCAATCTGCACTTTGTTAGAATATATAACAAATTGGACCAAGCTATATTTCTAACAAATCATTATTTCTTCTAGATTTTCCAGAACAAAAATTTTAAAAGAAATTCAAAATACTTTGAAATAAGATTTAAATTTGATTCTACAGATTTTATGGATTTGCCAGAATAATTTTTTTGAATTTTAATCATAATAAGTTTGAAGAAATATTTCACAAATATTCTTCGTCGAAAAAACAGAAGCTAAATTGAAGAATTAAATTAAAATGTATTTATTATTCTTTACAATAACTTTACAATAAAAAAAAAATACTTGAACATTGATTTAAATTGTCAGGAAAGAAGAGGAAGGAATTTAAAAGGTAAAAAGGCATATGTGTTTAAAAATCCTAAAATAATTTTTAAGGTTGTATTTTTTCTCTAAAATTGTCTTTCTGAAAGTTATAAGAAGCAAAGTAAAAAAAAAAAAAAAGAATTTATTTAAACAAGTGAAGACCAAGTCTTTAAAATATTTTCTTGGATTTTCAAATTCTATTTGAGTTTTGTCCCTCTTAGAATTAAAAATGTAGAGCAAAGCGAGACCAGCTTGCTAGTAAATAAATAGAATTTAAAAAATAGAGGCAGCTCACTGGTAAGTGCTGCTATTTGAGCTATTATTAGAACAGGCCAGCGGGCTACTCATCTGGTTCTTGCGGGCTACTCATCTGGTCCTTACGGGCTACCTGGTGCCCGCGGGCACCGCGTTGGTTACCCCTGGTTTAGTTCATCTATTAATGACCAAACTTTGTTTTCGCTAATCAGTGTGCAACATTAGGCAGCAATAAAAGCAGCTGCACACACGGATTACCCGATTGCTTCTTAGTTTTGCTTATGTCGACAACCGCTTATTTTGACACCAGTTATCCAGCCTGGCTATGTGCATTTTGTCTAGTGAACGATGTAAGACAACTAAAGACTGATTTGATCGTTCTTTTGTGTGTCGTCGTGTTGGAAGGTGAAAGTCATGAAGTCGTGCCCGCAGATGCAAAGCAAGTGGATCTCAGAGTCCCGCTGAGCACAGGCCCGCCGTGTCCGTGGTCCTTCTTTGACTGTTGGGTCGTCTGTCTGCCAGCTGCCCTCTTTGGCTTAAATCTGCGTCCCGTTTCGAGTCTGTGGATGTTGTCTGTCTGCCTGGCGGAAGTAGAGAAGCACAATGGTGACTCTTCTTCAGAACTCGAATGTCATTTTATCCCGTCAAAAATAACGACGGTGTTTGTAAACACTCACGTGCATGTTTACTTCGCCAGGGGTTGGAGACGTCACATCTCCAGTCGACGTCGTGGTCCAGTGGAAGGACCCTTTGCTGGCTATGAGCAAAGTGAAACTTTTGTTTTGGAAGTGTCCTACGCAAGACCTCGCCTTTCAAGTGCGGCAACACAGCGGTCGCAGCAAGTGTCACTTAATGGGAAAGATATCAAGGACTTAACAAGAATGAGGTATGTTAACAATTATCATATGGCCAAATATCGCAAGTAACAAACTAGAACGTTTGCCCGGAATCAATACCCAAACAAAGAACCACATGGTGTGGTGACTTAGTCTGTCAGGTTCAAACACTGATGACATCTATTAAACAAGACAAGAAGCAAGGAATTAAACAGAGACAGCATTCAATTTGGCTCAATGAGGAGAAAGGCGTAGACCTGTACCCTTTACAGTGTCCCACCACGCTCTGACGAAAGATTGTACGCCGCCTCTTTTATTTGGACTTTCCCTGATTACATGGCAACAGCTGTTTCTAAAGGAAGGGGGTCGTAAACAGCCGTCGCCTTTGGTTACAAAACAGTTCAAAGAAAAGGTGCCTGCAGGGGGGTCAGGTCCTGCTTCCTCTCCGCTTTGTAGATCTCAGGTCAAGACAAAATCTTCCTGTGGATTACAATAAACAAGACAAGAAGCAAGGAATCAAACAGAGACAGAATTAAATTTGGCTCAGTGAGGAGAAACGCGTACATCTGTACCCTTGTAAGGTGTTCCACGCTCCTGACGAAAGATTGTACGCCGCCTCTTTTATTTGGACTTTCCCTGATTACATGGCAACAGCTGTTTCTAAAGGAAAGGGGGTCGTAAACAGCCGTCGCCTTTGGTTACAAAACAGTTCAAAGAAAAGGTGCCTGGAGGGGGGTCAGGTCCTGCTTCCTCTCCGCTTTGTGGATCTCAGGTCAAGACAAAATCTTCCTGTGGATTACAATAAACAAGACAAGAAGCAAGGAATCAAACAGAGACAGAATTAAATTTGGCTCAGTGAGGAGAAACGCCTACATCTGTACCCTTGTACGGTGTTCCACGCTCCTGACGAAAGATTGTACGCCGCCTCTTTTATTTGGACTTTCCCTGATTACATGGCAACAGCTGTTTCTAAAGGAAGGGGGTCGTAAACAGCCGTCGCCTTTGGTTACAAAACAGTTCAAAGAAAAGGTGCCTGCAGGGGGGTCAGGTCCTGCTTCCTCTCCGCTTTGTAGATCTCAGGTCAAGACAAAATCTTCCTGTGGATTACAATAAACAAGACAAGAAGCAAGGAATCAAACAGAGACAGAATTAAATTTGGCTCAGTGAGGAGAAACGCGTAAATCTGTACCCTTGTACGGTGTTCCACGCTCCTGACGAAAGATTGTACGCCTCCTCTTTTATTTGGACTTTCCCTGATTACATGGCAACAGCTGTTTCTAAGGGAGGAGGGTCGTAAACAGCCGTCGCCTTTGGTTACAAAACAGTTCAAAGAAAAGGTGCCTGGAGGGGTGGGTCAGGTCCTGCTTCCTCTCCGCTTTGTAGATCTCAGGTCAAGACAAAATCTTCCTGTGGATTACAATAAACAAGACAAGAAGCAAGGAATCAAACAGAGACAGAATTAAATTTGGCTCAGTGAGGAGAAACGCGTACATCTGTACCCTTGTACGGTGTTCCACGCTCCTGACGAAAGATTGTACGCCTCCTCTTTTATTTGGACTTTCCCTGATTACATGGCAACAGCTGTTTCTAAAGGAAGGGGGTTGTAAACAGCCGTCGCCTATGGTGAAAAAACAGTTAAAAGAAAAGGTGCCTGGAGGGGGGTCAGGTCCTGCTTCCTCTCCGCTTTGTAGATCTCAGGTCAAGACAAAATCTTCCTGTGGATTACAATAAACAAGACAAGAAGCAAGGAATCAAACAGAGACAGAATTAAATTTGGCTCAGTGAGGAGAAACGCGTACATCTGTACCCTTGTACGGTGTTCCACGCTCCTGACGAAAGATTGTACGCCTCCTCTTTTATTTGGACTTTCCCTGATTACATGGCAACAGCTGTTTCTAAAGGAAAGGGGGTTGTAAACAGCCGTCGCCTATGGTTAAAAAACAGTTAAAAGAAAAGGTGCCTGGAGGGGGGTCAGGTCCTGCTTCCTCTCCGCTTTGTAGATCTCAGGTCAAGACAAAATCTTCCTGTGGATTACAATAAACAAGACAAGAAGCAAGGAATCAAACAGAGACAGAATTCAATTTGGCTCAGTGAGGAGAAACGCGTACATCTGTACCCTTGTACGGTGTTCCACGCTCCTGACGAAAGATTGTAGGCCTCCTCTTTTATTTGGACTTTCCCTGATTACATGGCAACAGCTGTTTCTAAAGGAAGGGGGTCGTAAACAGCCGTCGCCTTTGGTTACAAAACAGTTCAAAGAAAAGGTGCCTGCAGGGGGGTCAGGTCCTGCTTCCTCTCCGCTTTGTAGATCTCAGGTCAAGACAAAATCTTCCTGTGGATTACAATAAACAAGACAAGAAGCAAGGAATCAAACAGAGACAGAATTAAATTTGGCTCAGTGAGGAGAAACGCGTACATCTGTACCCTTGTACGGTGTTCCACGCTCCTGACGAAAGATTGTACGCCTCCTCTTTTATTTGGACTTTCCCTGATTACATGGCAACAGCTGTTTCTAAGGGAGGAGGGTCGTAAACAGCCGTCGCCTTTGGTTACAAAACAGTTCAAAGAAAAGGTGCCTGGAGGGGTGGGTCAGGTCCTGCTTGCTCTCCGCTTTGTAGATCTCAGGTCAAGACAAAATCTTCCTGTGGATTACAATACATCAAAGAAACCGACACCGTCATGTCGCTTCCCATCCTACACAGTGGAGTTTCACAAGCTCTTTGATTGGTAAGATCAAAGACAGCTTTTGTATTTTGAATGGAACATTTAATGTTTTGCTGTTGTTTACTGGCGTCATCTTGCAGCCTACACGTATCTCTTATGTGTGACTGCCATCTACCGGTCACACTTATCATTACACCATGAACCAAATAAAATTGCTTTGAGGTTGGTAAGCACGACCATAATTATTCAGTACATTAGGTGCACCAGGTTATAAGGCGCACTGTCGATTTTTAAGAAAATGAAAGGTTATAGTCTGAAAAATACGGTATATGTATTTTACATTGTTTTCTGCATGTAAAACTCCATCCATCCATCTATTTTCTTCCGCTCATACAAGGTCGGGTCGTGGGGGCAGCAGCCTAAGCAGAGGAGCCCACACTTGGTTTGGGTTCTCCAAGTTAGAAATGCCTAATTTTTTGACTTGACCTCCTCCAGGAACTGCAGTCCTGTATAATGACACTTGCTTGTAATAAAGCAACTTTTGGTTCAGTACAGCGTCTCTGGCATCTCTTTTGATCCAGCCGCGCAGCCGTGTTGCCCTTCTGCCCAGGAGAGGGCAGCAAGACCAGGAATACACATCAGAAGAAGGCAAGATTGTTTCATAAATATCTCCACCATGGTTTGATTTCACTTTTGCAGATCACAAATACACAAAAACAGGTACCAACAGGTAAGAAAAGTTGGTTTTGCATGATAGGACCACTTTGAAGCAGAGAAAAAAACACTGGAATATATTTCATGGGTTCCCTCCGGGTATTCCGGCTTCCTCCCACCTCCAAAGACATGCACCTGGGGATAGGCTCCTCCCACCGCCAAAGACATGCACCTGGGGATAGGCTCCTCCCACCGCCAAAGACATGCACCTGGGGATAGGTTGATTGGCAACACTAAATTGGCCCTAGTGTGTGAATGTGAGTGTGAATGTTGGCGACTTCTCCAGGGTGTACCCCGCCTACCGGCCGAGTGCAGCTGGGATACGATAGGAGAGGGACAAGCGGTAGAAAATGAATGGATGGATTTATGAATTAATATGTTTTAATTAAAAAAATTCTAGTTTGTTTAGATTCTTTACATTTAGACTTAGACTTCCTTTTTATTGTCATTCAAATTTGAACTTTACAGTACTGATAAGAACAACATTTTGTTGCATTAGCTCATGGTCCATCCATCCATCCATCCATCTTCTTCCGCTTATCCGAGGTCGGGTCGCGGGGGCAGCAGCCTAAACTGGGAAGCCCAGACTTCCCTCTCCCCAGCCACTTCATCCAGGTCTTCCCGGGCGTTCCCAGGCCAGCCGGGAGACATAGTCTTCCCAACGTGTCCTGGGTCTTCCCCGTGGCCTCCTACCGGTCGGACGTGCCCGAAACACCTCCCTAGGGAGGCGTTCGGGTGGCATTCTGACCAGATGCCCGAACCACCTCATCTGGCTCCTCTCCATGTGGAGGAGCAGTGGCTTTACTTTGAGCTCCTCCCGGATGGCAGAGCTTCTCACCCTATCTCTAAGGGAGAGTCCCGCCACCCGGCGGAGGAAACTCATTTCGGCCGCTTGTACCCGTGATCTTGTCCTTTCGGTCATGACCCAAAGCTCATGACCATAGGTGAGGATGGGAACGTAGATCGACCGGTAAATTGAGAACTTTGCCTTCCGGCTCAGCTCCTTCTTCACCACAACGGATCGATACAGCGTTCGCATTACTGAAGACGCCACACCGATCCGCCTGTGCCGTTGATTAAGAGTGGAGCTTGGTTGGACTGGTGCCTCCTGAAGTCGACGATGATCTCCTTGGTCTTGTCGACGTTCAGGACCAGGTTGTTGGTTCTGCACCAGTCA
>NC_084736.1:76492691-76652691 GCF_033978785.1 Entelurus aequoreus | reverse complement strand
ATTTTTTGGAAGTCATGATATTAAAGAAAAGTGCTCTGTACACTGCAAAAACTGAAATCTAAGTAAGATGAAATATCTCAAATAAGGGTGATATTAGCTTATTTTCTGTCTGATAAGATAATTCTTCTCACTAAGCAGATTTTTTGTTAGAGTGTTTTACTTGTTTTAAGGGTGTTGGTCCTAAATGATCTCAGTAAGATATTACAGCTTGTTGCTGAGATTTGATGACCTATATTGAGTAAAACTAGAATATCAACTGTTGCAAAGCTGTGTCATCAACACTCACAAGTATAAAACTACTTTTTTAAAGTAATCATTTCTTATTTCAAGCATGAAAAAAAAATCATGACTTTGACACAATTGTGTCTTAAAATTAAAACAGATGACAGCCAAATGGACTTCTTGTTTTATTTTCAATGAAACAATAGAAAATACGTACTCATATAGTAGTACAGTTGTTATTTGTGAGAATATACTTATTTTAAGGTATTTTTGGGTTCATTGAGGTTAGCTAATTTTACTTGTTTTGGAAAGTCTTGACAAGCCACATTTTCTTGTTCTATTGGCAGATAATTTTGCTGAGTTCAAATTAAAAAAAACTAATTTTATTTTTTATTTTTTTTGTTTTTGAACACAGCTAAATACAATTATTTTAAGAAAAAAAATAAGCAATGACTGAAAAAAAAAAAGGATCTATTTTTCATTTATTGTTGCAGAGCCCAGACCACACGAACATGTGCCGTACGTGTTATTACTCATTCATAGAGTCCTGATTCTGTCATGCATACAAGTCAGTCGAGTGTAAAAGTGTGCCATGCATTCAGCATGCAGCGTCACGCAATAACAACAAACTACAACGCATGCGTGACACACTCGGACTGCTAGATTTTACGAAATGACCCATTTTTAAACATAATAGTTTTGACTTTCATATTCATTCGCTTTGTCCCAACCTAAGTGCAATTCACCTATGTCCAACCTCAAAGGGGTCAACAGGGAGCAAACGTTATTTTTTGCTTCAAGTCGGAGTAGCAGCTTCTTTTATTCATTTATTTATGAACAAGGTGTGATGTCCTACTTGCACGCTCTCCTTATGATAGCAGACTTACTACTGGAGTGTATTCTACTGTATGTACCTTGTAAATATTACATGATCTTCTAGCAGTCCTCTGCGAAACACATATGGCTCATTCCAACAAATCAGTGCCGTTTGCATCCCCAATCAATAAAATGTATAAATGCACGATAATTAAGTAATTCAGTGTGAAATGTTTTTTTTACTAAGACAAGTTTCCTGCACATTCGTCTAATTACAATACCCAAAAGCAGTGAAGTTGGCACGTTGTGTAAATGGTAAATAAAACCGAATACAATGATTTACTAATCCTTTTCAACTTATATTCAATTGAATAAACTGCAAAGACAAGATATTTAATGGTCCAACTGAGAAACTTCATTTTTTTTTGCAAATAATCATTAACTTAGAATTTAATGGCAGCAACGCATTGCAAAATTGTTGTCTCAGGCGCATTTTTACCACTGTGTTACATGGCCTTTCCTTTTAACAACACAGTAAAGGTTCGGGAACTGAGGAGGACACATTTTTGAAGCTTCTCAGGTGGAATTCTTTCCCATTCTTGCTTGATGTACAGCTTAAGTTGTTCAACAGTCTTCGGTCTCCCCTGTGACGTGACATTATATTTATATAGCGCTTTTTCCCTGTGGTATTTTAGGCTTCATAATGCGCCACACATTTTCAATGGAGACAGGTCTGGACTACAGGCAGGCCAGTCTAGTACCCGCACTCTTTTACTATGAAGCCACGTTGATGTAACACGTGAATTGGCATTGTCTTGCTGAAATAAGCAGGGGCGTCCATGGTAACGTTGCTTGGATGGCAACATATGTGGATCCAAAACCTGTATGTACCTTTCAGCATTAATGGTGCCCTTCACAGATGTGTAAGTTACCCATGTCTTGGGCACTAATACACCCCCAGTACCATCACAGATGCTGGCTTTTCAACTTTGCGCCTATAACAATCGGATGGGTTCTTTTCCTCTTTGGTCCGGAGGACACGACGTCCAGTTTCCAAAAAAAATTTAAAATGTGGACTCGTCAGACCACAGAACACTTTCCACTTTGTATCAGTCCATTTTAGATAAGCTCAGGCCAAGCGAAGCCGACGGCATTTCTGGGTGTTGTTGATAAACGGTTTTCGCCTTGCATAGGAGAGTTTTAACTTGCACTTACAGATGTAGCGGACCAACTGTAGTTACTGACAGTGGGTTTCTGAAGTGTTCCTGAGCCCATGTGGTGATATCCTTTACACACTGATGTCGGCTTGTTGATGCAGTACAGCCTGAGGGATGGAAGGTCACGGGCTTAGCCGCTTACCGTGCAGTGATTTCTCCAGATTCTCTGAACCCTTTGATGATATTACGGAGCGTAGATGGTGAAATCCCTAAATTCCTTGCAATAGCTGGTTGAGAAAGGTTTTTCTTAAACTGTTCAACAGTTTGCTCACGCATTTGTTGACAAAGTGGTGACCCTCGCCCCATCCTTGTTTGTGAATGACTGAGCATTTCGTGGAATCTACTTTTATACCCAATCATGGCACCCACCTGTTCCCAATGTGCCTGTTCACCTGTGGGATGTTCCAAATAAGTGTTTGATGGGCATTCCTCAACTTTATCAGTATTTATTGCCACCTTTCCCAACTTCTTTGGCACGTGTTGCTGGCATCAAATTCTAAAGTTAATGATTATTTGCAAAGAAAAAAAATGTTTATCAGTTTGAACATCAAATATGTTGTCTTTGTAGCATATTCAACTGAATATGGGTTGAAAAGGATTTGCAAATCATTGTATTCCGTTTATATTTACATCTAACACAATTTCCCAACTCATATGGAAACGGGGTTTGTACATGCACTTATTCACGCACAGTGCGTGATTTGCGTATAGGGAGGGGCGGCCATGATATCATACCACTGGATCAAGACTTTAGAAAGGACATTAAGGGTGGGCCTACCATAAAAAAAACTAGCACTAATAAATAGATTGTGTCTCAAAAATGTTATTATTGTGAACTTCAAAACACATATTAGCAGTTCTCTCTTTGCTATGTGTAGTTAATGTTTGGACTTTTTGCAGTGGAAAAAGTACATGAAGACGCACGCACAGGAGGAGACTCCCTCACCCCCAGCAGGGGGCAGCACTGTGCAAGTGTGCCATGATTACCAGAAGGTGGCGTTGAATATGCAGCCTGCATCATGCATGGAGCAGAAGTTCAGCACGAGGGAAGACGGCGCTCAGAGGAGCTCCTTGTGGACCTTGGATTCAAGCTCGCAGGCCTTTTCAGGTCCAGAGGACACCCCAACAGATCCACAAGGGACCCGGACCGAGACCTCCACTCTGACTTTTGTTGACGGTCACGCCATGGAGGAGTTGGGAGAGAATCCCAGCCTGCCTGATCTGACGAGGCTTTACCTGAAAGACTTGGTGCTGATAGATGACGACGACGACGGCGACATGTCCCTGAGGGAGAAAACCGTCAACAACGTGTCCGTCATGGACGGGAGAGCTGCAGACCTGGTCCGTGGCGGACTGCCTTCCACTTCTAGCCGCTCAGTGACCGAGTGCCAAAATGAGTCTTGTGCGCCCAAAGTGTCTTCTCCTCAGCAGCACCAGTCTTCACGTGGAAACCAGCAATGCTGCACCTGCATCGTCCTCTGATCATCACTTTTTCAATTGTGGTGTATTTGTTGGTCGCCAAGAAGACGCCAACCAGGAATCGTCGAACAAAACACTTTATTTGTTTCAGCGAGCCTCAGACTGGAACTGCAGCTTCCAGGAGAAAGAGTATGGGCCGGATTACTCTTCTGTTGTGGACCACTGTCCTTGAATACCTTTTTTAAAAATTAATTTAAAGTACCAATGATTATTCTCTGCATTTGGCCCATCACCCTTGATCACCGCCTGGGAGGTGAGGGGAGCAGTGAGCAGCAGCGGTGGCCGCGCCCAGGAATCATTTTTGGTGATTTAACCCCCAATTCCAACCCTTGATGCTGAGTGCCAAGCAGGGAGGTAATGGGTCACATTTTTATAGTCTTTGGAATGACTCGGCCGGGGTTTGAACTCACGACCTACCGATCTCAGGGTGGACACTCTAACCACAAGGCCACTGAGCAGGTTTTACACACTCTTCGTAACTCTAGCCTTTGAGCCGGCCAGTCTGGACAAAGCCCAATGTGTTGCTTGGCCAGTCAATCTATTTCCCCCGATCGCCTCCTCCCCCTATCCTCTACTCCTACTTGTGAGGGCTTCCTACCAGATGTTGCTAATGTCTTTACACTTCCTCCTAAAATCCGAACCCGCATTCCTGTAGGATTCCAATTTCCTGGGGGCAAGCGCCACCACTCCCTGAAGAGCTTGTGATGGACATGCGCACTTTTGAAGCTACCTAAGGACATATTTCCTTAGTAGAATAATCCTCTAAAGCAGGGGTGTCCAAACTTTTTCCACTGAGGGCCACACACGGAAAAATTAAAGCATGTGGGGGCCATTTTGATACTTTTCATTTTCAAACCATAACAAAATATATGGATTTTTTATTTATTTTACCTTTAGGGCTCCCGGGGACCATAAAGGGTCTCAGTCATTAAAATGTTAAAAATAAGTCGGATTATTATTATTTTTAAATTATTTAACGCTTACAGTAAATCTCTATATCAACTTCAAGTTGATATAGACTTTTTTTTATAGTAAAACTAAAATATGCAGTATTTAGTAATTAGAGCCCTAAAAGATCAATAATGCAGGAGACCATTGATTTTAATTATTTCATATCTTTTTTTAAATTATTTAACGCTTACAGTAAATCTCTATATAAACTTCAAGTTGATATAAAGTAATACAAATAAAAAAAAATGTTTTATGGCTTTTCCGTCAAAAACAACTTAGTTTTTTTTATAGTAAAACTGAAATATGCAGTATTTAGTAATTAGAGCCCTAAAAGATCAATAATGCAAGACACCATTGATTTTAATTATTTCATGTTTTTGAGTAATCACAGTGAAAATATAAATAAAAAATCACTAAATATATTTGGGATCCAAAAGGTGCCCCACTCATAAAGTGATACATTTTTATTAAGTTTTTCTTTTACTTTCAACACTTAAGTTACGAGATCAACTTCAGATATATCTGTCGATTTTATGTTGGAACTATTATTTTGTTTGTTTTATGCGCTTTTGTCAAAGAAAACTTTGATGTTTTTATATGGTGTTGCGTTGACCAGCTCTTCCTCCCAGGGAATTTAAGTTGCTGGTCACCCCCAAGTTCTTTCTATGGCACATAAGCTGAAGTTTAAATTGATCACCAGGCAGTAGTTGGTATTTTGTGGTTTATTCTCAAATATTTGACAATAATGAGACCAGCCTTGCATAACCCATTCAGATGTGTGGCTCTACCCCGTCTGCCTCCGCTTCCCCCTCCCCGTTCTCTCCTACCTCGTTGTTATGTCTACCCTTTGCATTCCAATGCTTCAAGGCCTACACACAGTCAAACTTTTACTTTGCAGACTGAATTGGAAAAACACTAGCTGTTTTGTAATATGGCTATGGAAGTAAAGAAGTGACACTTAAATATGGATATATGTAAAAAATCTGGTTCCGTCAATGGCAACTACACAATATATGCAATATTTACCACATAAAACATTTTAAAGTGAAATATTTGAAGTAATTGGAGCCCTCAAAATAATTCATTATAACATGGATTTTTTGTCATTATTTTTTTTTTTTTGAGCAATGGCAAAAAAAAAGAAAAATGAAGACAAAAGAAAAAAAAACAGCCTGCATGGCAGCTTTTGTGTCAACATTGCAACTCACCTCATTCTACTTTTTTTAATGTTGTTTTTTATTTTTACAATAGTATTTCCAGAATGTGTGGCGGGCCGGTACACAATTAGCTGCGGGCCGCAAATGGCCCCCGGGCCGCACTTTGGACACCCCTGGTCTAAAGGATTCTGTGACCAAATACAAACACATGCTCGTTCACGATCATATAAGAAAATGGCACACAGTATAATTTACCACACGATATAGCGCACAAAAAGGGCCCATTTTAGGTTGCCATTTTTTTTAGGGTCATGATTTTATAGTTAGATACAAATAAAGTAGAAATGCATACGGTGGTCGATAACCACAATGTATCTCAAGTGGCATCTGTCGATTTGTTCTGATGATCAATCTGTGAAGAGGCGCTCACACATCCCCACCAGGCTCTTTGTCATTGTCTCGAATTGTTAGACATTCTCCAAAAATAAATTTAATCAAAATTCATTATAATTTAAGTCCAAATAAAGTAAGACTTTCAAGGGATTTTATTGTTACTTGACTGCCTAAAGCAGGGGTGTCCAAACTTTTTCCACTGAGGGCCGCACACGGAAAAATTGAAGCCTGTTGGGGCCATTTTGATATTTTTCATTTTCAAACCATAACAAAATATATGGATTTTTTTTTTTTTTAACCTTTAGGGCTCCCGGGGACCATAAAGGGTCTCAGTCATTAAAACGTTAAAAATAAGTCAAATTATATATATATTTTTTTATTTAACGCTTACAGTAAATCTCTATATCAACTTCAGGTTGATTTTCTGTCAAAGACAACTTTGTTTTTTATAGCAAAACTGGAAAATATGCAGTATTTAGTCATTAGAGCTCTAAAAGATCAATAATGCAGGACACCATTGATTTTAATTCTTTAATATTTTTGAGTAATCAGTGAAAATATTAATAAAATCCCACTAAATATTATTGGGATACTAAAAGTGCCCCACTCATAAAGTGATACATTTTTATCAGTTGTTTTTTTACTTTCAACACTTAAGTGACGAGATCAACTTCAGATATATCTGTCCATTTTACGTATGAGCTATTATTTTGTTTGTTTTTATGATCTTTTGTCAAAGAAAACTTTGATGTTTTTTTATATGGCAACCACACAATTTATGCAATATTTTTTCCACATAAAACATTTTAAAGTGACATTTTGGAAGTAATTGGAGCCTTGAATAGGTCAATAATTCATTATAACATAGATTTTTGGTCTTTTTTTTTTTTGGAGCAATGGCAAAAAAAATAAAGAAAGTCGTTAGATTTCACCTCATTTCACTTTTTTAAATGTTTTTTTTATTTTTGCAACACTATCAATTTTGCAATTTTTGCAGAATGTGTGGCGGGCCGGTAAACAATTAGCTGCGGGCCGCAAATGGCCCCCGGGCCGCACTTTGGACACCCCTGGCTAACTATAGAATGTGCTCAAAGCTTGTACGATATTTTTTCTCAAAATACGATCATTCTAAGCTTCTTATACGACAGCATGTCATTTGTCATCCTGGTAACACTGGAACAAAAGCTACAATATTTTATACGCACACAAAAAAATAATCAAATTTGCAAATTTGTTACTTCAGTCGGGATGTCTGCAGAAAAACGGCAAAGTCAAGGAGTCTTCCGCTGAGTTGGGAATAGTCTAAGGTTGCGTCTAAAAAGCAAGCAATTCCAACCATACCTTGTTGTTGTTGTTACAATTATCACTTTTGACTGTATTTTCATGCCCAGACATGGTTTAATAGTAAAAGTGTTATTGTTTTTAGTCTAGTACGGTTCAATTATTGCGGCTTTTAGTGGTAAACTGACACTCTTCGTAAGAATGGTTAGTGATACCACTGAGTCCTCATCTGCCTGATCTGAGCAAATAAACTATGCCCCACCAATACACACATTTTCTTGGGTTTGTTACCTTCTTGAGACCTCCAAAAAATGCCTACCTCTTTAGGACCACCCTTTCTAGATATATAAATATTTGTTTTTACAACATTAATAATATATACATACTATGCAAATATAAAAAAGGTAAGCTTTTAGTAAAAAACATTTTATTGAATTTTTTTTGTTTGTAATTGGTTTTTAATCTTCAATATTTACTTCGTTATTACAGTATGTCTCTATATACATATTTATTTAATTTTTTAAAATTAATTTTGGCCACAAGGGGCGCATTTCCATTTCTTACACACACTTGTAATGACATATGTTGACCAGAGGGGGAGCACTTTTAAAACCGACACAGTCGATTAGAAAAATCCCTCCCGACATAATTTTATCTGGCCCGCAAACACCTGGAAAAAATATGTGTCAATAAAGTACTTCATATTTTCTCACTAAATTAAATTGATTTTTTTTCATTTTGACAGAAAAAATATATATGTACTGCTTTATATTGCATGCCTTTTAAACTTTAATAGCATCCAATATCGCAACAAATATTACAGTATATTATCATACTTTCCCCAAAAGTTTTTGTCTAAATAAAAATAAATAAATATAGAATAGGATAGGATAGGACTTTATTGTCATTGCACAAGTACAACGAAACTACGTTTTCAGCACAAACCCGTTCAAGATTACACAAACAAACAGTGTACAGGGTTACAGAACAGGAACGCTGATGGGTCGCCACGAGGCGCCCCGTAAAAGGTGGGAAAAAGGTAAAACGCTGGGAAAGAAGATGAGTAAAAAAAATGCAATCTAGACTGGGCTCCTAAGGGGGCCTAGTCTGGAGTGAGAAAAAACCTCCATGCAAAGCACACATAAACACGTTACATTTAATCACGACAACTCGCAACAGAGGGGGGGAGTTGGGGCCCTGGAGGTCGACTGCTGCTATGTAGCGCTGCCAGCCGTCCCATCACCCGAGGGGAAACAAGCGGTGGTGAAGGCGTGAGGGGGGGGGTGTGTGTGTGTGTGTGTGTGTATGTGCCCATTGTCTTGGGTGTGAATAGAATAGAATGGACTTTGTCATTATATTTGCATATAACGAGATTAAGGACTCCAGTTTAAGGTGCGGTAGTGGCAATAAAAATAAATTACACAAGAAGTAATAAAGATAAAACTAAGAATTGTAATAAATAGACTACTATCCAATAAAAAATAATAAGCAATTCTGTACAATATACAAAATACTGTACAATATACAGAACAAGACAACACGATCAGTGTCGGTCGGATGTATTGCACTCGAAGGGTAATGTTGCACAGTAGGCTAAATATCTGCTTGACTTACGATTTTACAGCAAGCTAACCATCAAATTAATAAAAATGAAATTGATTCAGAAAAAAACTACTACTGTTTTTTGCGTTAAAATTCTGTTGACCGAGCTGCCAGTTTTTGACTCTAAAATCTCGTCTTTAACGGTGTATTACTGTCAATGGAAAGACGGTACATTTGTTTTTACGGTAGAAAAACTGCCAGCTAAGTTGCCAGAATAAAAAAAAAAAAACTTGTGCGGTTTTTCCACGAACAATATAATGTTGTAAAAACCAATGTCAATTTAACACTAAAATTCTGGCAGTTTACACGTATCTCTTATGTGTGACTGCCATCTACTGTTCACACTTATCATTTCACCATGTACCAAATAAAATGGCTTTGAGGTCGGTAAACACAACCAGAATTATTCTGTACATTAGGCGCACCGGGTTATAAGGCGCACTGTCGAGTTTTGAGGGGGAAAAAAAGGATTTTAAGTGCGCCTTATAGTCCGAAAAATACGGTAATTCAAATAAAGAATAGCAGGGGTCAGAGGTCCTTGTCGGTTCTTGGTAAGCTGGAGCCTATCTCTACTCTAGTTTTGTGTGCTTAACTAGACCGACCATACGTCCTCTTTTGCGGAGCTGTCTGGGCGGAGTTTCTTAAATGCCTCAAATGTCTGGCATTCTGAGTTAGGGTTGCGTGTATTTTCAATGTACGTTCAGGGTTAAGAAGGGGTTAAAAACAGAACAAATTGTTCGTGCAGCAGCATTGGTGAGGGAGGGGCAGAGACAGAGAGAGCGAGAGAGTTATGATAAACGTGCATGCGTCACCAGGCTCTGGCGACGCATGCAAGTGAAATAAAAAAGCTTAAAGGTTAAATGTAATTTAGAAAAAGTTGCAATGTTGACTAATAAAACAAAGCTGTTTTTTTTTTCAAACTGTCATTGCTCAAAACATAATATTGAATCAAAATCAATGTTATTATGAATTATTGACCTATCCAAGGTTCCCATTACTTCACATCAAATATTCCACTAAGAAAAATATTTTCGGTGGAATATTTTGCATATTTTGTGTGTTTGCCATTTAAAAACATAGTTTTGTTTGACAAAAAAGGGCAGAAAAGTACGGAGCCCCTTAAGGGACATGGGAATTTTTTTTTTTAGACATGTATCTCGTGCGCACGAGAAACTTTTTATTAAAAAAAAAAAAATTATATATATTTTTTTTTCTTTCTCGTGCGCACGAGAAACTTTTTATAAAAAATAAATATTATTATTATATATATATTTTTTTTAATAAAAAGTTTCTCGTGCGCACGAGAAACTTTTTATTAAAAAAAAATTTATTTATTTTTTTTCTCCTTCGCACGAGAAACTTTTTATAAAAAAAAATATATATATATTTATTTTTTTATTTTTTTTCTCGTGCGCACGAGAAACTTTATAAAAAAAAATATATATATAATTTTTTTTTTCTCGTGCGCACGAGAAACTTTTTATAAAAAATAAAAAAAATATATTAATTTTTTATTTTTTTTTAATAAGTTTCTCGTGCGCACGAGAAACTTTTTATTAAAAAAAAAAAATTATATATATATTTTTTTCTTTCTCGTGCGCACGAGAAACTTTTTATAAAAAATAAATATTATTATTATATATATATTTTTTTTAATAAAAAGTTTCTCGTGCGCACGAGAAACTTTTTATTAAAAAAAAAAATTTTTTTTTTTTTTTCTCCTGCGCACGAGAAACTTTTTATTAAAAAAAATATATATATATTAATTTTTTTTTTTTCTCGTGCGCACGAGAAACGTTATAAAAAATAAAAAAAATATATAATTTTTTTTTTCTCGTGCGCACGAGAAACTTTTTATAAAAAATAAAAAATGTATATTAATTTTTTTTTTTTTTAATAAGTTTCTCATGCGCACGAGAAACTTTTTATTAAAAAAAAAATTATTATTATTTTTATTTTTTTCTCGTGCTAACGAGAAACTTTTTATAAAAAATAAAAAAAATATATAATTTTTTTTTTATTTTTTTTTTTTTTAATAAAAAGTTTCTCGTGCGCACGAGAAAGTTTCTCGTGCACACGAGATACATGTCTAAAAAAAAAAAAAATCCATGTCCCTTTGGGGGCTCCGTAGAAAACAAACAAAAAAACAACATAAAAAAAACTAAAACATTTTAAAATGAGGGATTGATGTGATGAAGAAGAATAAAAATGTATGTATGCCCTGCCACACCATTATCATCATTTCATGACCCAAGCAAAACACTTTTTACGCTTTTATACTGAAATAAATACACCTACGACTTATTAAATAAAAACATAGAAAAAACTACCAGCAGCGGTAAAGTTTAGATCCATGAAGGAAAGAAGAAAGTGAGTGAATGTTTATAACTGAATACATTTACTTATGTATACACTTTTGTTTTTTTGTTTTTTTAATGAATTAAGTAACGTTTATGACCACCTTTTTCCAAAACACAATATAGAATGTGAGATACAACAGGATAATGCATACGTTTATCTTTTTTTTTTCAAAATGCTTACAAAAAAAGTGAGACCCCAAAAATTTACTGTGGGACCCCATTTTTATGACTTGATGGGTTTTGAAAATTCCTAGCGCCAACACTGCTGTCAACAGAGGAGAAAAAATGCTTTATTTAAATAAATATATTATTTATAAAGCAAGTTCGAGTATCATTGGCAAATTTTCACCTCGTCCCCGGCCTTGGCACGCATATATGTGTCCTCTTTTTGGGGATTTCAGAATATGGTCAGCCTAGTTTAACCCTTCCTGAGCAGAATGTGTGGCAGCAGCTTGCCGACTTTGAGTGGCAGACCCCACTTGTGAGAACATGTGAGTGGGGAGATAACAGCTCACCCGACTTATCTCCCCCTCCCACTGCTCATGGACTGACCTCCAAACAGACCCCCCCCCCCCCACCCCCCACCCCCCCTCGTGGCATGACGGGGCAGATGATGGATGCCTTTCTGTGTGTCATGTTTAAAGGAAGGGACTTTGTCACCTGGGTAAAGGCCAACAAGTGCACTGTCAACCCCAATGCTCAAAATAATGAATTACAAACCCCGTTTCCATATGAGTTGGGAAATTGTGTTAGATATAAATATAAACGGAATACAATGATTTGCAAATCCTTTTCAACTCATATTCAATTGAATGCACTACAAAGACAACATATTTGATGTTCAAACTCATAAACTTTATTTTTGCAAATAATCATTAACGTAGAATTTCATGGCTGCAACACGTGCCAAAGCAGTTGGGAAAGGGCATGTTCACCACTGTGTTACATGGCCTTTCCTTTTAACAACACCCAGTAAACGTTTGGGAACTGAGGAGACACATTTTTGAAGCTTCTCAGGTGGAATTCTTTCCCATTCTTGCTTGATGTACAGCTTAAGTTGTTCAACAGTCCGGGGGTCTCCCTTCTGCTATTTTAGGCTTCATAATGCGCCACACATTTTCAATGGGAGACAGGTCTAGACTGCAGGCGGGCCGGGAAAGTACCCGCACTCTTTTTTTACGAACCCAGGCTGTTAAAACACATGGTTTGGCATTGTCTTGCTGAAATAAGCAGGGGCGTCCATGGTAACGTTGCTTGGATGGCAACATATGTTGCTCCAAAACCTGTAGGTACCTTTCAGCATTAATGGCGCCTTCACAGATGTGTAAGTTACCCATGTCTTGGGCACTAATACACCCCCATACCATCACACATGCTGGCTTTTCAACTTTGCGCCTATAACAATCCGGATGGTTCTTTTCCTCTTTGGTCCGGAGGACACGACGTCCACAGTTTCCAAAAACAATTTGAAATGTGGACTCGTCAGACCACAGAACACTTTTCCACTTTCTATCAGTCCATCTTAGATGAGCTCAGGCCCAGCGAAGCCGACGGCGTTTCTGGGTGTTGTTGATAAACGGTTTTCGCCTCGCATAGGAGAGTTTTAACTTGCACTTACAGATGTAGCGACCAACTGTAGTTACTGACAGTGGGTTTCTGAAGTGTACCTGAGCCCATGTGGTGATATCCTTTACACACTGATGTCGCTTCTTGATGCGGTACAGCCTGAGGGATGGAAGGTCACGGGCTTAGCTGCTTACGTGCAGTGATTTCTCCAGATTCTCTGAACCCTTTGATGATATTACGGAGCGTAGATGCTGAAATCCCTAAATTCCTTGCAATAGCTGGTTGAGAAAGGTTTTTCTTAAACTGTTCAACAATTTGCTCACGCATTTGTCGACAAAGTGGTGACCCTCGCCCCGTCCTTGTTTGTGAATGACTGAGCATTTCACGGAATCTACTTTTATACCCAATCATGGCACCCACCTGTTCCCAATTTGCCTGCACACCTGTGGGATGTTCCAAATAAGTGTCAGTTTGAACATCAAATTTGTTGTCTTTGTAGCATATTCAACTGAATATGGGTTGAAAAGGACTTGCAAATCATTGTATTCCGTTTATATTTACATCTAACACAATTTCCCAACTCATATGGAAACGGGGTTTGTAGAATAAGTAGTGTAAACTTCAAAAGTTGTACTTACGTAAACATTTTTGACATTTTCCTTCTTTTTTAAGTTTATTACGGGGCGGTATATCTCAGTTGGTGGAGTGGCCGTGCTGGCAACTTGAGGGTTCCTGGTTCGATCCCCGTTTCCGCCAAACACAGTAAATATGTAAGCGGTGGCTGGTTTTGGTGTTGAATTCGGTTATGTCGACAAACGCTCGTGTCTGCATCAGTCAGCCGGTCAGAGGGACTTGGACATAAGTGAGTACAACACCAATGACATGAAGCTAGAACGTGGGTGTTTTGTTGAGATAGCAATTGACCTACATTGGATTACTTTAAGCATCTTTAATGCACAAAAAGGTACCGAGATGGCCCCTCTGTATGAGGGCTGAAAACAACCCGTGCTGTGGTGTGACGATGTGGTGGGTGGTGGGTGGTGCCCTGTTATCAACTTCCCCACTATTGGGAGTGAAGTATGACTGAATGTGTCAGCATGACCGTTGAAACCACGAAAAAGGGCAAGTAAAAGAAGACCCGCCCACCCGAGCCTCCTCAGCGTCTCAAAATGAAAGAAGCTGACGACTTTGGGACGGAGTGAAGACCACAGGCAGGAAAATGGACGAGAGAAGCGCACCTGTGCTCATTCTCTCCCTGTTGTGGGTGGTCGCAGGTGAGCGGGCTAACGCAGGAAATGCTATCGAAGCATTTTTTTTTTTTTTTTGGTCACCTCGTCTTTTCCCGCCTCTCAGGGATTCCGGCGGCCGCCAACGTCCGGGACGTGTGTGCCAGCTGCCACGTCGACGCCACGTGTGGCGACAAGTCCGATAACTCGGGGAAAGTTTGCAACTGCAAGTATGGCTTTGTAGGAAATGGAAGGACCTTGTGTCAAGGTAGGAACTTCTCATTTTGTAACTCACGGATAAAGATGACGGTAACACTTTAGTATGGGGAACATATTCCAAGTAACAAAGACTTCATTTGGAGTTATTTGGTTAGGGTTAGGGTTAGGGTTAGGGTTACAGGGTTAGGGTTAGGCTTAAGGTCTTAACTCATTCTCTTTCTATGCCACATCAATGTGGAATGCGCTCCCAACAGGTATAAAAGAAAGGGCATCTCTATCCTCCTTCAAAACCGCAATAAAAGTTCACCTTCAGGCAGCTACAACCCTAAACTAACACCCTCCCCGGATTGCTAATAATCAAATGTAAACAATCAAATGCAGATACTTTTTCTTATGCCTTCTGATCTCTCTCTCTCTCTCTCTCTCTCTCTCTCTCTCTCTCTCTCTCTCTCTCTCTCTCGCTCTCTTTCTCTCTCTCTCTCTATATGTCCACTACTTGCTGTCCATATCCTACCCCCCCACCCCCTCCACACCCCTGATTGTAAATAATGTAAATAATTCAATGTGATTATCTTGTGTGATGACTGTATTATGATGATAGTATATATCTGATAGTATATATCTGTATCATGAATCAATTTAAGTGGACCCCGACTTAAACAAGTTGAAAAACTTATTCGGGTGTTACCATTTAGTGGTCAATTGTACGGAATATGTACTTCACTGTGCAACCTACTGATAAAAGTCTCAATCAATCAATCAAAGGTTAGGGTTACAGGGTTAGGGTTAGAATAGAATAGAGTTTTCTTGTCATTATTACAGTGAACAGGTTCAAAGAACAACGAAATTGGAGCAGATCCCCTAAGGCAGTGGTCCCCAACCACCGGACCGATTGGTACCGGGCCGCGCAAGAAATAAAAAAAAAAAAATATATATATATTTATTTATTTATTTTTATTTTTTAATTAAATCAACATAAAAAACACAATATATACATTATATATCAATATAGATCAATACAGTCTGCAGGGATACAGTCCGTTAGCACACATGATTGTATTTCTTAATTAAAAAAAAAAAAAAAAAATTCCACCCCCCCACACCCCACACTCCCCCCGGTCCGTGGGACTAATTTTCAAGCGTTGACCGGTCCCCAGCTACAAAAAGGTTGGGGACCACTGCCCTAAGGCAGTGTTTTTCAACCAGTGTGGAGATTATGTAATTTCACCTATTTGGGTTAAAAATATTTTTTGCAAACCAGTAATTATAGTCTGCCAATGATGTGTTGTTGTTGAGTGTCGGTGCTGTCTAGAGCTCGGCAGAGTAACCGTGTAATACTCTTCCATATCAGTAGGTGGCAGCCGGTAGCTAATTGCTTTGTAGATGTCGGGACGAGGGCCTTGTCGTCGTATCTAATGCTTAAACCAAAAATAAACAAAAGGCGAGTGCCCCTTAGAAAAGGCATTGAAGCTTAGGGAAGACTATGCAGAACGAAACTAAAACTGAGCTGGCTACAGAGTAAACAAAAACTGAATGCTGGACGACAGCAAAGACTTACTGTGGAGCAAAGACGGCGTCCACAATGTACATCCGAACATAACTTGACAATCAACATGTTCCTGCACTTGAATGGGTTCTTGCTCCCAGATAAAGACGAATGTCAGATAGGAGCCACAAAGATCTGTGGGCAGCATACAACGTGCCACAACACCCACGGCAGTTACTACTGCACCTGCCTGCATGGATACATGGCTTCCAACAACATGTCCGTCTTCATTCCTAACGACGGGACGCACTGCCAGGGTGAGTTGACTGCCAGGTGCTATAAAGTGGAAAGAAGTCACATTTTAGTCCTACCTGATTAAAAGCTTGTTTCCTGCTGGCTGTGCAGACGTGGATGAGTGCAGCGTGTCGGGGCTGTGTGGACAAGGAGCTCAGTGCAGGAACCTGAATGGAAGTTTTGACTGCAGTTGTCAGCTGGGATACCGAGTCCAGGATGGGAAGGAACCCTTTCACCCTCTCAAAGATAAGGCTTCATGCAAAGGTGAAAGTGCATTATTAAAACTTGCTGCAATTGTTGTTTGGTCGGGGTGTGCGGATCGATCCAAATATTGATCCTGTCTAAACCAACTGCAGAGTATCAGCAGTATCAGAGTATCAGATCCTGTCCATACCAACTGCAGAGTATCAGCAGTATCATAGTATCAGATCCTGTCCATACCAACTGCCGAGTATCAGCAGTATCAGAGTATCAGATCCTGTCCATACCAACTGCAGAGTATCAGCAGTATCAGAGTATCAGATCCTGTCCATACCAACTGCCGAGTATCAGCAGTATCAGGTTAAGATGAAAATCAACCCATCAATCCATCAATTTTCTACCGCCTGTCCCTTTTTCTGGGGTCGCGGGCGGTGTTGGAGCCTATCTCAGCTGCATTCGGGCAGTAGGCCGGGTACACCCTGGACAAGTCGCCACCTCATCAGAGGGCCAACACAGATAGACAGACAACATTCACACACTAGGGACCATTTGGTGTCCATACCAACTGCAGAGTATCAGCAGTATCCGGTTAAGATGAAAATCAACCCATCAATCCATCCATTTCCTACTGCCTGTCCCTTTTTCTGGGGTCGCGGGCGGTAATGGAGCCTAACTCAGCTGCATTCAGGCGGAAGGCGGGGCACACCTTGGACAAGTCGCCATCTCATCAAAGGGCCAACACAGATAGACAGACAACATTCACACGCTAAGGACCATTTAGTGTTGCCAATCAACCTATCCCCAGGTGCATGTCTTTGGAGGTGGGAGGAGTCTAACCTCAGGTGCATGTCTTTGAAGGTGGGAGGAAGCCGGAGTACCCGGAGGGAACCCACGCACTCACGGGGAGAACATGCAAACTCCTCACAGAAAGACCCCAAGCCCCGGGGATGACCGTTCTATTGTGAGGCACATGCACTAACCCCGGTCTATTCTTTTCTAAGAAAGAAAAGTTAAGTTAAAGTACCAACGACTGTCACACACACACTAGGTGTGGCAAACTTATTCTCTGCATTTGACCCATCACCCTTGATCACCCCCTTTTTATAGTCTTTGGTATGACTCGGCCGGGGTTTGAACTCACAACCTACCGATCTCAGGGCGGACCCTCTGACCACTAGGCCAGTGTTAAAATGCGTTAAAAGTACCAACGTTACCTCTAAACCACTAAGTGATACTACATTTGTGTCCATATTGCACAGCACCCGTCTCGGTACATACAGTACTGTCGTTCTTGTGGTATCATTAAGACCTCGGATGCTAAATTCCGTACCACATTGTCTCTTATGCGCTGGTATAAAATGGTAACACTCGTATAGCGCTTTTCTACCTTGAAGGTACTCAAAGCGCTTTGACACTTTTTCCACATTCACCCATTCACACACTGATGGCGGGAGCTGCCTCGCAAGGCCCTAACCACGACCCATCAGGAGCAATGGGGAAGCGTCTTGCTCAGGGACACAACGGAGGAACCCTCAGGTTGCTGGCAGGGCCACTCTCCCAACCTGAGTACCTTGAAGGTAGAAAAGCGCTATACAAGTATAACCCATTTACCATATGTCAACAACGTCCATCCATCCATTTTCTACCGCTTATTCCCTTCGGGGTCGCGGGGGGCGCTGGAGCCTATCTCAGCTACAATCGGGCGGGAGGCGGGGTACACCCTGGACAAGTCGCCACCTCATCGCAGTATGTCAACAACGTGAGCAATATAAACAACAAAACAAAACACAGATACTGCGAAAAGAAACACAAACTACGCCGGTGTCCAATCGATACTGATACCTCTGTCAAGTGTTGGTGGTGACGAACCCCAAGATGCAGAGATGGCAGGCTTGGTGCAGGAAAACAGGATTTACTGTCCAAAATTAAAGCAAAACACACAACCAGGAACCAGGAACAGGCAAACTGGAAACAGGGAACAGGAAACAGCAAACAGTCCACAGCATACAGCTTACAGCTCAAGCGACAGCGACAATACTCCGGCACTGACTGGAGGGCAAAGCAGGTCTAAATAGCAGCTGGCTGATGGACACCAGGTGTGGCCAGGTGCCAATCAGCCGCAGCTGAGGGGAAACAGCGCTCAGGGAGACGAGCAGGAAACTGAACCAAAATAAGAGCGCTGACAGGAAATAAAAACAAAACATAACTAAACTGTCAGTGACAAACCTGACAACCTCCCTTGGTATTGATATTTTGATGGATCTGCAAGCGCCTGCCAAATAATGATCCGGCTGAGTGAGGTTCTAATTGTAGTGTTCTATGACCCCATTCAGTGGTGGACTGTGGGCCGCCTGTGCTGCAGGAGTACACAGTCCTGCTCTCTACGACAGGGACGACCTACAGAAGCATGGCCACCTTTGACTGTGATGAAGGCTCGGTAAAGAGGAGTGGAAACAAGGTTTCACTGTGTGGAGCCGAAGGACTGTGGACTGAGACCACCTTGGTCTGTGAAGGTAACAAAACAAGAGCGAATGGCCAAACCCATTATTGTTCCCTCAAACCGTGTACTTTTAGGGTCACTATACTCTGCATCAGGGGTGTCAAACTCATTTTCATTGAGGGCCACATTGCGGTTATGGCTGCTCTCAGAGGGTCGCTTAATTGTGAAATATATTCACCTCATTGTGTTGCCAAATTGATGGATAACGTACTGTGCTTTTGAAAGCATAAGTCAGGGCATATTTTATTGTAACAAAAATGCTTTGGACTACATGTTAAAATAGGGGTGACCCAACTTTTTCCAACAAGGGCCGCATACTAAAAAGTCCAAAGTATGCGGGGGCCATTTTGATATATATCTATTTTGTAAAAAATTCTAAAAACAGACATTACATATACGGTGTCACGGCGGAGGGTGGGTCGCAACTTACTGCGGGGGTTTGTTCTCCCGGGATGTAGACGGACCACTCCGGACAAGGCGTGCAGGTAGGAACTTGATTTAATCATCAAAAAAATAACGCGTAGTACCAAAAACAGAAAACAAAAGGGATGCGTGCCGATCGCACGGGAAGCTAAGGAAATATCTTAGAGCAGGAATCATGAGCTAGGAAACACGAAGACCAAACGTAACAGGTTGCTTATAGCAAACAATGAAGCCAGCCCGACTGACCGGCAAATGCAGGATTAAATAGTCCCTCTGATTAGTGCTCGGGAAACAGTTGAGCGCCAATCAGAGACAGGTGGAAACAATAAGCACCCATGGTAACTAAAAACAAACAAGGGTGCACAAAAACAGGAACTAAGGGAGTCCAAAACTAACAGAATATAACAACACTTTAAATACCGTATCCAGCAGTTTTTCAACCACTAGTGTGCCGTGAGATACAGTCTGGTGTGCTGTGGGAGATTATGTAATTTCACCTATTTGGGGTAAAAATATTTTTTGCAAATTATAGTCTGCAAATAATATGCCGTTGTTGAGTGTCGGTGCTGTCTAGAGCTCGGCAGAGTAACCGTGTAATACTCTTCCATATCAGTAGGTGGCAGCCGGTAGCTAATTGCTTTGTAGATGTCGGGACGAGGGCTTGTCGTCGTATTTAATGCTTAAACCAAAAATAAACAAAAGGCGAGTGCCCCTAAGAAAAGGCATTGACGCTTAGGGAAGGCTATGCAGAACGAAACTAAAACTGAACTGGCTACAGAGTAAACAAAAACTGAATGCTGGACGACAGCAAAGACTTACTGTGGAGCAAAGACGGCGTCCACAATGTACATCCGGACATGACATGACAATCAACATGTTCCTGCACTTGAATGGGTTCTTGCTCCCAGATAAAGACGAATGTCAGATAGGAGCCACAAAGATCTGTGGGCAGCATACAACGTGCCACAACACCCACGGCAGTTACTACTGCACCTGCCTGCATGGATACATGGCTTCCAACAACATGTCCGTCTTCATTCCTAACGACGGGACGCACTGCCATGTTATACTCTTCCATATCAGTAGGTGGCAGCAGGTAGCTAATTGCTTTGTAGATGTCGGAAACATGTTGTCGTATCTAATGCTTAAACCAAAAATAAACAAAAGGTGAGTGCCCCTAAGAAAAGGAATTAAAGCTTAGGGATGGCTATGCAGAACGAAACTAAAACCTAACTCGCTACAAAGTAAACAAAAACAGAATGCTGGACGACAGCAAAGACTTACTGTGGACATGACAATCAACAATGTCCCCACAAAGAAGGACAGCAACAACTTAAATAGTCTTGATTGCTAAAACAAAGTAGATGCGGGAAATATCGCTCAAAGGAAGACATGAAACTCATACAGGAAAATACCAAAAAAGAGAAAAAGCCACCAAAATAGGAGCGCAAGACAAGAACTAAAACACTACACACAGGAAAACAGCAAAAAAGTCCAAATAAGTCAGGGCGTGATGTGACAGGTGGTGACAGTACACCTACTTTGAGACAAGAGCTATAGTGATGCATGCTTGGTTGTGGTTTAAAGTCATATCCAACAATTGCGACAACGACTTTTTACTGTCAATTGAGTTTAATTTTTTAATGATTTCTGCTGATTTTTTCAATGAAAAAAATGTGCCTTGGCTCAAAAAAGGTTGAAAAACACTGCTATACAGTATATGTCTGTTTTTGTCTTTCTTTTTTTTTTTTACAAATTAAAACAAAAAAAATCAAAACAGCCCCCGCGTCCTTGGACTTTTTATGCAACCCCTTGGCAGGATAAGTTTGGACACGCCTGAGTTTTAGTATGAATTTTTTTTTTTTGTATTAAATGACAAATGTTTGCTTTTACACTGCAAAAACTGAAATCTAAGTAAGATGAAATATCTCAAATAAGGGTGATATTTGCTTATTTTCTGTCTGATAAGATCATTCTTCTCACTAAGCAGATTTTATGTGAGAGTGTTTTACTTGTTTTAAGGGTTTTGGTCCTAAATGATCTCAGTAAGATATTACAGCTTGTTGCTGAGATTTGATGACCTATATTGAGTAAAACATGCTTGAAACTAGAATATCAACTGTTGCAAAGCTGTGTCATCAACGCTCACAAGTATAAAACTACTTTTTTAAAGTAATAATTTCTTACTTGAAGCATGAAAAAAATAATCATGATGCCGAGCGCGTATCATTACACTGTAAAAAAAAAAAAAAATTCCTATTTTTATGGTTAATTTACTCTAAATTTCTACTGTAATTTTTCTTTTTTTTAAAAATAGTTTATAAAACTGTAGAATTGAAGACATTATCTGTAAATAAACAATCCGCCTGTTATTTTAAGTAATATGCCAGTAATGACAAACTATGTATATTTCTTTTCTTTTTTTTTTACAGAAAAATACCAAATTAATTATACATAGCATTTTCTGTTTTCTTAAATTACTTTCAAATTCATGTAACATTACGATATTTTTCCGTAAAACGTTTCTTGAAAATTTCTGTAATTATAATGTTTTTGCTCATTATTTGGTTTACCATGTTTTACTTTAATTTTATGGTTTTCGTTTGGCAGCCGTAGCTGCCAGTAGATGACCGTTTTTTTTTACAGATTTTTTTTTTTTTACAGTGTATGTCAAGATAATGGCACTAGCATTTACTTAATTTAAGAATATTTTTCAACATATTGAGCAAAAAGGTCTCCTTTTTTTTTTCTACCAAGAAAAGTGCACTTGTTATTAGTGAGAATATACTTATTTTAAGGTATTTTTGGGTTCATTGAGGTTAGCTAATTAGGGACCGAATGTCCCTTTGGGACAGAGGACCCTATTGTATTTGTAAGGTTTTATTATTATTATACCGCCGCCTCTTTGAGCTGTAATTTGACCCCCTTAACATGCTTCAAAACTCACCATATTTGACACACACATCAGGACTGGCGAAAATTGCGATCTAATCAAAAAACCTAGCCCCAAAACTGAAAATTGCGCTCTAGCGCCCCCTAGGAAGAAAACACAGACAAAACTGCCTGTAACATCCAGTAGGAATGTCGTAGAGACATGAAACAAAAAACTCTATGTAGGTCTCACTTAGACCAACATTTCATACACTGACATCCTTCAGCAAAAATCAACAGGAAGTTTGCAATTCCCCCTTTAAAACAAACGTTTTGTAAAAACAGTCACCTTTGCCTCTTGGAGCTATAATTTGACCCCCTTAACATGCTTCAAAACTCACCAAACTGGACACACACATCAGGACTGGCAAAAATTGCGATCTATTTAAAATAAAAAAAAAACTCAAAATTGCGCTCTAGCGCCCCCTAGGAAGAAAACACAGACAAACTGCTCCTAGGAAGAAAACACAGACAAAACTGCCTGTAACTCCCAGTAGGAATGTCGTAGAGACATGAAACAAAAACCTCTATGTAGGTCTCACTTAAACCTAGATTTCATTCACTGACAACCCCCAGCAAAAATCAACATGAAGTTTGCAATTCCCCCTTCAAAACAAACATTTTGTAAAAACCGGTTACCTTTTTTCAAACATTATCTCCTCTGAGCGCGTTTGTCGTGTCGGCTTCAAACTAGCACAAGAGAGAGATTGAACCCTTCTGATTAAAAGTTGATGAAAGAGTTTTAATTACTGCTCCGGTTTGGATTTTATGTGCCCTCAAAGTCGGTCCCATCCATCGCTGCTTGCAGCTTTAATTAGGGTCCGCACAGGACCTTTTCAAAAGGAATCCCAAATGGAGTCCTTTTGCAATGGGACGAAAGGACCCTATTGAAATTGTAATGTTTATTATTATATTATTATTATTTTTTTTCCGCACCGTTGCGCACTACTTTGCCCCCCTTAACATGCTTCAAAACTCACCAAATTTTTTACACACATACAAAAACGTGCCCCCCCCCCCCCACTTTAGTAAAAAAACCAAACCCCAAAAATCCAAATTGCGCTCTAGCGCCCCCTAGGAAGAAACCTGCCTCTAACTCCCACTAGGAAGGTCGTAGAGACATGAAACAAAAACCTGTATGTAGGTCTCACTTAGACCTACAATTCATAATTTCACATCTTCGGGCGAAAACCAACAGGGAGTTGGCAATTTCCCCTTCAAGACAAAAATGTACTAAAAACACTGCTTTTTACGTCTATGACCTCTAATTTGACCCCCCCTAAAATACTTCAAAACTCACCAAAATTCTCACACACATCGGGACTGGTAGATATTGCGATCTAAAAAAAAACCGAACCCCAAAACTCAAAATTGTGCTCTACATAATTTTTGAAAAAAAACAGAGAAAAAACTGCTCCTCAGAGGAAAACTCAGACAAAACTTCTTGTAACTTCCGGTAGGAACGTCGTAGAGACATGAAACAAATACCTCTATTTAGGTCTCGTTTTACTTGTTTTGGAAAGTCTTGACAAGCCAAATTTTCTTGTTCTATTGGCAGATAATTTTGCTTAGTTCAAATAAAATACCCCGAATTTTTGTATTTTTTTTCCTTGTTTTTGAACACTGACTTTTTGCAGTGTATTTAAAAAATTAAAAAATTAATATAATTTTTTTCATTCAACAATATTCTGGGGGCCAACAAAACAGTTTTTTTGCATGGTCATATACGATATTTCTCAAGTTTAAAAGACATGCAATTGTATACAGTATATGTCATGTTTCCGTCAAATTTGAAAAAACAAATACATTAAGAAAGATGAAGTGCTATATTAATTCATATTAATGCACATTATTTCAATTTTTTGCGGCCACATACAGATTTGGTTTGATACATCTGCTTTGCGTTGTGTATTTGTCTATAATTATGTTAGCTAACACTTTAAAGTAGTGCTGTCCTAACTTTTTAATGCATTTAAAACAAAATGAAGCTTTCATAACGCTGATATTATTGCTATATGTGATGCTTTCATGCACTGTCGCTGTCTTACCCCTCAGTGGTTCACTGTGGCCCTCCTCCTCCCTTCCCTCACTCACACATGCTGTGGAACACGAGCTCCAGGATGGGCTCCGTGGTGCTTTATCAATGTAACTCTGGCTATCTCCACACGGGAGACGGCAATGTCTCCACCTGCACCGCCGCAGGGCGATGGGAGGGTGCGCCTGTGACTTGCCAAGGTACACTCACTCTTCTAGAAGATGTTTCTGGTGACTGCTTTCCTGGCTTCGTCATGAATAAGTTGAGAACGGTAACTTTTAGATTTACTACGGTCTGACATGTTTAGTAACTTTACCAGTGGCAGTAGCCAGACCAGGATGGCTGTCAGGTGACATCTGTTAAACGAGACAAGAAGCAAGAAATTAAACAGACAGAATTAAATTTGGCTCAATTTGAGGAGAAACGTCTGGGCTGTACTCTTGCACAGTCTCCAGCACGCTCTGGCGAAAGATTGTACGCCACCTCTTTTATTTGGACTTTCCCCGATTACATGGCAACAGCTGTTTCTAAGGGACGTGGGTCATAAACAGCCATCGCCTTCGGTTACAGAACAGTTCAAAAGAAAAGGTCGTAAAACAGTTCACAGAAAAGGTCGTCTTGAGGGGAGTCAGGCCCTGCTTCCTCTTCGCTTTGTAGTTCAATATCTTTCTGTTGATTACAATACACGAAAGAAACAGAACACCTTCATGTTGCTTCCCATCCTACATAGTGGAGTTTTACAAGCCTTCCGCTTGGTAGGATTAAAGACAGCATTGGTCTGCTGGCCGGGAACTCATTGAAACACAAAGTTTTGTGATAACTTAGATACAATGATTCTGACAATGGCGGTGCGTAACTGGCAACCTGGATGTGATACACTCACAGACTTTCTAATTGGTCTAACGGTGGAGGGCGGGGCATGGAAATTAAAACAATACCAATATTTCGGGGCTGTAAATCTTAATTTTTGAAATTAGCATATCCCGGGCCGAACCACCGTTATCAGTTATAAAGGTATTGGAAAAGAACATGATTTATTAATGCCTTTTGACATATCAGGGCCATTTAATGATGACTTGACATGAAATTATTACATATGGCACCTTTAAAGTCTTCTTACGGAGGAGCTTTCTACCAGCCCCGTTTCCATATGAGTTGGGAAATTGTGTTAGATGTAAATATAAACGGAATACAATGATTAGCTAATCATTTTCAACCCATATTCAGTTGAATATGCTACAAAGACAACATTTTTGATGTTCAAACTGATAAACTTTTTTTTTTTGCAAATAATCATTAACTTTAGAACTTGATGCCAGCAACACGTGCCAAAGAAGTTGGGAAAGGTGGCAATAAATACTGATAAAGTTGAGGAATGCTCATCAAACACTTATTTGGAACATCCCACAGGTGTGCAGGCAAATTGGGAACAGGTGGGTGCCATGATTGGGTATAAAAGTAGATTCCATGAAATGCTCAGTCATTCACAAACAAGGACGGGGCGAGGGTCACCACTTTGTCAACAAATGCGTGAGCAAATTGTTGAACAGTTTAAGAAAAACCTTTCTCAACCAGCTATTGCAAGGAATTTAGGGATTTCACCATCTACGCTCCGTAATATCATCAAAGGGTTCAGAGAATCTGGAGAAATCACTGCACGTAAGCAGCTAAGCCCGTGACCTTCCATCCCTCAGGCTGTACTGCATCAACAAGCGACATCAGTGTGTAAAGGATATCACCACATGGGCTCAGGAACACTTCAGAAACCCACTGTCAGTAACTACAGTTGGTCGCTACATCTGTAAGTGCAAGTTAAAACTCTCCTATGCAAGGCGAAAACCGTTTATCAACAACACCCAGAAACGCCGTCGGCTTCGCTGGGGCCTGAGCTCATCTAAGATGGACTGATACAAAGTGGAAAAGTGTTCTGTGGTCTGACGAGTTCACATTTCAAATTGTTTTCGGAAACTGTGGAACGTCGTGTCGTCCGGACCAAAGAGGAAAAGAACCATCCGGATTGTTATAGGCGCAAAGTTGAAAAGCCAGCATGTGTGATGGTATGGGGGTGTATTAGTGCCCAAGACATGGGTAACTTACACATCTGTGAAGGCGCCATTAATGCTGAAAGGTACATACAGGTTTTGGAGCAACATATGTTGCCATCCAAGCAACGTTACCATGGACGCCCCTGCTTATTTCAGCAAGACAATGCCAAGCCACGTGTTACATCAACGTGGCTTCGTAGTAAAAGAGTGCGGGTACTAGACTGGCCTGCCTGTAGTCCAGACCTGTCTCCCATTGAAAATGTGTGGCGCATTATGAAGCCTAAAATAGCACAAGGGAGACCCCCGGACTGTTGAACAACTTAAGCTGTACATCAAGCAAGAATGGGAAAGAATTCCACCTGAGAAGCTTCAAAAATGTGTCTCCTCAGTTCCCAAACGTTTACTGAGTGTTGTTAAAAGGAAAGGCCATGTAACACAGTGGTGAACATGCCCTTTCCCAACTACTTTGGCACGTGTTGCAGCCATGAAATACTAAGTTAATTATTATTTGCAAAAAAAAAAAAAAGTTTATGAGTTTGAACATCCAATATGTTGTCTTTGTAGCATATTCAACTGAATATGGGTTGAAAATGATATGCAAATCATTGTATTCCGTTTATATTTACATCTAACACAATTTCCCAACTCATATGGAAACGGGGTTTGTAAATGTATTGCCAACTTAATAAAAATACTATGTGTATCATCCTGTACCAGAGATATTATGTGGCAAACCACCTGCATTACCAAACACTGGATATATGTGGAATGGCAGTTCCACTATCGGAAGTATAGCGAGTTATTATTGTAAAGGAGGATTTGACCACACGGAGGGAGATGGTGTATCACTGTGCACGTCCAACGGTAACTGGACAAAGCCAAACGTTTCATGCAAAGGTACAGTAACTTTACTTTCTGTTCTATGTGATAATGTACTGACATCCCGGTTAAATAATCATTTTAATCTCTGTAGAAGTTGACTGCGGCGCCCCTCCTGACATCTCGAATTCAGTCCTGCTATGGGATCACGTCTCCACTGTGGGCTCTCGGGTTGTTTACGAGTGTACATTTGGATATCACAGAGTTGGAGAAAGAAATACAGCAGTTTGTACTGACGCTGGAATGTGGGACGAACCCACTCTGCACTGCCAAGGTGACGCCGTTGGGTTCACTCATTCATAACATACTGTATACAGTCGTGCTCATAAGTTGACATACCCTGGGAGAATTTATGATTTCTTGGCCATTCTTCAGAGAATATGAATGATAACACAAAAACCTTTCTTCGGTTGTGTGAAGCTATTTATTGGCAAACAACTGTGTTTACTCTTTTTAAATCCAAATGACAAAAGAAAGTACCCAAATGACCCTGATCAAAAGTTGACATACCCCAGTGACTTTGATCTGATAACATGCACAAAAGTTGACACAAACAGGTTTGAATGGCTAATCAAGGTTCCAATCCTCACCTGTGACATGTTTGTTTGTAATTAATGTGTGTGTATAAAAGGTCAGTGAGTTTCTGGGCTTCTGACAGACCATTGCATCTTTCATCCAGTGCTGCACAGATGTTTCTGGATTCTGAGTCATGGGGAAGGCAAAAGAATTGTCAGAGGATCTGCGAAAAAAGGTAATTGAACTGCATAAAACAGGAAAGGGGTATAAAAAGATATCCAAGGAATTGAGAATGCCAATCAGCAGTGTTCAAACGCTGATTAAGAAGTGGGAAATGAGGGATTCGGGTAGACCAGCAAAGATTTCAGCCACAACTGCCAGGAAAATTGTTCGAGATGCAAAGAAAAATCCACAAATAACTTCAGCTGAAATACAGGACTCTCTGAAAAATTGTGGTGTGGCTGTTTCAAGATGCACAATAAGGAGGCACTTGAAGAAAAATGGGCTGCATGGTCGAGTGGCCAAAAAGTTCAATTTCGGTCTCATCACTCCAAATGACTTTGTTCCAGAAGTTTTGAGGTTTGTCTCTGTGCTGTTTAGCGTAATGTAAGCGGGATACTTTGTGACATTTGCGCAGAAATGCCTTTCTTCTGGCAACTCGACCATGCAGCCCATTTTTCTTCAAGTGCCTCCTTATTGTGCATCTTGAAACAGCCACACCACAATTTTTCAGAGAGTCCTGTATTACAGCTGAAGTTATTTGTGGATTTTTCTTTGCATCTCGAACAATTTTCCTGGCAGTTGTGGCTGAAATCTTTGCTGGTCTACCCGAATCCCTCATTTTCCACTTCTTAATCAGCGTTTGAACACTGCTGATTGGCATTCTCAATTCCTTGGATATCTTTTTATACACCTTTCCTGTTTTATGCAGTTCAATTACCTTTTCTCACAGATCCTTTGACAATTCTTTTGCCTTCCCCATGACTCAGAATCCAGAAACATCTGTGCAGCACTGGATGAAAGATGCAATGGTCTGTCAGAAGCCCAGAAACTCACTGACCTTTTATACACACACATTAATTACAAACAAACAGGTCACAGGTGAGGATTGGAACCTTGATTAGCCATTCAAACCTGTTTGTGTCAACGTTTGTGCATGTTATCATATCAAAGTCACTGGGGTACGTCAACTTTTGATCAGGGTCATTTGGGTACTTTCTTTTGTCATTTTGATTTAAAAAGAGTAAACACAGTTGTTTGCCAATAAATAGCTTCACACAACCATTAAGCATGAGTGGAAGAAAGGTTTTTGTGTTATCATTCATATTCTCTGAAGAATGGCCAAGAAATCATAAATTCTCCCAGGGTGTGTCAACTTATGAGCACGACTGTATATACTCACATGAGTCAGAAAAGCCATTCCGCCGAACTGCTGCCATTTGCATCCATAGGAAATAAAATGTGTAGATGCACAATAACTGTAATACAATGGTCTCGTTAAGCAAAGTGTCCTGCACATTGGTCTGATTGCATACTTAATAAATACAATTAAAAAGATGAGTTTAAACCAGGGCTCGGCAACCCAAAACCTTCAAAGAGCCATATTGGATCCAAAAATACCAAAAACAAACCTGTCTTGAGCCGCAAAAAATGAAGTGTTATAATGAAGGCAACACATGACGTAAGTGTCTATATTAGCTATAATAGCCTACTATCAAAATGACTTTGTGTCGCAGGCTAAAGCAAATCTTCGTTGACAGAAATGTTGAAATGTAGCATTTATTCTACACATTTGTACAACTTTAGAAACCATAAGTAAATCACAGGCTCCTCAGAAGGTGAGTGTGGAGGGGGGCGTGGCCTGCGGGCCTGCCGCGGAGCGGGGAGTGCCAGGGCCGGCTTTGAAACACAGCTGACAGGTGGTTAGATTGCCCAGCTGGGGCTTGTTATCTAATCACCTGTCGCCGTTATTAGCAGCAGCCGGACAGAGACACGTTGTTGGGAGTTGGAGTTACTGGCCAACAGACGCATGGACACAAAAAATCAACGACTTCAAAATCAATTCAAAGGGTGCTCGGCCTCCCAAAACGGCAGAATATTAACATGATTTTAAAAATATGCCTTTGAAAAAGAAAAAGAAACTTTTGGTTGAGAACTATTGACTGAAAAACAATACAAAATAATGTACCACAAAGGATTAGAGTACTTTTGTGAAGTAATGTAAAAAAAAAAAGCACAGTATTCACTTTAGAGAGCGGACTTTTAGGGTACCTACTTTGAACAGCTTCTTTGGCAAACACACCATCAGCAGCTTCTCCATATTTTCATTGATAAATGTCCGCTTTAGGTGGATCTTACAGGGTTCATTCTGACAGTCGCTACTCCAACTTATGCTCGCAACTTCGAGCATAACAATAAGCTGAGCAACAGATCGTATCTTAAAGCAGTGTTTTTCAACCACTGTGCCGCGGCACACTAGTGTGCCGTGAGATACAGTCTGGTGTGCCGTGGGAGATTATGTCATTTCACCTATTTGGGGTACAAATATTTGTTGCAAACCAGTAATTATAGTCTGCAAATGATGTGTTGTTGTTGAGTGTCGGTGCTGTCTAGAGCTCGGGAGAGTATAAGTGTAATACTCTTCCATATCAGTAGGTGGCAGCCGGTAGCTAATTGCTTTGTATATGTCGGGAACATGACGAGGATTTGTCTTTGTATCTAATGCTTAAACCAAGAATAAACAAAAGGTGAGGGCCGGTAAGAAAAGGCATTGAAGCTTAGGGAAGGCTATGCAGAACGGAACTAAAACCTAACTCGCTACAGAGTAAACAAAAACAGAATGCTGGACGACAGCAAAGACTTACTGTGGAGCAAAGACAAAGTACATCCAAACATGACATGACAATCAACAATGCCCCCACAAAGAAGGATAAAAACAACTTAAATAGTCTTGATTTCTAAAACAAAGTAGATGCAGGAAATATCGCTCAAAGGAAGACATGAAACTGCTACAGGAAAACACCAACAAAACGGGAAAAGCCACCAAAATAGGAGCGCAAGACAAGAACTAAAACACTACACACAGGAAAACAGCAAAAAACTCAAAATAAGTTATAGCGTGATGTGACAGGTGGTGACAGTACACCTACTTTGAGACAAGAGCTATAGTGATGCATGCTTGGTTATGGTTTAAAGTCATATCCAACAATTATGACAACAAATTTTTACTGTCAACTGAGTTTTAATTTTTTAATGATTTCTGCCGGTGGTGTGCCTCCGGATATTTTCAATGAAAGAAATGTGCCTCGGCTCAAAAAAGGTTGAAAAACACGGTCTTAAAGTACTCAAAAGTTGGACTGATCCTAAGTAGAGGTACAATTGTATTGTCGTCGTATCTAATGCTTAAACCAACAATAAACAAAAGGTGAGTGCCGGTAAGAAAAAGCATTGAAGCTTAGGGAAGGCTATGCAGAACGGAACTAAAACCTAACTCGCTACAGAGTAAACAAAAACAGAATGCTGGACGACAGCAAAGACTTACTGTGGAGCAAAGACGGCGTCCACAAAGTACATCCGAACATGACATGACAATCAACAATGTACCCACAAAGAAGGATAAAAACAACTTAAATAGTCTTGATTGCTAAAACAAAGTAGATGTGGGGAATAGTGTTTAAGGAAGACATGAAACTGCTACAGGAAAACACCAACAAAACGGGAAAAGCCACCAAAATAGGAGCGTAAGACAAGAACTAAAACACTACACACAGGAAAACAGCAAAAAACTCAAAATAAGTTACAGCGTGATGTGACAGGTGGTGACAGTACACCTACTTTGAGACAAGAGCTATATTGATGCATGCTTGGTTATGGTTTAAAGTCATATCCAACAATTGCGACAACGACTCTTTACTGTCAACTGAGTTACATTTTTTAATGATTTCTGCCGGTGGCGTGCCTCCGCATTTTTTCAATGAAAAAAATGTGCCTCGGCTGAAAAAAGGTTGAAAAACACGGTCTTAAAGTACTCAAAAGCTGGGCTGATCCTAAGTAGAGGTACAATTGTATTGTCGTCGTATCTAATGCTCAAACCAAAAATAAACAAAAGGTGAGTGCCCTTAAGAAAAGGCATTGAAGCTTAGGGAAGGCTATGCAGAACGGAACTAAAACCTAACTCGCTACAGAGTAAACAAAAACAGAATGCTGGACGACAGCAAAGACTTACTGCGGAGCGAAGACGGCGACATAAATCTATGCTAAAAACTCAGTCCTGTTACTAAATTTGAGTTATCGTCAGCTTAGGAACATAGTACAAAACTGAAATACAGTTGCCTAAGATGGGCATTCTGAGAAGTTCTGGGTATTATTACATTTGCAGTAAAATGACCCCAAAAAATGCTTATTTCGATAGACTAACAGCTAGCAAATGGCACTGATTCGGTGGAATGGCCCCTAAAACAATATCATGTTTTATGCCTTAACTGGTGATGGACAATGTTTTGATGTCTGTGTGTTGTAGAAGTCACATGTCAGGAGCCTGGCATGAAAGCACACGCTAAAAGGCGATGGGATGGCACCGCACATGTTGGCAGTGTGGTGGTCTACCAATGTGATGAAGGATACCACACGAGGAGTGTGAGGAACTACTCTGTGTGTGGACACGATGGACAATGGGAGGAATTTGACCTTTGGTGTGAAGGTGCAACCCAATCACGATTAACAACCATCTTTGTTCATTTAATAACAAACCCCGTTTCCATATGAGTTGGGAAATTGTGTTAGATGTAAATATAACATAGCATATATATAAATATAATATAACAGGCAAATTGGGAACAGGTGGGTGCCATGATTGGGTATAAAAGTAGATTCCATGAAATGCTCAGTCATTCACAAACAAGGATGGGGCGAGGGTCACCACTTTGTCAACAAATGCGTGAGCAAATTGTTGAACAGTTTAAGAAAAACCTTTCTCAACCAGCTAGTGCAAGGAATTTAGGGATTTCACCATCTACGGTCCGTAATATCATCAAAGGGTTCAGAGAATCTGGAGAAATCACTGCACGTAAGCAGCTAAGCCCGTGACCTTTGATCCCTCAGGCTGTACTGCATCAACAAGCGACATCAGTGTGTAAAGGATATCACCACATGGGCTCAGGAACACTTCAGAAACCCACTGTCAGTAACTACAGTTGGTCGCTACATCTGTAAGTGCAAGTTAAAACTCTCCTATGCAAGGCGAAAAGCGTTTATCAACAACACCCGGAAACGCCGTCGGCTTTTGCAGCCATGAAATTCTAAGTTAATTATTATTTGCAAAAAAAAAAATAAAGTTTATGAGTTTGAACATCAAATATGTTGTCTTTGTAGTGCATTCAATTGAATATGGGTTGAAAAGGATTTGCAAATCATTGTATTCCGTTTATATTTACATCTAACACAATTTCCCAACTCATATGGAAACGGGGTTTGTATGTCAACTTAAGCAGGTACTTTTTAATAAGAAGAAGAACAGGATGGACCAGAGCTTGAGTTGGTCAACAACAAGTTGTGGACTTAAAGGGGAACTGCACTTTTTTTGGATCATCGTTCACAATCCTTATGAAAAACATGATGACGGATGCATTTTTTCAAAATGCATTTTAACTCATAAATAAATGTAAATAAAAGTCGAGAGGTCCTCTATTCCAGTGGTCCCCAACCTTTTTGAAGCCGGGGACCGGTCAACGCTTGAAAATTTGTCCCACAGACCGGGGGCGGGGGGATTTTTATTTTTTTATTTTTTCAAATTTGTTTTCATAAAAAACAATAAAAAATAATAATAATAATAATGGATTAGATTTTATATGTGTGCTTACGGACTGTATCCCTGTAGACTGTATTGATCTATATTGATGTATAATGTATATATTGTGTTTTTTATGTTGATTTAATTTAAATAAAAATTTAAAAAAATATATATATATATTATATATTTTTTTAAATTTCTTGCGCGGCCCGGTACCGGTCCGCGGCCCGGTGGTTGGGGACCACTGCTCTATTCCACCCATAAAACCAGATTTTAAAAAAATACTCCATTTACATTTCCTGAATTGAATATTAAACAAATATTAGTGATATTGTTATTATAAGACATAAGACAAACTATTTATAGCGCCGACTTGACCACGAGTTTGTGTAAAAAATGTTGACATCATTGAGTGGTAAACCTGTTCCCAGCTTGTGGATGTTTCTTGTAGTTCAGGCCTGGGCAATTATTTTGACTCGGGGGGGGGGCAAGTTTAGAGAAAAAAACAAAACAAAAACAAACAAAGAACATAAACAATGAATGAGCTAAACAAGATAAGACGGTAAAAGGGTTCGAATAAAAAGTAAAATCTCAAAATAAAAATGATGAAATAATAAAAGTGCCGCCTTTAAAAGGAGTGGTCATGCAAAGCAGCTCCAGTACGCACAATACGTGACGGAATGTGCTGGGGGCCTTGTCGATTTCGCCTTGTCTCTGCTTCGTCTGCGTGCTGTCGTCTTATCTACGTTGAGGTCCTCGAAGTCTTTGGCTGTTAGCGGGCTAAAACAAAGATAACATCTGCGACTGAGGCCACCCCTCAGACAAGAAGTTTTGTCCTTGCACAGATAGAAAAAAGTACAGCTTGAGCACAATAGCTAATAACTATAGCAACGGACTTTAAGCATATTAAAGTTGTGTGATAACTTACACATAATTATTCTAACAGGGTTCCACTGTATAAAGAGGTTGAATAGCAACATTGACTACAGTGGAAAAAAAATCACTTGACTCATATCCATGTCAGGTGTAGATTATAGTTTAGTTTCATTACTTATCAAATGAATATTAATTTAAAAAGTTGGTAAGGTTTAAAGCCTGCTGCTTGTTTTGCTTTTCTTTCACTAATTGATGTTTGCATGTGTGCAGAAATAAGCTGTGGTCCTCCTCAAGCGCTCCCCCATACTAACCTGCAGTGGGACCGCTCCACTCGTCCTGGCAGTGCTGTGCTTTATAAATGTATGGCTGGATATTACCAGGAGGGTGGAGATGATATTTCCACATGTCTGACATCAGGCGAGTGGGCAACTGTATCATTAAAGTGCAAAGGTAGAGCAATTGTGCAGAATGATGCTGTCAATACTTGGAATTGTGATGAAGGCAAATAATGATGCACAGTTTTGATCAAACATAAATGTTCATTTATGGTGATTGTACTATTAACATCCTACTGAGTGCTGGTTCTAATATTTGTTCACCTTGTATACCAATTTTTTTGATCATGCACTGCAAACCGCAAAAAAGTCCATGGGTGTACATTATAACCTCTAAAGTTCAACACAACTGCTGCTATTATTATTTTGTATTCACTCCACAGATAATGTTTTTAAAAACATTTTATAATATCCCTCATATATTATCATATAGTATTTAATATTAATACACTTATATAATATACTATACAATACAACTATAGAAATATATAATAATAATAATAATAATAATAATAATAATAATAATAGATTTTATTTGTAAAAAGCACAAAACATTGAGTAAAAAATTCTCAAAGTGCTACAGTATATTAAAAAAAAAAAAAAAGATAATTAAAAAAATAAATAAAAACTAGTACAGCCAAATAGCTAAAACTAGTATGCATATATCTAAAAAAAAAAAGGTTTTTAAAAAAAAAAAAAAAAAGGGTTTTTAAGCCTTTTTTAAAAGCATCTACAGTCTGTGGTGCCCTCAGGTGGTCTGGGAGAGCGTTCCACGGTTTTCATGGAGGCACTGGTGAGTTAGTAGGGAGTCTTTGAATTCAATCCTGAGTGGAACAGGAAGCCAGTGAAGGGATTTGAGAGTTGGTGTGATATGTGATATCTAATTATTTTAGTATATATTATTTTATTATAACACTAATATTACATTACAATAATATTCTTTCTAGTTATCATTATACTAAATTATGTTATGAAATATTTTAGGTATCATAAATTTAATTATTGTTATTTATAATACGCCGAGAGGGAAAAGGGATGGATGTATTTTTAATATTATATACAATATATTCTAACAATATATTAACCACTGAAAAATAATGAAAGATTTTAACATGTCTAACTGTAAAATGTTGTTACATAATATGATTATATAAATACATATCATAGTTATCTATTATTTTATCATAATATTATTATATCAACATAAGAAGAAGAAAAAGGAGAAGAAGAAGAAGAAAAAATATACTGCATTATAAATTGTATTATAAATAATGCATCCCTCGTAGGATGGATGCAATTATTTGTATTATTGTCGTGAATTTTATTATTAATAGTACCATCATTATTATATTACAGTATGCCATAAGGTAACCACTAAAAAACAATGATAAATAAATACATCTAAAATAAAGTAAAATTAGCACACCTGACAGACACACACAGGAAGGTGCTTGCAGAGCAATATTGCCATCTAGTGGCGATATGGGTGTGTAGCACATAAAAACACATTTGTGGTTGTTGTACGTTGTATAAAATTATTAACTAATTGTTTAACGGCCAGACTTGTTTCCGGTGTTGCAAGGTAGATACAATAAAATTAAAAAAAGCACAATATCATCATATTCTCACAATATTTGATGATGCTTTGAACATGCTTAGTTTGACTTTTGGGGCATATTTTTTTAGAGCAATCAACTTTGGTGGTTACATTGAATATGTTTAAAATCACAAATATGCAGTGGTCCCCAACCACCGGTCCGGGGACAGGTACCGGTCCGTGACGCATTTGCTAACGGGCCGCAGTGAAACATTAAATAATTTATAAAAGACTGCATTTTCTCCGACTTAACTTTGGCCATTAGACCAGTGGGACAGTGTCAAACTTGGTTTGATTGAGGGCCACACCGCAGTCATGGCTGCCATGAGAGGGCCGCTTGTAACAGTAAATAATTAATTAATTTGCCTATGAATTTGAAAAATTTTTTTTTAAATGTCTTACGTAAAGCGTAAAAAAAAATCTGCAGATTTTACCACTGTTTTTTACAGAAAAAAAAGTTGCCAGACTTTTACTGTAAAATATATGGTGTGTGTTTTTTTTAATTATTATTATTTTTACAACATATTGTAAAAAGTACGGAGTCCCTAAAGGGACATGGGGGAAAAAAAAAAATGTATGATTTATTTTTATAATTTTTTTTTTTAGACATGTATCTCGTGCGCACGAGAAACTTTTATAAAGTTATCAAAAAAAAATTTAAAAAATTTATAATTAATTTTTATTTTTTATTTTTTTTAGACATGAAAAAAAAATAATAGCAAGAGCTACATATCTAAAAAAATGAAAAATAAAAATATTTTTTTAATTAATTTTTTTATAACTTTATAAAAAGTTTCTCGTGCGCACGAGATACATGTCTAAAAAATATATATATTAAAAACAATTTTTTTCCTCCATGTCCCTTTAGGGGCTCCGTAAAATAGAAATACAGTACCGCTGTTTAATTTTATTTTGGCGACTCAGCTGCCAGTTTTTTTTTACCATAATAAAATGTGCTACCATAAAATCATCAACCGTGGATTTTACAGTAAAAAAATAAACAAATGACAGCTCAGTCGACAGAATTTTACTGTAAAAAAACAAACATTGGTCATTTTTTTTTCAACTTAAAGTATAGTATGCTGTAAAAAAAACTAACTCCCTAATTTTACAGTAAAATCTACGGAGCCCCTAAAGGGACATGGGGGGAAAAAAATATTTTATAATATTTTTTTTTATTTTATTTTTTTTTAGACATGTATCTCGTGCGCACGAGAAACTTTCTTGTGCACACGAGATACATGTTTAAAAAAAATATAAAATAAAAAATTATAAAAATGTTTATTTATTTTTTTATAACTTTATAAAAAGTTTCTCGTGCACACGAGAAAGTTTCTTGTGCGCACGAGATACATGTCTAAAAAAAAAAAAAAATTTTTTTTTTTTTATAACTTTATAAAAAGTTTTTCCTGCGCACGAGAAAGTTTCTCACGCGCACAAGATACATGTCTAAAAAAAAAATTTAAAAATTATACATTTATTTTTTTATAACTTTATAAAAAGTGTTTTTTTTTAGACATGTATCTCGTGCGCACGAGATACATGTCTAAAAAAATAAAAATAAAAATAAAAATTATTTTTAAAAAAATGTCCCCCATGTCCCTTTAGGGGCTCTGTAAAAAATCCATTGGTCATTTGCATAGTGTACAATTTGGTGGATAACTTGCTTCGAAATCATAAGTTCAGCAGATATTTAAGTATTTATTTGGATTTTGACCAGCAAAGTTAGATAATATAATATTTGTTGCAATATTGGACACTATTTTTTCCCCCCTGTCAAACTAGAAAAAAAACCCTAAATACCGTTAGTAAGGAAAATAAGAAAGTAAAGAAAGAAAATATAAGGTATTTTATTGACACATTATTTCGAGACCATATAAAATGACGTGGAGGGCCAGATCTGGCCCGCGGGCCTTGAGTTTGACACCTGTGCACTAGACACACCAGTAAGCTTGTTTATAGATGTGCAATAAAACTCCTCATAGGAAGTTGCCATTTGTTATAACTCTGTGACATGATACAATGCACTTTAATGAACATATTAAATATAAAAGTGACAGATTGTAGCCAAAGGCTGATTTCCATCTGCATCTCATTGCAAAGAAACAAGCCCAGAGCTCCCACTAATTCAGCGTTATAGTAAGTTGTATTTTTCATGCACTTAATTTTGCTGTATTTATCTTGCACAAAAAAATAATTCCTATATTAAACCGGTCGGTGGTGCAAAAAAGGTCAGGGACCACTGCAAAAATGTCATTCTGGCTGTGCAAGTCTGTATTTGTCATAGAGAGAATATCTGTTTAATTCTGTGTTTCATATTCTTTCCTTGACCCGATATGTGCACAAAACAATACATTTGAATCTGTTTGTGTGTTCCAGTGGAAGAATAAGAATATATTTTACAAATGGATGTTTGCTGCTATCTGTTATCAATCAGTGCCGTTGTTTTTTTCCCCAGCAAAATGTGGCCCGGTCCCCTTGCTCGCCCATTCAGATGTGGTGTGGAACAACAGAAGTGTTGTGGTCCATCGCTGTGCAAATGGATATCACAGTTGGAGGGGCAGCAACATCTCCCTGTGCAGCAGCTCTGGGGTGTGGCAGACGGCCACTCTCCAATGCATAGGTAAGGTGCACTCCGTGGTCATATTGTTAATACATTGTTATTTGCGATATTGTTTACCTACACTTATTGCCATTTTGTTTTCTGTTATGAACGGTCTTGGTTGTCAAATGTAACTAGATCATGTTTTGTTTGGTTATGTTCTGTTGGTTTTTGGACTCCACTAGTTCCTGTTTTTGTGCACTCTTTTTTGTTTTGGTTTCCATGACTACTCATTAGTTTCACCTGCCTTATGCACGCACCTGTTCTAATCAGGAGATTATTATTTAAGCCTGTCGTTGTCAGTTAGTCGGGCTGGCAACATTACTCTGTCCATGCCATAGTTATTGTTGATCTTTTCATGCCACAGTAATTGTGTTTTGTTTTATGTTCATAGTTTACGTTAAAGTGTTAGTTTTGTTCCCTGCGCCAAGTTTGTGTCTTCGCCTTGTGCGCCTTTTTGTTTTGTACTTCGTGGAATTTTTTGAGTCAAGATTAAATCATGTTCTCACCTTCTACCGTTGCCCGGTCTAGTCCGATTGCATCCCGGGAAAACAATCCTCGCAGTAAGCTGCGCAAAACTCCACGTTCTGACAGTATCATTTGTTTTCAAAACGCTTACAAAAAAGTGGGACCTCAAAAATGTAAAATTGACTTGATGGGGTCCCTGGGACCCCGTTTTGAAAATTCCTAGCGCCAACACCGATGGAGTATTGGTGCGTGCAAAACAGCAGCAGGCGGCCGTGGCCTGTGGGCCGGTTCTAATACTAATCAGATATCATAGGTCATTCAGGCCTTGACTTTGACACCCCTGTCTTGGTCAATCTGACCAGTCCAGTTGCGATTGATTCCATGCCCTGAGAATACAACAGCCTGGATGATTGAGAACATTCTCAGGCACTAATTGAAGTTGTGTTGACAATTGAAAGGTGAGATATTAATGTTGTAATATCGCTCACAGAAATCAAGCCACCCATCGATCATCTCAATGTTTCCGATGAAAAATGTGTCCAATGGAGAGCAGAGAAGTACGAAGAAGATACAGAAATCTACAAGGTGACACAAGTTGTTGCTCGTCAGGTATGACTGAGCCTGTGTCGGCAGTCTACATTAATACAAGCTTTGAGTCTTTAGGTGTTCTACGTGGGATCCAGAGACTACGACAGAACCTTTCTTGAAAAAAGGAAGCAGATTCTGAGCTCTCAGGCAGAGTGGCTGAAAGTCTGCCTGAGTTTGCTTCCAGCCACAAACTACAGCATCTCAATCACTGCCATGTCCGCTGGGTTCACAGCCACCATCACCACTAACACCAGTTTACCAGGTACGACGGGACAGGATTGTTACCATCATCATCTCTCAGGACATAGCTATTCTACTGACAGACTTTTTCCAAATCAACCGCTTTTTAGTAAAAGTTAATGCGTATTAGGGTTGTACGGTATACCGGTATTAGTATAGTACTGTGATACTAATAAAAAGTACTGGTCCCCTACCTCCGCATATAAAGTACGTTTCTTACAAGTATCATCACTGCAGCACGAGGAATAGCTAAACATGCTTCACTACACCGCCGTCACAATGTAAACAAACACCATTGGTGGATCTACACCTGACATCCACTGTAATTATACCAAGTACAGGAGCGTATCTGTTATGGTTGGACTAAGGGAGATGACGGCAACAGACACAAAGGGGAAGTATTGTTCAATAATTTTTATATATATATATAGTCAATATATATAATAATGCTAAACAATACTAACTAATAAACTAATCTGAAGAAATGGAGTGTGACAAAATCCAAGAGTGTGTATGGTGTAAGACTATGTGTAGTATTTAACTGGAGCGTTTTACCGTAAATGTTGGAGGTGCGTGTTGAGAGGAGCGGTGCAGTCCGACAAGGGCAAGGCAGGCAGAGTTGTCCAGGGGCAGGAGCGAGTCGTCGTAGTCCGGGGGCAGGCGAGGAGTCGAGAACCAGAAACCGCGAGGGAGGCAGGGAAGATCCGGGAGCACAAGGCGCACAGCTAGACTCGGGGATGAACACAGGGAACTGCGGGGTTAGGGAGGACACGACAATCAACGCAGGAAAAGCACAGAGATCAGGACAGAGAGAGAGCATAAAGCGAGAGTTGCATCAAGCATCAGATGATCGCTTACTGAACACCAACAGAAGACTATATTCCGGCCCGGGATGGCAGGTTGAGCAGGCTTATGAAGGCAGCTCCTTCATCAAGGGCAGGTGCGCAGATTGCAGATTGTCTGCTGGCGCGAAGAGGCACGCCCGCAACGGATAGAGAGAGCGCCTGTGGGCGTGGCCCGCAGCGCACTCATCAGGACGCAAAAATAAGGGCGAATGTGCCCTGGCCGTGACAGTATCTAGTCGATACTATGATTACATCAATATTTTTTTAGCATCACAAAATCTTCTTTCATATTCCAATATGTCAGATCAATACCCATCTACCATCTTAACTTTGAACACACTTACTCAACAGCCATACATGTCACACTAAGGGTGGCCGTATGAACAACGCCAACACTGTCATAAACCTGTGCCATATAGTGAAACCACACTAAACAACAATGGCAAACACATTTCGGGAGAATATTTGCACCGCAACACAACATAAACACTTCAGAACAAATTCCCAGAATTCCCTGCAGCACCAACTCTTCCGGGACGCTACAATATAATCAAACGCCATTGGTGGATCTACACCTAACATCCACTGTAATGATACCAAGTACAGGAGCGTATCTAGTCGATTTTGTACTGTGATTACATTGCTATTTTTTATTTTGTTTTCATTGATATTATGTTTATAAACTCAGGAAATATGTCCTCGGACACATGAGGACTTTGAATATGACCAATGTATGATCCTGTAACGACTTGGTATCGGATCGATATGTGTGTTATCATCCAAAAACTAATGTAAAGTATCAAACAACCGAAGAATAAGTGATGATTACATTTTAACAGCAGTGTAGATAGAACATGTTAAAATAGAATATATCTTTATTGTCATTCTACATTGTACAACGAAATTGTATGCAAAACTAATTTAGTGCAAACTCATAATAACACATAAAAACACAAGAACATAGATAAATAGATAAAAATACATAAAATACATAAAAATAAAAATACATAAAAAATAAAATAAAATAAAAATACATAAAAGAGAAAGTAAGCAGATTTTAACAGTAAATGAACAAGTAGATTAATAATTCATTTTCCTGTCCTTAATAATGTTGACAAAATAATAGGTGTATAAATGACACAATATGTTACTGCATATGTCAGCAGACTAAATTAGGAGTCTTTGTTTGTTTACTTACTACTAAAAGACAAGTTGTCTAGTATGTTCACTATTTTATTTAAGGACTTAACTGCAATAATAAACATATGTTTAATGTACCCTAAGATTTGTTGTTAAAATAAAGCCAATAATGCCATTTCTTGTGGTCCCCTTTATTTAGAAAAGTATCGAAAAGTACCGAAAAGTATCGAAATACATTTTGGTACCAGTACCTAAATATTGGTATCGGGACAACACTAATGCGTTTGAATAAAGTGGTGTGTCAAATGTATGTAATCCTTATCATGCTGTTTTTGATGGCTCTCTAGCCAGAGTCTCAATGCCCATCTGCCCCTATTTTGTGTCAGTCAAACAGCCTAGTGAGGCAATAAGAGAGAGATACAATTGGGACACTGTAGGGTTCTCTTCAACTAGTGTAGTCCAATTTCCAACTAAATTCCCATGTGGGAATCTCAGTATGGAAATACTGACAGTTATATTGGATTGATGACTAATGTACATGCATGCTACTATTTGACAGCACCACCTGTACCAGATGTCCACTACAGAGAATATGACTCTCCTGCACCGAATTTGAGGCTGCACAGGTCACCCAGTACTCTCGACCCAATAAGGTAACAGCAAGTATCCCCAAAGTATTCACAGCGCTTAACATTCTCCACATTTCCACATCTCCGCAGAGGAGAAAAGAAAAGAAAGGGGGTCTATTTGGGTGAAGGTGAAGGTGAGGGTGAGGGTTAGGGTTGGGGTTAGGTTTGAGGTTAGGGTTAGGGGGAGGGGTAGGGGGAGGGTTAGGGAAGACTTATTTAATGGCTTACTGGTTGTATAATAAGGCCATGCAGAATAAGTACCTAATAAGTACTTAATATTGACTAATTAAGAGCCAATATGTTACTAATTTGCATGTTTTAAGCAACTAATTAACCATTAATTAATTGCTTATTAACATAGGGTTAGGATTAGGATTAGGTTTAGGGTTAGGTTTAGGGTTAGGATTAGGGTGAGGGTGAGGGTTAGGGTTGGGATTAGGGTTAGGATTAGGTTTGGGTTGGGGTTAGGGTTAGGGGTAGGGTTAGGGTTGGGGTTGGGGTTAGGGTTAGGGGTAGGGTTAGGGTTAGGGTTAGGGAAGACTTAGTTAATGGCTTACTGGTTGTATAATAAGGCCATGCAGAATAAGTACTTAATAAGTACATAATAATGACTAATTAAGAGCCAATATGTTACTAATTTGCATGTTTTAAGCAACTAGTTAATGGTGCATATGTTCCCCATAATAAAGTGTTACTATACATATATATATATATATATATATATATATATATATATATATATATATATATATATATATATATATATATATATATATATATATATATATATATATATATATATATATATATATATATATATATATATGTGTATATACATATATATATATATATATATATATATATATATATATATATATATATATATATATATATATATATATATATATATATATATATATATATATTCCTCGCTCACTAATTGACCGAATGAGTGCCGATGACTTGGCCGATAATGTCACGTTATCGATGGAAAAATGCATTTTAGACTATATGATTTTCCTGAGCGGCTAGGAGACACAGAGAGTAACAAACGGTAGAAAATGGATTAGAAAGGACAGATTTTTTTTTTTTTAAATAGTTAAAAAAATTTCTAATAATAATATATATATATATTTTTTAAACTTGATTAAAAAAAATATATATATTATTTTTTATTTTTTATTTTTTTAAACTTGGGACTTCCCGTGGGTCGGATTTTGGCGACCACTGCTCTAGATGGTAGCGTGCAGGAAGTCAGAACATGTAGCCTATGAACATTATCAGCATGTGCACTGATACACTGTCTTATCTCCATTATCTATATAAACATGTTGCTCTGAGATGGATGTTAAGTCTTGTCATTTTCTTTTCTTTTTTTGACAGTTTGTACCAAGTCTTTGTACTTCCCATAGACGGCATGATGACGTTTGACTGCTCCTCTCCTGCGAATGGAGACGCTTTGAGCAAACAGGATTCCTTGAAAAGGCACATAGCAGCTCAGATGCACATCAGCCATGTCGGAGCAGATGTGAACTTCACTGTTGGAGACGGCTTCTATCGCGGAGGCTTCTTCAATGCTCCTCTGGAGAAAGGCAGAAACTACTATGTGGTCTTGCGAGTTGTTAGCCGGTGGAACAAGGTAAGGGCAATCACAGTTTGCAAAAATGAACATTTATTGACTGACGAAGTACATTTTGAACGTTATAATTATTTCTTATACCCAGGATTTAAAAAGCTCCTGTGTCCTTTGGGCCAAAGTAACAGGTAACGACTTGAACAACATCCTGTGTGTCTGTGGTCTTTTAACACCAAGTTTTATCTTATACATGCGAAAAGAATCCGAATTGTAAGATTTGACATAACAATGTTAAAACACAGTGGCACAGTACCTCGGTTTTTGGGTAATCCATTCTAAAATGTTAAACGAAAAAACGAATCAGCCATTTTTCCCATAAGAAATCATGTAAAGCGAACCAATCCGTTTCCGATACCCAGAAATATTGCCCTAAAACACATTTAATCAAGACTGATTATACAAAACCCAAAACCAGTGAAGTTGACATGTTGTGTAAATCGTACATAAAAACAGAACACAATGATTTGCAAATCCTTTTCAACTTATATTCAATTGAATAGACTGCAAAGACAAGATATTTAATGTTCCAACTGAGAAACTTCCCTTTTTTTGCAAATAATCATTAATTTAGAATTTAATGGCAGCAACACATTGCAAAAAAGTTGGCACAGGGGCATTTTTACCACTGTGTTACATGGCCTTTCCTTTTAACAACACTCAGGAAACGTTTGGGAACGTTTCCCATTCTTGCTTGATGTACATCTTAAGTTGTTCAACAGTCCGGGGGTCTCCGTTGTGGTATTTTAGGCTTCATAATGCGCCACATATTTTCAACGGGAGACAGGTCTGGACTACAGGCAGGCCAGTCTAGTACCCGCACTCTTTTACTACGAAGCCACGCTGTTGTAACCCGTGGCTTGGCATTGTCTTGCTGAAATAAGCAGGGGCGTCCATGATAACGTTGCTTTGTATGTTGTTCCAAAACCTGTATGTACCTTTCAGCATTAATGGTGCCTTCACAGATGTGTAAGTTACCCATGCCTTGGGCACTAATACACCCCCATACCATCACAGATGCTGGCTTTTCAACTTTGCGCCTAGAACAATCCGGATGGTTCTTTTCCTCTTTGTTCCGGAGGACACAGCGTTCACAGTTTCCAAAAATAATTTGAAATGTGGACACGTCAGACCACAGAACACTTTTCCACTTTGCATCAGTCCATCTTAGATGAGCTCGGGCCCAGTGAAGCCGGCGGCGTTTCTGGGTGTTGTTGATAAATGGCTTTGGCTTTGCATAGTAGAGTTTTAACTTGTACTTACAGATGTAGCGACCAACTGTAGTTACTGACAGTGGTTTTCTGAAGTGTTCCTGAGCCCATGTGGTGATATCCTTTACACACTGATGTCGCTTTTTGATGCAGTACCGCCTGAGGGATCCAAGGTCCGTAATATCATCGCTTACATGCAGTGATTTCTCCAGATTCTCCGAACCTTTTGATTATATTACAAACCGTAGATGGTGAAATCCTTAAATTCCTTGCAATAGCTGGTTGAGAAATGTTGTTCTTAAACTGTTGGACAATTTTCTCACGCATTTGTTGACAAAGTGGTGACCCTCGCCCCGTCCTTGTTTGTGAATGACTGAGCATCTCATGGAAGCTGCTTTTATACCCAATCATGGCACCCACCTGTTCCCAATTAGCCTGTTCACTTGTGAGATGTTCCAAATAAGTGTTTGATGAGCATGTTTTCTACTTCCTCAGTCTTTTTTGCCACTTGTGCCAGCCTTTTTGTTGAAACATGTCGCTGGCATCAAATTCCAAATGAGCTAATATTTGCAAAAAATAACAACGTTTTCCTGTTCGAACGTTAAATATCTTGTCTTTGCAGTCCATTCAATTGAATATAGGTTGAAAAGGATTTGCAAATCATTGTATTCTGTTTTTATTTACCATTCGCCATTTGAGTTTTGTAGGTTTTACAAGCTGAAAACAATGCAAAATAAATATAAATGGCGAATTAAATGTACAAATAAACATTGAACATCACTTTTACCTTTATGGAAGACTCTTGTTGGGAGAAAAAAAATGGCGAGCGTACTTTGCTATGAGCTCTTTCTTGAACGTAAAAGTGCTTCTCACCTTCTTTATCAAAGTGCTGGCGCACTCTTGTTCTTTTGTCATGCTCTGCAGGGACATTTTCCATTAGTTCCTGTGCTCTTATTTTGTTACGTCTATTTCCTATTTCGTGTTGAATGCAGTCCCTTTACATGTTTTTTCCTTTTGCATTAGTACAGTCCAATGCACACAATACTACACTCTCACTATTCCATGCACCAACATGCGCCAAGCTGTCTTTTTTCTGAAGAATGTTTTTCAAACAAGGACCGGTGCATGAATGTATAGAATATACTGTACGGTACCACCGTGTGTTGCAATGAAAATGTTATATTTTCTTCCAGGCACATCCTACGTTGTGAAGGTTTCATCGCTGTGTGCTGCGGCCACAGTCGGACTTATAGCCTTAGCTGCTTCGCTGGGACATGCTTACACCTGGTAAGAAGGATTATTACCCAATAAGACCTTTTATTTTTTTGAAATACATAGTGGGGTATGACTTTTTGTTAGAGATGTCCGATAATGGCTTTTTTGCCGATATTCCGATATTGTCCAACTCTTAATTACCAATTCCGATATCAACCGATATATACAGTCGTGGAATTGACACATTATTATGCCTAATTTTTGTTGAGATGCCCCGCTGGATGCATTAAACAATGTAACAAGGTTTTCCAAAATAAATCAACTCAAGTTATGGAAAAAAAAAAGCCACATTTATTATTGAAGTCACAAAGTGCATTTTTTTTTTTTAACATGCCTCAAAACAGCAGGGGGTTAGCGGGGGGTGTATATTGTAGCGTCCCGGAAGAGTCAGTGCTGCAAGGGGTTCTGGGTATTTGTTCTGTTGTGTTTATGTTGTGTTACGGTGCGGATGTTCTGCCGAAATGTGTTTTGTCAGTCTTGTTTGGTGTGGGTTCACAGTGTGGCGCATATTTGTAACAGTGTGAAAGTTGTTTATACGGACACCCTCAGTGTGGCCTGTATGGCTGTTGACCAAGTATGGATGGCATTCACTTGTGTGTGTGAAAAGCCGTAGATATTATGCAGGGTTTCCCAAACATTCATTTATTTGTGGCGGCCCGCCACGAAAGAATTACGTCCGCCACAAATAAAAAAAATAAAAAATAATAATAATTAAAAAATTGTTTTTTTTGTTTTTGTTTTTTTTTGTCCTCTCCAGCTTCTCAGGCAAATCATATAGTTGATGTAGATGCCCATATCGGCTGTTCAGATTTACTTTACAAAAGAGAAGTGCAGGATACTTCTCTTGTTGCCTTATTTGTATTTGACTTTATTAAATGTATTTATATTAGAAACACAACATGTGTATATAACAAAGGGTGCAAAGTCTGCAGGCAGAAGGAAACACATGGTTAAGTGTAGGGAGTAAAACTGATGGCAGTCTAAAGTTCAAGATTTTTGGGGCTCTTTGTTCAGTGGATCAGATGTTTGATGAAGCTCTGTGTCTATCTACCACCACTACTGTTTTCTGTTTATTTGTTACTGACTGTGGCAGGACACCTCTGCCTCTGTTTCACTTTATGTTGCTGGTAAATAATATGGTTGTAGTAGTAGGCTAAAGTTAAATGATTTAGTATGCACTAATTAAAGGGGCAGAGCTTTGAGACATTTTAGCTTTTATATTTTATAAGATATATTTTTTGTAAGAACCACAATTAATAAATATATTTCAGTGAATAACTTATTGTTCAAATCTGTATATAAATATGTACATAAAGTGTTGTAATTATATTGTAAAATGGATGGATGGATGGATGGACGTTTAAAACAAAACTGTTATTATTAATTAGTAGAGATGTCCGATAATATCGGTCTGCCGATATTATCGGCCGATAAATGTGTTCAAATGTAATATCGGAAATTATCGGTATCGTTTTTTTTATTATCAGTATCGTTTTTTGTTTTTTTTTATTTTTTATTTTTTTTATTTTATTAAATCCACATAAAAATAAAAAACACAAGATACACTTACAATTAGTGCACCAACCCAAAAAACCTCCCTCCCCCATTTACACTCATTCACACAAAAGGGTTGTTTCTTTCTGTTATTAATATTCTGGTTCCTACATTATATATCAATATATATCAATACAGTCTGCAAGGGATACAGTCCGTAAGCACACATGATTGTGCGTGCTGCTGGTCCACTAATAATACTAACCTTTAACAGTTAATTTTACAAATTTTCATTAATTACTAGTTTCTATTTAACTGTTTTTATATTGTTTTACTTTCTTTTTTATTCAAGAAAATGTTTTTAATTTATTGATCTTATTTTATTTGATTCATTTTTTTAAAAAGTACCTTATCTTCACCATACCTGGTTGTCCAAATTAGGCATAATAATGTGTTAATTCCACGACTGTATATATCGGTTGATATCGGTATCGGTTGATATCGGTATCGGTAATTAAAGAGTTGAACAATATCGGCATATCGGATATCGGCAAAAAGCCATTATCGGACATCCCTATTAATTAGTAAGTATACATTTTTTGAGCCTTTTTAGAGAAAATCCAATCATTGTAGTAAATTATGCAAATTACTCGATGATGTAATGGTGACCACGCCCATAGTCACGCCCATAGCCACGCCCCCACCGCCACAGGTATCTTGGCAGTTAATGGGAAACACTGTTATGTGATTGGACCGGCACGCAAAGGCAGTGCCTTTAAGGTTTATTCAATCAATCAATCAATCAATCAATGTTTATTTATATAGCCCTAAATCACAAGTGTCTCAAAGGGCTGCACAAGCCACCCCCCCTTATTGCCGCTCTGTACTTCTCCCTACGTCCGTGTACACAGCGGCGTATCAAAAAGTAATAAATTTGACTTTTTGAAACCGATACCGATCATTTCCGATATTACATTTTAAAGCATTTATCGGCAGTCCGATATTATCGGACATCTCTACATTTTGTCTTTATTGTTAGCTTTATTATCAATAAGTAATAGTTGCTATACATTCAGTTGTCTGTAAATAACCAGCCTAAGATGCACTTTAGTGAACTTTCTTAATTGTCTTGCAGGTTTTTCAGGAAAAAAATAAGAACATGACTGCTTATATTGCTTTTTTTGTCCTTTTTTTTTTTTTTTTATTTGGAATAAAATCTGTTTTTGTACACTTTGGGATTATTGTTGAATTATTATATAATGACAGTATTCATTTTGAACTATCATGTTGTTTCTCATTGGCCCTGCGACGAGGTGGCGACTTGTCCAGGGTGTACCCCGCCTTCCGCCCGAATGCAGCTGAGATAGGCTCCAGCTACCAACCCCCCCACCCCACGTGACCCCGACAGGGACAAGCGGTAGAAAATGGATGGATGGATGGATGTTGTTTCTCATTCGTAGTGTTAATAAAGTGCACATTATGTTTGTTGCGAATGAACATTACTGTTAGAATAATTGTTTGTAAGTTATCACAAAAACTTTGTGTTACATTGAGTGTCTGGTGAGAAGACAAAAGCTGTCTTTGAAACCTACCAAGAGTAAGGCTCGTAAAACACCACTGTGTTGGGGGGGGGAAGCAAAATGAAGGTGTTCTGTTTTCTTTCATGTATGGTAATCAACAGAAAGATATTGTTCTAACCCAAGGACTTCAAAGCGGAGAGGAAGCAGGACCAGACTCCCCTCCAGGCGACCTCTTCTTGAACCTCCTTTTTGAACTGTTTGACGAATGTCTTTTAGAACTATTTTACGACCTCTTCTTTTGAACTGTTCGGTAACCAAAGGCAACGCTGTTTACGACCCACTTCCCTTTGGAAGCAGCTGTGGTCATGTGGTCGGAGAAAGTCAAATAAAGAAGGAGGAGTACAATCTTTCGCCAGAGCGTGCTGAGATATTGCGCAAGGGTACAGTGTACAGGCGACTCTCCTCAATTGAGTCCAAATTGAATTCTGTCTCTGTTTAATTCTTTGCCTCTTGTCTTGTTTAATAGATGTCATCAGTGTTTGAACCTGACAATTACAGGTTCACAAAGCTGGAGTTTGACACTCTCTGCAGCTGATTCAGCCATAAAATGATAAACATTTAAAAACACGGTACTAATCTGAGTTAAACGGTGTAACATATAGTTTACATTATTACAAAAATGAATGAGGTATGAAAGATGTATATTTCTACAAAGTGTACAAATTTGATAACAGTCCTATACCAAGTAACAGTACTGCTGATACTGACACTGAAAGATTTTTCTAAATCATTGGATGGTTTTATGATGCATCCATCCATCTTCTTCCGCTTATCCGAAGTCGGGTCGCGGGTGCGGCAGCCTAAGCAGAGAAGCCCAGACTTCCCTTCCCCCAGCCACTTCACCCAGCTCTTCCCGGGGGATCCCGAGGCGTTCCCAAGGAGGGGGGTGTCATGATCCATGGTCCGGATCATGTTTTGTTATGTTCTGTTAGTTTTGTACTCTATTAGTTCCTGTTTTTGTGCACCCTTGTTTGTTTTAGTTACCATGGTTACTTATTATTTCCACCTGTCTCTGATTAGAGTTCGTCCGCTCACCTGCTTCCCGAGCACTAATCAGGGGCATTATTTAAGCCTGCCTTTAACGGTCAGTCGGCCTGGCGTCATTGTTTGTTTCATGCAACCTGCTACGTACGTTTTGCTTGTTTCTAGTCCATGCCAAGTGATAGCGATAGCTCCAAGTGCGATCAGCACGTTGGGCCTTCGGCTTGTTTTCCGTTTTTTGTACTCCTTTTGATTGTTGAGAATGAAATCATGTTAACGTGTCCGACTTACTGCCGACAATGGTTCTCGCCCGGAAAAGGCTGGAGTGCCATCTCTGGGTTGGGGAGGAGACCCTGCCCCAAGTGGAGGAGTTCAAGTACGTAGGAGTCTTGTTCATGAGTAAGGGAAGAGTGGATCGTGAGATGTGGCGTCTTCAGTAATGCGGACGCTGTATCGATCCGTTGTGGTGAAGAAGGAGCTGAGCCGGAAGGCAAAGCTCTCAATTTACCGGTCGATCTACGTTCCCATCCTCACCTATGGTCATGAGCTTTGGGTTATGACCGAAAGGACAAGATCGCGGTTACAAGCGGCCAAAACGAGGGTCTCTCCCTTAGAGATAGGGTGAGAAGCTCTGCCATCCGGGAGGAGCTCAAAGTAAAGCCGCTGCTCCTCCACATGGAGAGGAGCCAGATGAGGTGGTTCGGGCATCTGGTCAGGATGCCACTCGAAAGCCACCCTAGGGAGGTGTTTAGGGCACGTCCGACCGGTAGGAGGCCACGGGGAAGACCCAAGACACGTTGGGAAGACTATGTCTCCCGGCTGGCCTGGGAACGCCTTGACATCCCCCGGGAAGAGCTGGACGAAGTGGCTGGGGAGAGGAAAGTCTGGGCTTCCCTGCTTAGGATGCTGCCCGGATAAGCGGAATAAGATGGATGGATAAATCATGTTACTACCTGCACGTCTTGTCCGGAGTGGTCCGTCTGCATCCCGGGAGAACGAACCCCGCAGTAAGCTGCGAAAACCCCGACGTGACAGGGGGGCATTCTGACCAGATGCCAGAACCACCTCATCTTGCTCCTCTCCATGTGGAGGAGCAGCATGAACCTAATTCCTGGTTAACGTCGCGTAATTTAGTCGGATACAGGGTCCGCATTACTGATTGATCCGCCTGTCGATCTCACGATCCGGTCTTCCCTCACTCCTGAACAAGACCCTGAGGTACTTGAACTCCTCCACTTGGGGCAGGATCTCCTTCCCAACCCGGAGATGGCGCTCCACCCTTTTCCGGGCGGGAACCATGGACTCGGACTTGGAGGTGCTGATTTTCGTCCCAGTCGCTTCACACTCAGCTGCGAACCGATCCAGTGAGAGCTGAAGATCCTGGCCAGATGAAGCCAGCAGGACCACATCATCTGCAAAAAGCAGAGACCTAATCCCGTAGCCACCTACTCAGTAGCCTAGTGGTTAGAGTGTCCGGTAGGTTGTGAGTTCAAACCCCAGCCGAGTCATACCAAAAACTATAAAAATGGGACCCATTACCTCCCTGCTTGGAATTCAAGGGTTGGAATTGGGGGTTAAATCCCAAAATGCTGCTCCCCTCACCTCCCAGGGGTTGAACAAGGGGATGGGTCAAATGCAGAGGACACATTTCACCACACCTAGTGTGTGTGTGACAATCATTGGTACTTTAACTTTAACTTAACTTAACTTTAACCAAACCGGATCGCCTCAACACCCTTACTGCGCTTAGAAATTCTGTCCTGGCGGAGTCCAACCCTCCTTAGAAACGGGTCCGACTTTCTGCCGGTAATGCGGCAGTAAGTATGTAAGTCATCCTCATCATTTTATGATTTTGCCTTTAATTTGTTGATCATGGCTGTGGTATATCGAAAGTATTTTCTGGACCATAGGGCGCACCACATAATAAGGCGCACTGCCGATGACCGGGTCTATTCAGGTCTTTTTTCATACAAAAGGTGTACCGGATTATAAGGCGCATTAAAGATATTATGATTTTTTTTTCTAAATGTAAAAGACTTCCTTTTGGTCTACATAACATGTAATGGTGGTTCTTTGGTCAAAATGTTGCATAGATGATGTTTTACAGATCATCTTCAAGTCGCTTTCTGACAGTCGCGTCAGGATGCGCCGTTTTGTGGGCGGGTCTTATTTACGTGGCTCACCTTCGACAGCGTCTTCTCCCCGTCAGACTTTACTTCAATCAATAACGGAGCAGCATCTCCTCATCCGTGGCTCACTGGTGCAACAACAACACCGGAAATGTGTCCCGTGAAAAACCGTCCGACCGGAACTCTCTAATAACTAAAGTTCCTTGGGTGAATAATGTAAACTCACTACACCAGTAGTTTTTAATACTTCCATAATGAGATATAAGTTAGAACTTTACACTACTTTATATTAGAAATGGCAACAGCAGAGGATGAATGTCCCATAACAAGAAGATTGTCATGTCTGTGTGATCATGTTTTGTTTTGGTTATGTTCGGTTTGGTTTTTGGACCTTGTAGTGGAAAAGTCCGAGTCTCAAACAGGAATAAAAGAGAATTGGTTACAAGAGCTTATTTACCCAATCAGATGGTACACAGTTGGATTGGAAAGACATGTGTTTACACAGACAGTATCTCATGAGACGTAAGATGGTACACCCTCGAAGAAATTAGAAAGAATGCACACCAGTCTTGGTCTTCCCCTGTTATTTATAAGCTTCCTGTGGTCTGATTCTATCATAACAACTTAGGTAATTGTCCAATGTTCAAATATCACCCCACCAACAGAACTAGTACTGTCAGGGTGACCCGACCTCTTATGTGTTATGTCCTTCCCAATGCATTAAGTTTGAGGGGTAAACTACAACCTTTTGTGCACTCTTGTTTGTTTTGTTTCCATGACAACCCATTAGTTTTCACCTGTCCTCATGTCCCGCACCTGTCTCACGTTTTGCACTCGCGCACCTGTCACTAATCATGTCACTGTTATTTAAGCCGGTCTTTTTCTGTTGATCGTCCTGGTGATATTATCCTTACTACCTCTGCTACCTTTCATTCCAAGCCATTGTTCCCTGCACGTTTTTTCATGCCACGGTAAGTGTTGTATATTTCATGTTTATGGTTTTTGCCTTTGTGCAAGCTTTGTTTCATTAGCCAAGTTTTTGTACTTCCGCCTTGTGCGCGCTTTTCGTTTGTTCTTTTTGTTAGTGTAAAAATAAACATGTCCTTACCTTCACGCCTTGCCCGCGCCCACTTTCCTTTGCATTCCGGGAAAACACAACACCCCAAGGTCCACGGATTGACAAAGATAGTGAAAAAGAAGAAGCTTATCGACTACAGTGGCGGGCGTGCGCACATTTTCAGGACTTATGCAGATGTCAAATACACATCAGAAGGTAAGAAAAGTTGGTTTTGCATAATATTGTGAAACAAAACGCCAGATAATATGTCTGCTAATGGGTGCCATTTTGCGGTCCTTATACACACACCATAGTAATACTTGTACCTCTGACTATGGTAGCAGTAATGGGCTGAAAATCCATCAAGTGGTTCGGCTTCAAAGTCGTACTAAAAACATTTTGACAGATTTTTGAGCGCCGTGCGTAATGTTCTTTATTTTCAGTTTTAGTGTTGTTTACTGGCGTCATATGGCAGTCTACATTTATCTCTTATGTGTGACTGCCATCTACTGGTCACACTTATCATTACACCATGTACCAAATTAAATTGCTCCGAGGTCGGTAAGCACAGCCAGAATTATTTTGTACATTAGGCGCACCGAGTTATAAGGCGCACTGTCGATTTTTTTGTGCGCCTTAGTGCGGTACTAGACTGGCCTGTCTGTAGTCCAGACCTGTCTCCCATTGAAAATGTGTGGCGCATTATGAAGCCTAAAATAGCAGAAGGGAGACTGTTGAACAACTTAAGCTGTACATCAAGCAAGAGTGGGAAAGAATTCCACTTCAAAAATGTGTCTCCTCAGTTCCCAAATATCTACTGACTGTTGCTAAAAGGAAAGGCTTGTCCATGTGACAACTTTTTTGCAATGTCTTGCTGCCATTAAATTGTAAGTTAATCATTACTTGCAAAAAAAAAAAGAAGATTCTCAGTTGGAACATTAAATATCTTGTCTTTGCAGTTTATTCAATTGAATATAAGTTGAAAAGGATTTGAAAATCATTGTATTCTGTTTTTGTTTACCATTTACACTGCAGAATACACCACACCATATATATATATATATATATATATATATATATATATATATATATATATATATATATATATATATATATATATATATATATATATATATATATATATAAACCAGTAAAAAAAAAAAAAATTAAATAAATAAATACAATAAAAATTCAAAATTATAAAATAAAATTTAAAAAAAAAATAAATATATATATATATATATATATATATATATATATATATATATATATATATATATATATATATATATAATTTTTTTTAAATAAATAAATAAAAAATAAAAAAATAAATAAATTAAAATATATATACATACATTTTTTATTTAATTTTTTTCAACTTTTTAATTTATTTATTTTATTTTATGTATGCATCAAAACGTTGTCTATAATGCGTGATAATATTGGAAGAGCGGTTGAAAATGGATGCATATATATATATATATATATATATATATATATATATATATATATATATATATATATATATATATATATATATATATATATATATGACATTAATTATAACTGCATTTATTCACTCTATTTGGCATGAATGTATAAAATGTAAAATATTTCTACAGCTTTATCATACAAAACCCAAAACCAGTCAAAAATAATAATAATAAAACTAAATAAATAAATAAAATAAAAATTCAAAATTCAAAAAAAAAATAAATAAATAAAAAAAAAAAATATATATATATATATATATATATATATATATATATATATATATATATATATATATATATATATACAATTTAAAAAAATAAAAAAAAAAAAATTAAAATATATATATATATATAAATTTTTTATTTTTTATTTAATTTTTTTCTATTTTTTAATTTTTTTATTTTATTTTATGTATGCATCAAAACGTTGTCTATAATGCGTGATAATATTGGAAGAGCGGTTGGAAATGGATGGATGGATGGATGTGTCTCCCACCGCACTCCAATGCGGTGGGAGGCAGTGTGCTCACGTGACGTCACCAGATTACGTCTATCGCTCCAAGGACTGGCAGAGAGAGAGAGAGAGACAGAGGGTGGAGGACAGACAGGCGGAGAGAAGAGAGAGAGGGTGGAGGACAGACAGGCCAGTAAAAGATTTCTTACACCGTTTTGTTGACGAGGCGACCAGCAAAACATCAGTGAGTGTCTCTTCCTCAAGCATTAACATTACACAATGGCAGCTAATAGTCCGCCACACATACTTCTGCTATCTGTGTCTGTGCTAATGCTAAGACTCACAAGGCGGTCTTCACTGTTAGCAACTAGCATCCACTATTTGTTTATTGTGGACAGTCTTCACTGTTAGCAACTAGCATCCACTATTTGTTTATTGTGGACAGTCTTCACTGTTAGCAATTAGCATCCACTATTTGTTTATTGTGGACAGTCTTCACTGTTAGCACCTAGCATCCACTATGTGTTTATTGTGGACAGTCTTCACTGTTAGCAATTAGCATCCACTATTTGTTTATTGTGGACAGTCTTCACTGTTAGCACCTAGCATCCACTATTTGTTTATTGTGGACAGTCTTCACTGTTAGCAATTAGCATCCACTATTTGTTTATTGTGGACAGTCTTCACTGTTAGCAACTAGCATCCACTATTTGTTTATTGTGGACAGTCTTCACTGTTAGCAACTAGCATCCACTATTTGTTTATTGTGGACAGTCTTCACTGTTAGCAACTAGCATCCACTATTTGTTTATTGTGGACAGTCTTCACTGTTAGCAACTACCATCCACTATGTGTTTATTGTGGACAGTCTTCACTGTTAGCACCTAGCATCCACTATGTGTTTATTGTGGACAGTCTTCACTGTTAGGAACTAGCATCCACTATGTGTTTATTGTGGACAGTTTTCACTGTTAGCAACTAGCATCCACTATGTGTTTATTGTGGACAGTCTTCACTGTTAGCAACTAGCATCCACTATGTGTTTATTGTGGACAGTCTTCACTGTTAGCAACTAGCATCCACTATGTGTTTATTGTGGACAGTCTTCACTGTTAGCAATTAGCATCCACTATTTGTTTATTGTGGACAGTCTTCACTGTTAGCAACTAGCATCCACTATTTGTTTATTGTGGACAGTCTTCACTGTTAGCAACTAGCATCCACTATGTGTTTATTGTGGACAGTCTTCACTGTTAGCAACTAGCATCCACTATGTGTTTATTGTGGACAGTCTTCACGGTTAGCACCTAGCATCCACTATGTGTTTATTGTGGACAGTTTTCACTGTTAGGAACTAGCATCCACTATGTCTTTATTGTGGACAGTGTTCACTGTTAGCAACTAGCATCCACTATGTGTTTATTGTGGACAGTCTTCACTGTTATCAACTAGCATCCACTATTTGTTTATTGTGGACAGTCTTCACTGTTAGCAACTAGCATCCACTATTTGTTTATTGTGGACAGTCTTCACTGTTAGCAACTAGCATCCACTATTTGTTTATTGTGGACAGTCTTTCACTGTTAGCAACTATCATCCACTATGTGTTTATTGTGGACAGTCTTCACTGTTAGCACCTAGCATCCACTATGTGTTTATTGTGGACAGTCTTCACTGTTAGGAACTAGCATCCACTATGTGTTTATTGTGGACAGTCTTCACTGTTAGCGACGAGCATCCACTATTTGTTTATTGTGGACAGTCTTCACTGTTAGCGACGAGCATCCACTATTTGTTTATTGTGGACAGTCTTCACTGTTAGCAACTAGCATCCACTATTTGTTTATTGTGGACAGTCTTCACTGTTAGCAACTAGCATCCACTATTTGTTTATTGTGAACAGTCTCCACTGTTAGCACCTAGCATCCACTATTTGTTTATTGTGGACAATCTTCACTGTTAGCAACTAGCATCCGCTATGTGCTTATTGTGGACAGTCTTCACTGTTCGCAACTAGCATCCACTATTTGTTTATTGTGGACAGTCTTCACTGTTAGCACCTAGCATCCACTATTTGTTTATTGTGGACAGTCTTCACTGTTAGCAACTAGCATCCACTATTTGTTTATTGTGGACAGTCTTCACTGTTCGCAATTAGCATCCACTGTTTGTTTATTGTGAACAGTCTTCAGTGTTAGCGACGAGCATCCACTATTTGTTTATTGTGGACAGTCTTCACTGTTAGCAACTAGCATCCACTATTTGTTTATTGGGGACAATCACGTTGTTCAGCGTCAACACAATTCCTGCTTAACGTCGCAAAATTTAGTCGGAATCAATGTAAAAATCGTGTCGTTTTCCAGTAACCATGAACGTGTGAACTATGTAGTCGATGTCATTAATGCTATATGACGCAATTCATGCACGTCTACACTTAAACTTTGATATTGCGATGTCACTAACATGACATGTTTATTAGTGTGTTTTTGACGCCCGCATAGTGTTGTCCCGATACCAATATTTTGGTACCCGTAATAAAATTATCTCAATACTTTTTGGTACTTTTTGATATTGTTCTAAATAAAGGGGACCACAAAAAATGGCATTATTGGCTTTATTTTAACAAAAAAATGTAGGGCACATTAAATATGTTTATTATTGCAATTTAGTCCTTAAATAAAATAGTGAACATACTAGACAACTTGTCTTTTAGTAGTAAGTAAACAAACAAAGACTCCTGATTAGTCTGCTGACGTATGCAGTAACATATTGGGTCATTTATCTACCTGTTATTTTGCCAACATTATTAAGGACAAACTGTAAAATTGAATTATTCATCTACCTGTTCTGTTTCAACATGTTCTACCTACACTTCTGTTAAAGTGTAATAATCACGTATTCTTCTGTTGTTTGATACTTTACATTAGTTTTGGATGATACCACACATTTGGGTATCAATCCGATACCGTTCGCCTCTTTGTTAGGAGGTAAAATGACAAATACTCAAATACCGTATTTTCCGGACTATAAGGTGCACTTAAAATCTTTTTTCCCCCTCAAAACTTGACAGTGCGCCTTATAACCCGGTGCGCCTAATGTACGGAATAATTCTGGTTTTGCTTACCGACCTCGAACCAATTTTATTTGGTACATGGTGTAATGATAAGTGTGACCAGTAGATGGCAGTTATACATAAGAGATACGTGTGGACTGCACTATGATGGCAATATGACTTAAGTAAACAACACCAACATTTTATATGTTCCATTGAAAATATAGAACATTACACACGGCGCTCAAAAATCTATCAAAATGTTTTAGTACGACTTTGGTAAGCTATGAAGCCGCACCGCTTGATGGATTGTACTGTGCTTCAACATAGGAGTATTATTATGGTGTGTGTTTAAGGTAAGACATATTATCTGACGTTTTGTTTCGCAATATTATGCAAAATAAACTTTTCTTACCTTCTGGTACCTGCTGATCTGTATTTGGGATCTGCATAAATCCTGAAAAATTGCGCGCGTCCGCCTTTGTAGTCCGGGAAGACACTGTAGTAGATGAGCTTCTTCTTTTTCTCTATCTTCTTGTTATGGGACATTCATCCTCCGCTGTTGCCATTTCTAATATAAACTGGTGTAAAGTTCTTACTTATATCTGTCAGTAAACTCGCCATGAAAGCGCTAAAACATACCGGTGTAGTGAGTCTACATTATTCACACCGGAACTCTCTAATTTAGTTATTAGAGAGTTCCGGTCGGACGGTTTATTCACGGGACACATTTCCTGTGTTGTTGTTTCCGGATGAGGAGATGCTGCTCTGTTATTTGATGGAAGTAAAGTCTGAATGTCATTAAAACAGTTAGCTCCATCTTTGGACACTTCTTCCTCACCCGTCCTTGCACGCTACACCGCTACAACAAAGATGACGGGGAGAAGACGCCGTCGAAGGTGAGCCCCGTAAATAAGACCGCCCACAAAACGGCGCATCCGGAAGCGACTGTCAGAAAGCGGCTTAAAGATGATCTGTAAAACATCATATATGCAACATTTTGACCAAAGAACCACCATTACATGTTATGAAGACCACAAGGAAGTCTTTTACATTTAGAAAAAAATAATAATTATATGACTCCTCTTATGATCCGCTGCCCGGATCATAGTCTGTTTAAGTTTTTCGAGTCACCTGTGTTTTCTGTTAGTTTTGGACTCCTATAGTTCCTGTTTGTGCTCCTCTGAGTTGGTTACCATAGCTACTTATTATTTTCACCTGCCTCTTGTGTTTGGGACGCGCACCTGTTTGTAATCAGAGACCGTATTTTTAAGTAGTATTTAAGCCTGCCTTTGCCAGTCAGTCGGTCTGGCTTCTTTGTTTGCTTTACGCAACTGCTACGTTCAATGTTTTCTAGTTCCCTGTGCGTGTCTTACGCTAAGTCCCGTCTTAGTGTTTTCCTTGTGAGCTATTCCGCTAGCTTTCCTTGTTAGGCACGCTTCGTTTGGTTTGTTTCTGTCTTCGTTTTATGATTTATGAGAATAAATCATGTTCCTACCTGCAAGTCCTGTCCGGAGTCGTCCGTTTGCATCCCGGGAGAACGAACCTCGCAGCACCATGCGACCCGGTCGTAACAACTCCTTTAATGCGCCCTATAATCCGGTGCGCCTTACATAGACACAAAAAAAACGTTCATCAATAAAAATCGAATAACTTCCAAAATTTTATTTAGATTAACACAAAAATTCAGCTACATTAGGTTAAGTCTATGTAGCAGACATCTCTAAAGTTTCAAGTCTGTATCACAAAAACTCTTTGTTTAACTGGCGCTCAAAAAATGTGCTCTAAATGAGCTCCCCGTTGCTGTCACAAACCGCTCGTTGTCGTCCTCGAACCAGAATGGTCCAATAATGCCATGTTTGGAGATGGCGACCCATGCAGTGCACTTGACAGAGTGTAATGGCCTTTGCAGACAGTACTCAGGGGGTGTGCTACCCCAGAAGATGTTGTACTTAGAGTTCACATGACCTGACAGCAGAAAATGTGCCTCATCCGAAAACCAGACATTGTCAAGGAAGTCTGGCGCAGCGTCAATCTTATCGTAAAACCACTGGCACATGACCACTCGTTTCCTCATGTCGGCAGGTGTAAGCTTTTGTTTAATCTGTATCCTGTAAGGATAGATGTCGAGATCTGCGATCAAAATTCTCCGCGCAGACTCCCGGTTCATTCCAAGCTCCTGACTTCGTCGACGCACAGACTTGCGTGGGCTGCGAACAACAGAGTCTCTGACTGCATCAACGTTCTGTGGTGTCCTTGATGATTTCGGTCGTCCAGAGTGTGATTGTCTGTTAGTATCTTTACGATTGAGGTTATTAACAGTCCCATGGGTTCGGAACTTGTTGACCCATCTGTAGATCATTGTGTGGGCAGGAAATTCACGACATCCAAACCGTTCTTTGAATTGCCATTGAGCCGCGTGGATAGACCTCAACTATAAAAGTCTTTAGTTCAGTAGTCCATGGCATCTCGAAGTTGACATTTTCTAAACTTTTAGAACATTAATTCTTCTTGGTAAATCTGAAAAATAAAAATAATTGATTAATTATTTCAAAAGTTATCCGGTGCGCCCTATGGTCCGGAAAACACGGTACTATTCCCACCACTGTATGTATATGTATGTGTATATTTTCACACAAACTCCAGAATAAAAATAACAAAGCAGAAAATGCCTGAGAAGATATGATAGAGTTCCCACTTATGTCTTCAACAGGTGCATAGTTCACCATGGCCCAGAACCAGGTGATCCTGCAGTTCCACTTTGCCACATATGGTGACTCCATGCTGCAGAAAATGAACCTTCTTCGGCACCAGCGACGCTTCTGTGACATGACCGTACGTATCAACCAGCTTAAAGTCCCCGGTCATAAGGTTGTGTTTGCTGCTGGCTCATCTTTCCTCCGAGACCAGTTCATCCTTCAGCAGGACTCCAATGAAGTGCAGATCTCCATAAACCAGGAGGCAAAGGTTGGCCAGCAGCTGCTACTGTCCTGCTACACGGGCCAACTAGAGTTTCCTGAATTGGAGCTGGTCAACTACCTGACGGTGGCCAGCTTCCTCCAAATGGGCCACATTGTGGAGCAGTGTACTCAAGCTTTGAACAAGTTCATCAAGCCACACCCTCCACACAAGATGGAAGTCGACACCGAGCTGAAAAGAGTGGTCAAAGAGGACGGATCGTGCTCCCAGGCTTTGAGAGAACAGGAGCACTTGCGGGAAGTGGAGAGGGTGGAGCATGAGGATGACGTTAGTACTGATGACGATGATGATGTCATTATACAGCCTAAGTCTCCTCCTCACACGTACAATATACATCCTGTGCAAGAAGTGGAGGAGAGTGACATCAGCATAGTGAAGGTGGAGTCTGTGGAGTCGACATTCCCGACAAGTGCCCCAGCCGCCCTGCACTCGCCCGAGCCCCAACACTCGCTCATCAATTCAACTGTTGACAGTCGTGGGAGTGAAATGACGGCGCCCCCAAGCATGCCGGGCTACCCCTTCCGTCCTCCTTCTCCGTTCAACCCTGCCGAAAAACAGAAGAGCTACGACAAACCCCTCCAGTGGTACCACCAGTGTCCCAAGTGTAGCCGCGTCTTCCGCCAGCTGGAGAAGTACGCCAACCACCTTAAGATGCACAAGCTCTTCATGTGCTTGCTGTGCGGAAAGACCTTCACGCAGAAGGGCAACCTGCACCGGCACATGCGGGTCCACGCGGGCATCAAACCCTTCCAGTGTAAGATCTGCGGGAAGACCTTCACCCAGAAGTGTTCTCTGCTGGATCACCTGAACTTGCACAGCGGGGACAAGCCTCACCGCTGTAACTACTGCGACATGATGTTCGCTCACAAGCCCGTTCTCCGCAAGCACCTCAAGCAAATCCACGGCAAGAACAGCTTTGACAACGCAAACGAAGGCAACTCGCACGACTGTGGGCCTGAAGAGAATGACACCAGTGGGCCGTTTATCAGTCAGTCTAACAATTACGAGACAGACTTAAGATACGATTTGAGACACTGTCTGGATGAGACCGTATAAAAACAGAGAAACTAAGTGTCACAATGATGAGAAGAGACCACCTTAGAATACACTATTTTAAAAGACGGTGGTCTGTTAATGGAGTAGAATGTTCAGTTAGTGAGGTAGATCTATTTCTACTCTTAAGCATTGACCGTGATCTTGGCATACCTTGTCACTAGGGGTGTAACGGTACGTGTATTTGAATTGAACCGTTTCGGTACGGGGGTTCCGGTTCGGTGCGGAGGTGTTTCGAACGAGTTTCCACACGGACATATTAAGTTGCGTAATGCACGTTGTGTAAACAATGCACACCACACGGCATGCTAGCAGCTAACGGGCTACGATAGACTGACCATACATTCTCTTTTCACCGGACATGTCCTCTTTTGCGGAGCTGTCAGGGCGGAGTTTCTTAAATGCCTCAAATGTCCGGCATTTTGAGTTAGGGTTACGTGTATTTTCAATGTACGTCCAGGGTTAAGAAGGGGTTAAAAACAAAACAAATTGCGTGCGCAGCAGCATTGGTGAGGGAGGGGCAGAGAGAGCGAGAGAGTTATGATAAACGCGCATGCGTCGCCAGGCTCTGCTTTTTATTCATAGATTTATCAGATTAAATTTTTTATTATCTATAGCAGGGGTGTCAAAAGTGTGCCCCGGAGGCCATTTGCGGCCCACAGCTAATGTTTTAAAGGCCCACGGCACATTCTAAAAATACTATTAAAATAAACAAAAACATATCAAAAGTGAATAAAAAAGCTTAAAGGTTAAATGTAATTTAGAAAAAGTTGCAATGTTGACTAATAAAACAAAGCTGTTTTTTTTTTTTTTTCAAACTGTCATTGCTCAAAACATAATATTGAATCAAAATCAATGTTATTATGAATTATTGCCCTATCCAAGGTTCCCATTACTTCACATCAAATATTCCACTAAGAAAAATATTTTTGGTGGAAGATTTTGCAAATTTGGTAAATAAATAACCCAAAAATGTATATTTTGTCGTTTTCTTACTGTACCGAAAATGAACCGAACCGTGACCTCGAAACCGAGGTACGTACCGAACCGAAATGTTTGTGTACCGTTACACCCCTAAGAAGAACGTTCAGTTAGTGAGGTAGATCTATGTCTACTCTTAAGCATTGACCGTGATCTTGGCATACCTTGTCACCCCTCCAGTTTTTTTTCCAAAGGTAACTGATGAATTTCCCAGCACCCTTGCGTCTTAACAGTTTCCTGTATTTTAACTTTCATGGGTGAAAAAAGTCCACTCTGTTACTGCTGGATCAGCACAACGAGGGCATTAGCGACAACACAAAGACAAATCCTTCAAAACAAAAGCAAACCAATAAAACAACATACTTGCACCACAGTAAGCAGTAAGTAGATCAGAATGTCCCTTATTTTGCAGAAATGTTACCTTATTTTCAAACGCTGATGTTGTCAGCTATGAATTTTGCACAGATATTTACTTTTGGAGACATACGCGTTTCAATTTTTTGTGATTACAGGAATACCACTTGAACAAAAACTTTAGATTTAACACTGAAGGCCTGATCTACTAAGATTCCAAAGACCACACACTAAACAGAGCGTGCTAACTATAAAATTCTGTGTACCAGGGTTGTAATGATGACTGCGTTCAAACTTCCGGTGGTTAATATTACCATTTCAACATCAAATTATCGAAAAACTGTAATTGATGACTGCACTTTAAAATATTATGGACTGACTGGTGCCAGCTTAAATGCTGAGACTTTATTGTATTTCCCCATTAAGAAACGATGCACCCCAATCTAAACTTGTATAAACACATTGCTGTCTGAGCAACTAAGCTATTTAATTGTGCACATTGAACCTACAAGCTATGCTCTGGTAGAGGGATCGTTCTGTACTCAGATTATTACGAGACAAAAGTGTTTTTTATAGTGCGTTCAAACACCGCTGAACAGAGTTGGACACCACAACACCCACCAGAAATAATAAGTAATTATAGCAACGGACTGTATTTGTTACGCACTTTTCATTTAAATACATCTTAAAGTGCTACGGTACAGTTAAAACAATAAAAGCTTAGCCATTTAAACATAAAGTACTAAGATTAAAACATATGTGTATAAGTACTTTTTGAGCTCATTCAGCAATACCCAATAAAAATTATAAATGTGATAATTTCGGTCACGATAACCGTGATAATAGATTTTAATATCATTACATCTTTAGCGTGTACTATAATTGGACGTGTTGCGTGTGATCTACTAAGACTGGGTGCACAATTGATAAGTGTCAGGTTCAAACACTGATAACATCTATTAAACGAGACAAGAAATAAACAGAGACAGAATTCAATTTGGCTCAATTGAGGAGAAATGTGTCGACCTGTAACCTCTAAGTGTCACCCACGCTCTGGCGAAAGATTGTACGCCACCTCTTTTTTTGGGGGATTTTCCCTGTTTACATAACAGCTGTTTCTAAAGGAATGGGGAGTATGTAAACAATCATTGTTTTCGGTCACATTAACACAAAAGAAAAAGATGCTTCAGGCTTGGGCTGGTCCTGGCTTCAGCCTGGGCAGGTCTTCGATGACAATAGATAAACCCCTCCCGTCTCCTCCCATCGTACACAATGGAATTTTCCAAGCCTTTGCTTGGTGCAACAAAGACAGCCTCTTGTCTGTTCATTGGGAACTCAGAATGGAAAGTTTTTTTGATAATTTACATACAATTTTTCTGACAATAAGTGCAAAAGTGGTGCAGAAAGCCTTCTTTAAATGAGGATTTTGTGTGTACTGTGTGGCATTCACCATGTTGACACTCGTTTACTGCACATTCATGTTATCATTCTCCTACTGTTTTTAAAACACGCAGTAGAAAAATATAATATGTGCCACTTTTTCTGGGCATTTTAAAAGCAGTCCCGCAGTGCAACTACAACAGGACCCATTTTTTAGTCTGCTGAAGGTGCACCTTGGGAGATGCTGGCACTAAAACTGCGAGTGTGGAATGTTTCAGATGCAAGGAAATGCATATTGCAGGAAGGTTTTTTTTTTTTTTCATATGTATGAAAAAGCGCATGAATTGGATGTTTTAATCAGCCCCCTTATGTCATCCAGCAGCTATAAAATTATGAAATGATATTGCTGACTAGACAATATGTCTAATATTTTTTATTTTTGACAGCCCATATATGTTGACAAGCATGTGTGTGACAGAGCTGCAGCGTGTTCGCCTCCTTTCTCACAGCTATTTCTGCGCAGCTGGCAGTTTGCGTAAAAAGACGTAAAAAAGCTCCCGCAGAACAGTTTAGGTCTTGATAAATCACATTTAAATAATTACATTTGCGTTTTCTCCTCCAGTATTGTGGGCGTTCTGATAATAAGCATATATTCTGCATATTCATGAAGACAGACAACAATTGCGCGTCTTATTTTGCTAATTTAAGAGCCTCTTCGCACAAGGATTTAGGATGCTTTATTATTGTCCATTTTCTTAACATGTACAAGACACATAAGAATTGAAATTACATTTTCGGCACAGTCCCACTAAGAGCAGACATACGTTACAGGGAGACAAGACGGGACCGCCAACGGATCAGCCACTTACGGCGCTCCTTAAAAAAGGTGGGGAAAAGGTGATATTGGGAAAGTGGGGAAGAGTAAAAAATATCAGTCAAAGGCCGGACCCTCGGGAGGGGGTCCAGACTGAGAGTCCAAGGGAAAAAACCTAATTTGCCATAGCACACATAAACATGTTACATATGATCACAACAACTCGCAACAGAGGGGTGGGGGAGTTGGGGCCCTGGAGGCCGGCCTGCTGCTATAAAGCGCTACTCAGCCGTCCATCCCCCCGAAGGGGAATCAAGCGGTGGTGAAGGCATGGGGTGGGGTTGGGGGAGTGTGTTTGTGTATATCCCATTGTCTTTGGGTGTAGTGGAGTTGTGTTCATAGGCCTGGGGTCGTTCTGCATGCTATGCAAGCAAAATTCGACTTCCAGGTTACAAGGTTGTCAATCAGCTTTGCGTGCAGTACCAAGTTTGCACGTGTTTGAATACATGCAAACCGTTAGTAGATCAGGCCCTAAATATTCGTCTCTTGTCAATTAAACAAATGTTATTGCACAGTAGAAGATACAGCACACATAATTAGGCTGTTAGCTATTGCACAGTTGTACTCTTCTCTTTGTGCAGGCTATTATTACTCACTCGATCTACCTATTTTGTGCTTTCCAAACTTGAGAAGGATTTGTATGAATACATATTTGACGTTTGGTTTATTTGCTCCTTATGACTCTATTTTAGGTTACTAAGGGGATGTGGAAAATTAAGGAAATCAACTAATTTTAGGTGGCACGCTGTTTTTTATGTAGAACTGAACTGGCTACAAAGTAAACAAAAACAGAATGCTGGACGACAGCAAAGACTTACAGCGTGTGGAGCAGAGACGGCGTCCACAAAGTACATCCGTACAATGTCCACACAAAAAGAGATAGCAACAACTGATCCTGATTGCTAAAACAAAGCAGGTGCGGGGAATAGCGCTCAAAAGAAGACATGAAACTGCAACAGGAAAATACCAAACAAAACAGGAAAAGCCACCGAAATAGGAGCGCAAGACAAGAACGAAACCTATTTTGTTCTTTCCAAACTTGAGAATGATTTGTATGAATGCATATTTGACGTTTGGTTTACTTCCTCCTCATGACTTTATTTTAGGTTACTAAGGCGATGTGGAAAATTAAGGAATTTAACAAATTTGAGGTGGCACGCTGTTTTTTTTAAAGAATATGGGAAGATACGCCTTTCAAGATGTAATCCCCAAAATAAAATATTGTCATTTTTTATTGGAATAAGTAGCTTTAATGGAGCTACTTACAATTTATCTGCAGCGAGGCATTCTTCAGTTTTAATCCAGGATGTGAATGCACTGTGTCTATAGGCTACACCAGGGGTCACCAACGCGGTGCCCTCGGGCACCAGGTAGCCCGTAAGGACCAGATGAGTAGCCCGCTGGCCTGTTCTAAAAATAGCTCAAATAGCAGCACTTCCCAGTGAGCTGCCTCTATTTTTTAAATTTTATTTATTTACTAACAAGCTGGTCCCGCTTTGCCCGACATTTTTAATTCCAAGAGAGACAAAACTCAAATAGAATTTGAAAATCCAAGAACATTTTTTAAAGACTTGGTCTTCTTTTGTTTAAATAAATTCATTAATTTTTTTACTTTGCTTCTTATAACTTTCAGAAAGACAATTTTAGAGAAAAAATATAACCTTAAAAATGATTTTAGGATTTTTAAACACATATACCTTTTTACCTGTTATATTCCTTCCTCTTCTTTCCTGACAATTTAAATCAATGTTCAAGTAAATTTATTTTTTTTATTGTAAAGAATAAAAAATAAATTTTAATTTAATTTTTCATTTTAGCTTCTGTTTTTTCGACAAAGAATATTTGTGAAATATTTCTTCAAACTTATTATGATTAAAATTCAAAAAAAATATTCTGGCAAATCCAGAAAATCTGTAGAATCAAATTTAAATCTTATTTCAAAGTCTTTTGAATTCATTTTAAAATTTTTGTTCTGGAAAATCTAGAAGAAATAATGATTTGTCTTTGTTAGAAATATAGCTTGGTCCAATTTGTTATATATTCTAACAAAGTGTAGATTGGATTTTAACCAATTTAAAACATGTCATCAAAATTCTAAAATTAATCTTAATCAGGAAAAATTACAAATGATGTTCCATAAATTCTTTTTTTAATTTTTTCAAAAAGATTCGAATTAGCTCGTTTTTCTCTTCTTTTTTTCGGTTGAATTTTGAATTTTAAAGAGTCGAAATTGAAGATAAACTATGTTTCCAAATGTAATTGTCATTTTTTTTTGTGTTTTCTCCTCTTTTAAACCGTTCAATTAAGTGTAAATATCATTAATTATTAATAATAACATAGAGTTAAAGGTAAATTGAGCAAATTGGCTATTTCTGGCAATTTATTTAAGTGTGTATCAAACTGGTAGCCCTTCGCATTAATCAGTACTCAAGAAGTAGCTCTTGGTTTCAAAAAGGTTGGTGACCCCTGTGTATTAAAACAGGGGTGTCAAAAGTAGCATTTATGGCCCCGTGAAAATGTTTGAACAGTTGGGTCTGGCAGCAACAAGCAGGCGCAGCTGTTTCTGTCATAGATGTTTGACAGATGATAACAATGAAGCCAGAAATTGAGATTTTTTTGTCTTCTGCCTTCATGAGTCATTGCATGTTAGCATTACAAAGAGTATCCATAAAACGACACTGTAAAAAGGAACATTTAAACGATGCATACTTGCTTAACTATGTGTGATTGTAGGGAGTAACTACATCACTCCGGAATTTATTTCACTGTAATATATTGCAGATGCCTTCATATTGCTTGACCTCGCAATGCTGAAACAGAAATTGTGCTAACTGTGTGTACCTGAGGATTGTTGTCGTTTTTTTCTCCAACGTTGTCCACTGGATAAATGACAATGAATACCTGATTTTGTGTATATACGGGTATACTTTATACAGTCATAAATGTACAAGTATAATGTATAGAAACATTAAAATCCTGTTGGTTGATGCATACATATGGCAACAAAACGTATTTTTCAGTGGAAAAAAAAAATATTTCGCTTCTCTTGTAAAAAGCAGCCTCCCCCCACAAAAATGACATAACATCATGCTGTCCCCCTTTCATTCGACTATTAAACACCATTTAACAAAACACACTGAATTTACTGTAACCACTGTGACATTTTTTTACTCCGCCTATTGTTCATTAAAAAATGTACAATAATTGCTGTTATTACATAAAAACAATAAATATCTCCATTATAATGTTTAATTGGGAAATGTTTTGTGTCCTCATCACTTGCTTTTAGTCCTAGTAAAATATTAATGAGAGATATGATTTTTTAGAATATAAGTATCTTCACCAGTTGTGGAAACAATTCATTTTGTACTGATATATTGTTCTCTATCACCGTCATATCCTCCTACTAGGAGTTAACCGGTTTCCGAATTTAAAAAGGTTCTATTTACTTGACTCCAAGTTGGTTAAGTCCATAAAGGCATGGTTAAGTGAATTTAGCATGAAATAAATCAAATCAAATCAACTTTATTTATAAAGCACATTTAAAATTTACCACAGGGGTAGCCAAAGTGCTGTACAATGGGCAGGTTAAAAGATAATACGAGAACCGAGCAAACACAACACAACACAAACAGAACACGATAGAAAATAAATAAATAAAACATAAAAACAGGTTCACAGCAGGTGTATTATGGGGCGCCATTGCAGGATGGATATCACTCAGTGTTAAAAGCCATGGAATAAAAGTATGTTTTTAAGAGAGATTTAAAAACAGGAAGAGAGTAGGCTTGTCCAACACTAAGAGGTAGGTCGTTCCAGAGCTTGGGAGCAGCAGCGGCGAAAGCTCTGTCACCTCTAAGCTTCAGCCTTGTGTCTGGGACCAACAGTAGCAGCTGATCTTAGGGATCGGGTGGGGCAGTAAGGCTGAAAGAGGTCGGAGAGATATGTTGGCGCAAGGTTGTTTAGACATTTAAAAACAAATAAAAGGAGTTTAAAATTGATTTGGTAACGCACAGAAATAACTTGAATGGAGCCCTGACCTCAACCCCTCCAAGCGTTGAGTGTGTAGACAAATGTACTGCTAGATAACATTACCACTGACACAGATCCTTGTCTTGGAGAAAGTACTACCAGGAAAGCAGTAGCTGTTTTATTGGACATAAATGAGCAAATGTTCAGATTCTGTAGTGGTGGGGGAGTGGTTTTCACATTTTACCCATATAACTGTATAAAATATATGGTATGGTTATTACTGTATATATCATGCTCTAACATGGAACCCGCAAGGCAAGAGGAAGTGAGGAAGGCCTAGAGCCACTTGGAGAAGAACCACAGAGCAGGAGATGAAGGCGCAAGGGCTGTCATGGCAACAACTGGAGCGGAGTGCACAAGACCGAAGGGGATGGAGGAGTTTCATCAATGACCTATGTTCCTTAGGGAATTTAAAGGCCTAAGTAAGTAAGTAAGTTATTACTGTATATGGGTTAAATGATTTAAAAAATTACGGTGACCATACAAATATACTAAATGTATTAAAATGTTAAGTTTTACACACACACACACACATATATATATATATATATGTATATATATATATACATATACATAATATGTATACATATATATATATATATATGTATACATATATATATATGAGGTGCGACTTGTCCAGGGTGTACCCCGCCTTCTGCCCATGTGCAGCTCCAGTACTCCCCGCGACCCCAAAAGGGACAAGCGGTAGAAAATGGATGGATGGATATAAATATATATATACTGTATGTATACATATATATATATACTGTATGTATACATATATATGTATACATATATATATATGTATGTATATATAGATATATACATGCACACATGGATTATGTAGTTTCATATATATACATACATTATACATATATATATGTATATATAAGTATGTATGTATATATATATATGTGTATATAATGTATGTATATATATACATATATGTATACATATATATGTATACATATATATATATATATATATATATATATATATATATATATATAGATAGATAGATAGATAGATATATACATGGATTATGTAGTTTCATATATATACATACATTATACATATATATGTATATATAAGTATGTATATATATGTGTGTATATATATTATGTATGTATATATATGTAAATATATGTATGTATATATATATATGTGTGTATATATATTATGTATGTATATATATATGTATATATATATATATGTATATGTATGATTTTTTTTACATTTCATTATATTTTACATGTGAAATATATTTATAAAAATACAATCTAATATTTTTAAAACATCACATTTTGCTGACTAAACTATACAAATTATTTTACACATTTAAAAAAATATAATACAAATATTTTATGGTAATCAAAATATTTATTTAGAATATATATGTATATATTTTATGCTAACTACAAAACACATACAGATAATATTTTGTATTTTTTTTTTTTTTAATATAATAACCATCAAAACATTTTAAGGTAACCATGCAAATGGTTTATACAGGTAAAATGTAAAAAAAATATATTTATTTTAAATTGTGACCATAAAAATAAAACCTCTCCATCATCGAATCCTTCAAGGCTGACATTCAGCGTCAGAAGCATGAGACAGTGTACGCTTACATCCGCTAGATGGCGATGCAAGCACGCCCGTTGTCTGCGACACCACATTCAACCAACCGAGGAAGAGAAACAATGGCGAACCGGAAGCGGCTGTAAAGTAAGCCAAGTCTTATTGTTGTCACATCTTTGCGTCCTCGTCGAAATGTAAAATGTCAAACCGTCGAGTGGGTCTAAATGTTACCAATATAAGCATTGAACCTGCCAAACATCATTTTTAATAAGGATAGCCAGGCAGGTAACGTGACGTTCGTACGGCTCTCTCTCGACGAGGAAACCCTACTTAGTTGATGTATATGCCGCAGTTTAAACCCTACTTAGTTGATGTATATGCCTCAGTTTAAACCCTACTTAGTTGATGTATATGCCTCAGTTTAAACCCTACTTAGTTGATGCATATGCCGCAGTTTAAAGTTGACATGTTCCGCCAACTTCGCTAGGAGGCAGCAGGAGAGAGAAGACGGCAGAATGACAGGTGAGTGACACCAGCTGATGTCAACAACTGAATGTACAGTACGTGCTTCGCCAGACTAATAAAGTCTCAAACCAGCCACACTTGCACCAGTTTTATTTCAACTGTGCTCTCCCAAGATGATGCCGTCTTGCTGGATGTACCTGTTGTCCGCCAGCTTTACCACTGGGACTGTGGCCTCGCCTGCTCCAGAATGGTCCTCAGGTAAGTCATTCTGCAGGACTAGAGGCTAATCTTTCCTGTGATAAAATGGCAACCAAGGTCATCAAAAAGGTCAACCAACGAACGAGATTTCTCTATAGAATCTCCTCTCTGGTCAACAAAAGCACCATGAGGATTCTAGCGGGAACTCTCGTTCAACCCTTTTTCGATTACGCATGCACCGCCTGGTACCCCAGCACCGCCAAAACCCTCAAATCTATCCCAGAACAAGCTGGTCAGATTACTTCTAGACCTCACTCCTACCCACTTCTCCAAAGTGGGCTGGCTCAGGGTGGAGGACAGAGTAAAACAACTTGCACTGAGCCTAGTCTATAAAATCCGCTACACCTCCCTGATACCGAAGTACATGTCAAACTACTTCCTTAAAGGCCTACTGAAATGAATTTGTATTTATTTAAACGGGAATAGCAAATCCATTCTATGTGTCATACTTGATCATTTCGCGATATTGCCATATTTTTGCTGAAAGGATTTAGTAGAGAAAATCGACGATAAAGTTTGCAACTTTTGCTCGCTGATAAAAAAAAGCCTTGCCTGTACCGGAAGTAGCGTGACGTCACAGGAGCTAGTATTCCTCACAATTCCCCGTTGTTTACAATGGAGCGAGAGATTCGGAGCGACAAAGCGACGATTACCCCACTAATTTGAGCGAGGATGAAAGATTCGTAGATGAGGAACGTTACAGTGAAGGACTGGAGAGGCAGTGATGGACGTATCTTTTTTCGCTCTGACCGTAACTTAGGTACAAGCTGGCTCATTGGATTCCACACTCTCTCCTTTTTCTATTGTGGATCACGGATTTGTATTTTAAACCACCTCGGATACTATATCCTCTTGAAAATGAGAGTCGAGAACGCGAAATGGACATTTAAAGTGACTTTTATCTCCACGACAATACATCGGTGACACACTTAGCAACTGAGCTAACGTGATAGCATCGTTCTCAAATGAAGATAGAAACAAAAGAAATAAACCCCTGACTGGAAGGATAGACAGAAGATCAACAATACTATTAAACCATGTACATGTAACTACACGGTTAAAAATTCTCAGCCTGGTAAGGCTTAACAATGCTGTTGCTAACGACACTAAGGCTAATTTAGCAACTTAGCAACCGGACCTCACAGAACTATGATAAAAACATTAGCGTTCCACCTACGCCAGCCAGCCCTCATCTTCCCATAAACAGCCGTGCTCACCTGCGTTCCAGCGATCGACGGCGCGACGAAGGACTTCATCCGTGGGTTTGGCGGCAAGCATCGCCTAGGCGTAGTAAGTAGTCCTTGTTGTGTTGCTGTAAGTATTGTACTTAGCCGCTAATACACCGATCGATCCCACCTACAACGTTCTTCTTTGCAGCCTCCATTGTTCATTAAACAAATTGCAAAAGATTCACCAACACAGATGTCCAGAATACTGTGGAATTTTGTAGAACAAAACAAGAGGTTTTTGTATCGGGTCGATGGGGTGCAACCACTTCCGTGGATTTTGTGACGTCACGCGCATAAATCATATCCAAAGGAGTTTTTCAACCGGAAGTGTGGCGGGAATTTTAAAATTGCACTTTATAAGTTAACCCGGCCGTATTGGCATGTGTTGCAATGTTAAGATTTCATCATTGATATATAAACTATCAGGACTGCGTGGTCGGTAGTAGTGGCTTTCAGTAGGCCTTTAACGTAAATGACCGCCATAACCACAACACCAGGGGGAGCTCCACTAACCACGTTAAACCCAGATTCCGATCTAACAAAGGTCTTAACTCATTCTCCTTCTATGCTACATCAATATGGAATGCGCTCCCAACAGGTGTAAAAGAAAGGGCATCTCTATCCTCCTTCAAAACCGCACTAAAAGAACACCTCCAGGCAACTTCAACCCTAAACTAACACCCTCCCCGGATTGTTAATAATCAAATGTAAATAATCAAATGTAGATACTTTTTCTTATGCTTTCTGATCTGTCTCTCTCTCTATGTCCACTACTTGCTGTACATATCCTACCAAGTCAGACCTACACTGTTTCAATGTCCATTTCTCTGATGATGCAAATGTTGATGACTGAAGTGTTGATAACAACCAAACCTAACCCCTCCACATCCCACACCCCGGATTGTAAATAATGTAAATAATTCAATGCATATACTCTGATGATTATCTTGTGTGATGACTGTATTATGATGATAGTATATATCTGTACCATGAATCAATTTAAGTGGACCCCGACTTAAACAAGTTGAAAAACTTATTCGGGTGTTACCATTTGGTAGTCAATTGTACGGAATATGTACTTCACTGTGCAATCTACTAATAAAAGTCTCAATCAATCAATCAAAAGACTAGACGTGGAACACGGCGTGTACGGTGGCCGACAGGGGCAATCATGTCAAGGCTGCAAGGTCAAAAAGGAATGCAAAGGGACTTTGCCAGGCTAGAACCCCTCCCCCATCTTCATTGTTTATCATTTGCATCATTGCATTGAGAAGTCTGACTTACTTAGTTAGAGCTGCGTGTAGTTAAAGTTTAACCGTGAGATACAGTCTGGTGTGCCGTGGGAGATTATGTAGTTTCACCTATTTGGGTTAAAAAATATTTATATATATATATATATATTAGGGCTGTGAATCTTTGGGTGTCCCACGATTCGATTCAATATCGATTCTTGGGGTCACGATTCGATTCAAAATCTTTTTTTTTTTCCAATTCAACACGATTCTCGATTCAAAAACGATTTTTTTCCCGATTCAAAAGGATTCTCTATTCATTCAATACACAGGATTTCAGCACGATCTACCCCAGTCTGCTGACATGCAAGCAGAGTAGTAGATTTTTGTAAAAAGCTTTTATAATTGTAAAGGACAATGTTTTATCAACTGATTGCAATATTGTGAATTTGTTTTAACTATTAAATGAACCAAAAATAGGACTTGTTTTATCTTCGTGAAAATATTGGACACAGTGTGTTGTCAAGCTTATGAGATGCGATGCATGTGTAAGCCACTGTGACACTATTGTACATTTATTTTTATAAATCATCAATCAATCAATCAATGTTTATTTATATAGCCCTAAATCACAAGTGTCTCAAAGGGCTGCACAAGCCACAATGACATCCTCGGTACAGAGCCCACATACGGGCAAGGAAAAACTCACCCCAGTGGGACGTCGGTGAATGACTATGAGAAACCTTGGAGAGGACCGCATATGTGGGTAACCCCCCCCCCCCCCCCCCCCCCCCAGGGGAGACCGAAAGCAATGGATGTCGAGTAGGTCTGACATAATATTGTGAAAGTCCAGTCCACAGTGGATCCAAATGTCTAATGATAATGTCAATGAGGGATTTTTAATCACTGCTATGTTGAAATTGTAACTTGATACTGTTGTTGATAATATTCATTTTTGTTTCACTACTTTTGGTTTGTTCTGTGTCGTGTTTGTGTCTCCTCTCAATTGCTCTGTTTATTGCAGTTCTGAGTGTTGTTGGGTCGTGTTTGGTTTTGGAATTGGATTGCATTGTTATGGTATTGCTGGGTATTGTTTTGTTGGATTGATTAATTTAAATAAAAAAATAAAAATAAAATTAAAAAATCGATTTTTTTCAAAATGAGGATCGATTCTGAATCGCACAACATGACAATCGCGATTCGAATTCGAATCGATTTTTCCCCACACCCCTAATATATTTATATATATATATATATATATATATATACACACATACATATATACACACATATGTATGTATATATATATATATTATATATATATATATGTGTATGTATGTATTTATATGTGTGTACATATATATATATATATATATATATATATATATATATATATATATATATGTATATATATGTATGTATGTATGTATATATATGTATTTATGTATGTATATATATACATATATACATACACATACACACACATATATGTGTGTATGTGTATATATATATATATGTATGTATATATATATATATATATATTATTTTATTTTTTATCTAGAGGAGGCATACTTTTTTGAACACTGTAAAACGAAACTAGATCTATAATTGCCATCCGAATATAATCTGTCTTTCCTTGATGCAAAGTCATCAACAATGTCATCATATGAAATGTGTTCAGCAATGACATGGTTGATGCTGATAACAGGGCAGAGAGGCGTTCTTGAGAGACCGATTAAGCCTCAGTTCTGTCTTCATTAGTTTCAGCTTTGGAAACCTCTCTGCTTCCGCTAAAGTTACAGAACTGCCATCTTTACAGCAGTCCACAATTTGGGGTTTAGTGTATTTCTGAAAGTTCACTGTCATGCACAAAACTCACCAAGCAGACACAGATATAAATGTTAATGTACATGAAACCTCTGATATTAAAATCCATCTATTGCCACCGTAAGTAAACAATATCTACAGTATAAGCTTTTAGTGAGTAGAAGAAGGAGTATGAGTGAGCCTGTGACTGTCCTGTGGCAGGTATCTGCATCCCATCAGCGATGAGGAGTTTCAGAGGGCATGCGGAGAGCTGAAGATGACAGAGAGCGTGTGGACTATTGACCTGGCCTACCTCATGTGCCATCTAGGAATCAAGCATTGCTTCTACACGCAGACACTGGGTGTTGATAAGGGCTTTAGGAATCAGGTACATTTGCACAAATGGTGAGAAGTCTGGCTTTTTGATGAGTGAGAGCTGACTCCCAAGCTTCTCTAACCCTCATATTTTAGCATAAGGGTTTCTGTGTTCTTAAGCCCCTTTGTGTTCAGTGCTTTTATAATTATTCTTATAATTTCCTCATTTTGTTCTGTTACAAAAGCATATTTACTTGATCCAATATCTAAATTAATCTTTAATTAACATACAAACTTTAAACAATCCACATTACCAGAAATGGAACCAAGTAAAATTATAAGTGTTCATTGTGTTTGGATGGGCTGATACCTCCTTTTGGAGCGTATATACAGTCGTGGTCAAAAGTTGACATACACTTGTGAAGGACATAAGGTCATGGCTGTCTTGAGTTTACAATCATTTCTACAACTCTTATTTTTTTGTGATAGAGTGATTGGAGCACATACTTTCATGAAGTTTGGTTATTTTATGAATTTATTATGGGTCTACTGAAAATGTGACCAAATCTGCTGGGTCAAAAGTATACATACAGCAATGTTAATATTTGGTTACATGTCCCTTGGCAAGTTTCACTGCAATAAGGCGCTTTTGGTAGCCATCCACAAGCTTCTGGTTGAATTTTTGACCACTCCTCTTGACAAAATTGGTGCAGTTCAGCTAAATGTGTTGGTTTTCTGACATGGACTTGTTTCTTCAGCATTGTCCACACGTTTAAGTTAGGACTTTGGGAAGGCCATTCTAAAACCTTACTTCTAGCCTGATTTAGCCATTCCTTTACCACTTTTGATGTGGATTTGGGGTCATTGTCCTGTTGGAACACCCAACTGCGCCCAAGACCCAACCTCCGTGCTGATGATTTTAGGTTGTCCTGAAGAATTTGGAGGTAATTCTCCTTTTTCATTGTCCCATTTACTCTCTGTAAAGCACCAGTTCCATTGGCAGCAAAACAGGCCCAGAGCATAATACTACCACCACCATGCTTGACGGTAGGAATGGTGTTCCTGGGAAATCTTGGGGTTATTTTAGATTCTGATTTACATTTCGACAGTCACATCAAATCAGTAACAAAATCGGCCTACTATCACCTCAAAAATGTAACAAGACTTAGAGGGCTCATGTCAGCTCAAGACTTTGAAAAACTTGTACATGCCTTTATTACCAGTAGGCTAGACTATTGTAAGGGTCTCCTTGCAGGTCTTCCCAAAAAAACTGTCAGGCAGCTGCAGCTTGTTCAGAACGCTGCTGCTAGAGTTCTAACAAAGACCAAAAAATGTGAGCACATTACACCAATTCTTAAATCCTTACATTGGCTCCCTGTACATCAGAGAATTGATTTCAAAATCCTCCTGCTCACATATAAATCACTACATGGTCTAGGGCCGAAGTATATCACTGATATGCTCCCACTATATAAGCCCTCTAGATCACTAAGATCTTCTGAGACCAATCTGTTAGCGGTTCCCAGAGTAAACTCAAATCAAGGGAGAGCATCATTCAGTCACTATGCAACAAATAGCTGGAATAAACTTCCTGAAGATGTCAGAGTCTCTCCAACTCTGACTACTTTTAAAACTAGACTGAAGACTTTTATGTTTACCTTAACTTTCAGCTAAATCTTTGAATCTTTTAACGTTTAACGTCCACACTGTTTTTATTTTTATTGTCTGCATTTTAATTTTGCTTTTATTTTTCTTTCATTTCACTTTGTTGTCTGTGAAGCACTTTGAGTCTGCCTTGTGTATGAAAAGCGCTATACAAATAAAGTTGCCTTGCCTTGCCTTGCCTAGTATTATGCTCTGGGCCTGTTTTGCTGCCAATGGAACTGGTGCTTTACAGAGAGTAAATGGGACAATGAAAAAGGAGGATTACCTCCAAATTCTTCAGGACAACCTAAAATCATCAGCCCGGAGGTTGGGTCTTGGGCGCAGTTGGGTGTTCCAACACGACAATGACCCCAAACACACGTCAAAAGTGGTCAAGGAATGGCTAAATCAGACTACAATGAAGGTTTTAGAATGGTCTTCCCAAAGTCCTGACTTAAACGTGTGGACAATGCTGGAGAAACAAGTCCATGTCAAATTTAGCTGAACTGCACCAATTTTGTCAAGAGGAGTGGTCAAAAATTCAAGCAGAAGCTTGTGGATGGCTACCAAAAGCGCCTTAGTGCAGTGAAACTTGCCAAGGGACATGTAAGCAAATATTAACATTGCTGTATGTATACTTTTGACCCAGCAGATTTGCTCACATTTTCAGTAGACCCATAATAAATTCTAAAAGAACCAAACTTCATGAATGTTTTTTGTGACCAACAAGTATGTGCTCCAATCACTCAATCACAAAAAAATAAGAGTTGTAGAAATTATCGGAAACTCAGGATAGCCACGACATGATGTTCTTTACAAGTGTATGTACACTTTTGACTACGACTGTAATTCAATACCCGCACGTGTGATTGACCGCATGTCGTATCCCATTAAAACAAAGTTTAGGGATGAGCAGAACACATCTGTAGTTTCTACAAACAAAAACTAATGTTTTTTTTTCTCGTTTGCAGTCATTTTATAAGAAGCATTTTGATATGGAAGAAGATCGAGTCAATGAGCTGTTCCTTGAAGCAGAGAACAATGGTGTGCTGGTAAAGAAATGGTAGGTATCCTTGATTGACAGTGGCTAGTGTGACCTTGTTTCTGATAATAATTCTGTTTCTCATCTCTTCGCAGCTCTGTGACCATTCAGGAAATTGAGTCCCACCTGGAACAGCGTCACGTCGCCATCGTGCTCATCAATGCTGTCATCTTGACATGTGAACTCTGCTCTGCACCTGTCAAATACTGCTGCTTCCTCCCTGTGGGCCAGAAGTGTTTCTGCAGGAAGCCAGAGTACCAGGGTCATTTTGTGGTCGTGCGCGGCTTCAACAGGACCACTGGCTGCATTTTGTACAACAACCCTGCATATTCTGACCGTGAGTATTTGCATCCCATCAGGGGAAAAACTAATACAGACTAAGTTCACACTCCTGTCAGCTATGCCGCTGTGTTCGTTGTCGTGGTAGGGGTGGGAAATACTGCACAAAACCCCTTTATTATTATGTCATAATTAACTCGGAAGAATATCAATTTTATCAGGTTAGTGTCCAGCCGATACTGATACTACACTCGGTATCGATATTATCTACAGTGGGTACGGAAAGTATTCCGACCCCTTTAAATCATTCACTCTTTGTTTCGTTGCAGCCATTTGCTAAAATCCAAAAAGTTCATTTTATTTCTCCTTAATGTACACTCAGCACCACATCTTGACAGAAGAAAAACAAAAATTAGGGATGTCCGATAATGGCTTTTTTGCCGATATCCAATATTCTGATATTGTCCAACTCTTAATTACCGATACCGATATCAACTGATATATACAGTCGTGGAATTAACACATTATTATGCCTAATTTGGACAACCAGGTATGGTGAAGATAAGGTCCTTTTTAAAAAAATATATAAAATAAGATAAATAAATAAATAAAAAATTCTTGAATGAAAAAGAAAGTAAAACAATATAAAAACAGTTACATAGAAACTAGTAATGAATAAAAATGAGTAAAATTAACTGTTAAAGGTTAGTACTATTAGTGGACCAGCAGCACGCACAATCATGTGTGCTTACGGACTGTATCCCTTGCAGACTGTATTGATATATATTGATATATAATGTAGAAACCAGAATATTAATAACAGAAAGAAACAACCCTTTTGTGTGAATGAGTGTAAATGGGGGAGGGAGGTTTTTTGGGTTGGTGCACTAATTGTAAGTGTATCTTGTGTTTTTTATGTTGATTTAATTTTAAAAAAATAAATGATACAATACCGATAATAAGAGCTGGACGAAGTGACTGGGGAGAGAGGGAAGTCTGGGCTTCCCTGCTTAGGCTGCTGCCCCCGCGACCCCACCCGGATAAGCGGAAGAAGATGGATGGATGGATGGATACCGATAATAAAAAACCTGATACCGATAATTTCCGATATTACATTTTAAAGCATTTATCGGCCGATAATATCGGCAGGCCGATATTATCGGACATCTCTAACAAAAATGTAACAGGAATAGGCTCCAGTACCATGTGAAATTAGATGGATGGATGTAGACATTTTTGCAAATTAAAAAAATGAAAAAATAAATGCACAAGTATTCAGATTAGCGATGTCCGATATTCCGATATTGTCCAACTCTTAATTACCGATTCCGATATCAACCGATACCGATATATACAGTCGTGGAATTAACTCATTATTATGCCTAATTTTTATTGTGATGCCCCGCTGGATGCATTAAACAATGTAACAAGGTTTTCCGAAATAAATCAACTCAAGTTATGGAAAAAAAATGCCAACATGGCACTGCCATATATATTATTGAAGTCACAAAGTGCATTATTTTTTTTAACATGCCTCAAGACAGCAGCTTGGAATTTGGGACATGCTCTCCCTGAGAGAGCATGAGGAGGTTGAGGTGGGCGGGGTTGAGTTGGGGTAGGGGGTAGCTGGGGGTGTATATTGTAGCGTCCCGGAAGAGTTAGTGCTGCAAGGGGTTCTGGGTATTTGTTCTGTTGTGTTTATGTTGTGTTACGGTGCGGATGTTCTCCCGAAATGTGTTTGTCATTCTTGTTTGGTGTGGGTTCACAGTGTGGCGCATATTTGTAACAGTGTTAAAGTTGTTTACACGTCCACCCTCAGTGTGACCTGTATGGCTGTTGACCAAGTATGCCTTGCATTCACTTGTGTGTGTGAAAAGCCGTAGATATTATGTGACTGGGCCGGCACGCAAAGGCAGTGCCTTTAAGGTTTATTGGCGCTCTGTACTTCTCCCTACGTCCGTGTACACAGCTGCGTTTTAAAAAGTCATACATTTTACTTTTTGAAACCGATACCGATAATTTCCGATATTACATTTTAAAGCATTTATCAGCCAATAATATCGGCAGTCCGATATTATCGGACATCCCTAGTATAAACGGTATATAATTTGATCATTTTTTTCATCATACGGTGTAAGAAAAGTTGGGGGGGGTTTTCACAAAGTTGCAAAACTGCTTTGACAATATCTCATTTTCTGTGTTTACTTCAGGTGTCTGCTGCACCTCCGTCACTAACTTTGAGGAGGCTCGACGGAGCTACGGGACAGATGAGGACATTCTCTTTATCTTTAAGGAGAGCTGATTGACAGTTGTAATGACATTATGGAAGTTGACAACTTCCTTCTTTGGTCCAGATCCTGTTTGGCCATCCTCATCGGTGCTATTGGGTCCAACACGTCACACTAAGAAGACTCCATTTACCTTATTCCCCTTTATACAGCCATCACCACTTAGCCTGGACTCAGTTCAGGATTGAACTGAATAGGTAATGCTGAATTGTTTTATATTGTATTTGAGTGTTTAACTATGAATTTTAATTGTTTAATCATGTGTTGTTGTTTTTTTTAACCTTAAGAGGATTAAGAGAAAGTACAACACAGAGGTACCTTGGTTTTTGTTAGTAATCAGAATTGAATGAAAACTGAATAATTTTTCCCCCGAAGAAAAAATGTAGAACCAATTAATCCATTACTATGGAGCCCCTAAAGGAACATGGGGGAATTTTTTTTTTTTATAATGTTTTTATTTTTAAAAATTTTTTTTTTAGACATGTATCTCGTGCGTACGAAAAAACTATCTCGTGCGCACGAGAAACTTTCTCTTGCACACGAGAAACTTTTTCTAAAGTTATAAAAAAATAAATTATATATTTTTTTTAATTTATTTTTATTTTTTTAGACATGTATCTATTGCGTACGAAAAAACTATCTCGTGCGCACGAGAAACTTTTTCTAAAGTTCTAAAAAAATTAATTATATATATTTTTTTAGACATGTATCTCGTGCGAACGAGAAACTATCTCGTGCGCACGAGAAACTTTTTCTAATGTTATAAAAAAAAAACAATTGTTTTTTTGTTAAATTATTATTATTTTTTTTTTAGACATGTATCTCGTGCGCGCGAGAAACTATCTCGTGCGCACGAGAAACTTTCTCTTGCGCAAGAGAAACTTTTTCTAAAGTTATAAAAAAAAAAAATTATAATTTTTTTTTTTTTGTTAAATTTATTTATTTATTTTTTTAGACATGTATCTCGTGCGAACAAGAAACTATCTCGTGCGCACGAGAAACTTTCTCGTGCGCACGAGATACATGTCTAAAAAAAAATATTATTATTAAAAAAATTATAAAAAAAATTTTTTCCCCCATGTCCCAGTCAAAAATATGAACACATTTTATAGCGTTTTACATGCACAAAACGTTGCAGAATAAAATTAAATGATCAATGAAACGAGTAAAAGAAGCCAACACATGGAATTCTGTGGGCACTCTGAAACAACTCGGGCATTTTGCGCAATGTGTGGTCGGACAAAAAATGAGCAAAATATTTTGGCCAAGATTTTTGGTCGGATCACAAAAAGTGAGGCGTTTGAAAACTGAGGTACCCCTGATAGATGAATTGTGACAAATGAACTAAAACAGAAGTTTTCAGGAAGTATTGTGTACACTTTATTCAGGTCTTCTTCTGACATTACTCGCTTTATTCAAAGTCATTTGTGTTAAAGCTTCAACACTACTTTTGAAAAAGTCACTTTGTGTCACTTGTTCACCAGATGAGAACGTGTGGAGCTTTGAAAGTCTCAGGTAATTCAATTCTACCTTTGCAAAGATAATAATGCTCAGTTTGGAATCCCATTTCTACAGTATATGTGTATTACTGCACTGCAATAGTAAGAGGTGTTTCCAGTATTTGTCGACATGAGAGGGTGAAAGTGCAAAACCCCAAACCAGTGAAGTTGGCACGTTGTGTAATTTGTAAATAAAATCAGAATACAATAATTTTGCAAATCCTTTTCAACTTATATTCAATTGAATAGACTGCAAAGATATAACTCCTGCTGGAAACACACTGGTCGTCTCATTACAGGTCAATGCTGTGCACAGCAGGGTTGGGGAAATAGTCCGAGTTGCAGCCATGTGTGGAGTCAACATGGTCTGCTTCCAGGAGACCTGGAGTAAGTGACAACATGATTTAGGAACTAAACATGTACAAAACCCAAAACTATTGAAGTTGGCACGTTGTGTAATTTGTAAATAAAAGCAGAATACAATGATTTGCAAATCCTTTTCAACTTATATTCAATTGAATGGACTGCAAAGACAAGATATTTAATGTTCGAACTAAGAAACTACATTTTTTTTGCAAATAATCATTAACTTAGAATTTAATGGCAGCAACACATTGCAAAAAAGTTGTCACAGGGGCATTTTTACTACTGTGTTACATGGCCTTTCCTTTTAACAACACTCAGTAAATATTTGGGAACTGAGTGGACACATTTTTGAAGTGGAATTCTTTCCCATTCTTGCTTGATGTACAGCTTAAGTTGTTCAACAGTCTCCGTTGTGGTATTTTAGGCTTCATAATGCGCCACACATTTTCAATGGGAGACAGGTCTGGACTACAGGCAGGCCAGTCTAGTACCCGCACTTTTACTTGGCATTGCCTCGCTGAAATAAGCAGGGGTGTCCATGATAATGTTGCTTGGATGGCAACATATGTTGCTTCAAAACCTGTATGTACCTTTCAGCATTAATTGTGCCTTTACAGATAAGTAAGTTACCCATGCCTTGGGAACTAATACACCCCCATACCATCACACATGCTGGCTTTTGAACTTTGTGCCTATAACAGCCCGAATGGTTCTTTTCCACTTTGGTCCGGAGGACACGACGGTCACATTTTCCAAAAACAATTTGAAATGTGGATTCGTCAGACCACAGAACACCTTTCCACTTTGCATCAGTCCATCCTAGATGAACTCGGGCCCAGTGAAGCCAGCGGCGTTTCTGGGTGTTGTTGATAAATGGCTTTGGCTTTGCATAGTAGAGTTTTAACTTGCACTTACAGATGTAGCGACCAACTGTAGTTACTGACAGTGGTTTTCTGAAGTGTTCCTGAGCCCATGTGGAGATATCCTTTACACACAGATGTCGCTTTTTGATGCAGTACCGCCTGAAGGATCGAAGGTCCGTAATATCATCGCTTACGTGCAGTGATTTCTCCAGATTCTCTGAACCTTTTGATGATATTACGGACCATAGATGGTGAAATCCCTAAATTCCTTGCAATAGCTGGTTGAGAAATGTTGTTCTTAAACTGTTGGACAATTTGCTCACGCATTTGTTGACAAAGTGGTGACCCTCGCCCCGTCCTTGTTTGTGAATGACTGAGCATTTCATGGAAGCTGCTTTTATACCCAATCATGGCACCCACCTGTTCCCAATTAGCCTGTTCACCTGTGGGATGTTCCAAATAAGTGTTTGATGAGCATTCCTCAACTTTCTCAGTCTTTTTTTGCTGCTTGTGCCAGCTGTTGCAGGCATCAAATTCCAAATGAGCTAATATTTGCAAAAAATACAAACAATTTCCAGTTCGAACGTTAAGTATCTTGTCCTTGCAGTCCATTCAATTGAAAATAAGTTGAAAAGGATTTGCAAATCATTGTATTCTGTTTTTATTTACCATTTACACAACGTGCCAACTTCACTGGTTTTGGGGTCTGTAAAATAAACTGAGCATTGTGCTTATCTTTGGATTGATGGAATATCTTGTAGATGGTGCAGGTGTCTAGTTGGAACATGGTCCAATCACAGATAACACTTTGTTAATCCCCTTAAGGGAAATTCAATTAAATATTTTTAAAGCAAATGCTGCCTAAAGAAGAACACACTTGACTATGAACTCCTCTGTTTTATTGTCTTGTTTTTGTTATGCTTTCATCAGTGAAAAACATTCGGTGTCGTGGAAACATCAAAGACAGAACAAAGTTTCGACAAAAGGGACTAAACGTTGTATTCATTCTCTGAGTAAGAGAACAATGTATCACATCCTCACTGGTTATTATCCTTGTCATTCTGATGTAAAGTTGCACTACACTTTTCACATGGAATTATTATATACTGTTTAAATTAAACATGACATATACAGTATACAGAGTGGGTTTAATTGATGTTTTAAAATAAAGCACAAATGACAACATTTTAGTTTCATACTGTGGAGGTTTATCAACGTGCGTTAGAGTCTTTGTGAGCTATTCTTTCACTACATTGGGCTTGTAGTCATGTCTGACAGCTTGGGTGAGTTCCTCAGCATACTCGGAATAGCGTCCAGTCATCTACACAAACAGAATATACATTTTATTGGAAGGCTTTTAAATCACAGTTCTGTTGTTTTTTTTAATCCCACAAAAAAAAGCTTCATACCAACAATAAACTAAAAAAAAAAAAAGCATAAAGAAGCAATATCAACCCAATTATGACTAATTGGTTTTATGGCTCGGCGTTACCATATGTACGGCAATTGGCATACTTTGGCATCGTTACTTGTTTAAAGATACAACTGCCTTATAAACTAGGCTGACCATATTCTGAAATCCCAAAAAGAGGACACATATATGCGTGCCAAGGCCGGGACTAGGTGAAAATTTGCCAATGATACTCGAACTTGCTTTATAAATAATATATTTATTTAAATAAAGCATTTTTTTCGTCCTTTGTTGACAGCAGTGTTGGCGCTAGGAATTTTCAAAATGGGGTCCCAAGGACCCCATCAAGTCATAAAAATGGGGTCCCACAGTAAATGTTTGGGGTCCCACTTTTTTTGTAAGCGTTTTGAAAAAAAAAGACAAACGTATGCATTATCCTGTTATATCTCACATTCTATATTGTGTTTTGGAAAAAGGTTGTCATAAACGTTACTTAATTCATCAAAAAAAATAAAAATAAAACAAATGTGTATACATATGTAAATGTATTCAGTTATAAACATTCATTCACTTTCTTCTTTCCTTCATGGATCTAAACTTTACCGCTCCTGGTAGTTTTTATTTAATAAGTTGTAGGTGTGTCAGGCAAAACTGGACAATAATGCACTATATTAATTTATATTATTATGTTTTGTCAACTTGTACGTCTTTGTCATTGCCTGAAATAAATAAATAAATGAAAAATGAAAAAAAAAAGAATTATTATTATTTATTTTATGTATTTATAATGGTGTGCCAGGGCATACATACATTTTATATTTAACGCTTAAATCCCTGGAGTCTACATCAACTTCACATCTATCACTCATTTCAAAATTTTTTAGTTTTTTTTTATTTTGTTTGTTCTCCGCCCTTTTTTTATTAACAAAACTATGTTTTTAATGGCAAACACGCAAAAAAAAAAAAAAAATATATAATGGTAAACACACAAAATATGCAAAATCTTTCACAAAATATATTTTCAAAGTGGAATATTTGATGTGAAGTAATCGGAACCTTGGATAGATCAATAATTCATAATAACATTGATTTTGATTCAATATTAATGACAGTTTGAAAGAAAGAAAAAACAGCTTTGTTTTATTAGTCAACATTGCAACTTTTTCTAAATGACATTTCACCTGTAAGCTTTTTTATTTCACTTTTGTTATGTTTGTGTTTATTTTAATAGTATTTTTAGAATGTTCCGTGGGCCTTTAAAACATTAGCTGTGGGCCACAAATGGTAAAAATTTGATTTCAATGCGTTAAAAAGACACAAAAAGTGCGTTAACGCCAACACTGACAGTACAACAAAATAAGTCACACCTATATTCTGTAACATTCACAGTTTTGGAAAAAAGTGCAGAGGTAGAAATATTCAAAATAACCTCTTGTATATAATCTAAACATAAATAATGCCTCAAAACAAGTTAATTAAATTTAAACAAAAAACAGCAGACGAGCTCTTGCCCTGCACAGCTGTTTTGTGCTTTGTAGTGTCGATATAGGCTTGTAGATCGTTGGCCACTTTATTTGCCACAGATATATACCTTCCTGCTTTGCACACAGTGCATTCTGCTTTCCATGTGTCACGGCCAGGACGAAAACACAGATACTTTTCCCGCAAATCATCCGTGAAGTTGCATTTACGTTTCGGCTTCTCTCTTGTGTCCTGTCTGTCTCTCGACTGTCTCGCTCTCTCGCTCTCTGTCTCTGCCCCTCCCTCACGAATGTTGCTACGTGCGCACACCTTCACAATTTGTTTTGTTTTTAACCCCTTCTTAACCCTGGACGTACATTAAAATACACGCAACCCTAACTCAAAATACCGGACATTTAAAGCATTTAAGAAAACCCGCAAGGACAGCCCCGCAAAAGAGGACATGTCCGGGGAAAAGAGGACGTACACTACCGTTCAAAAGTTTGGTGTCACATTGAAATGTCCTTATTTTTGAAGGAAAAGCACTGTACTTTTCAATGAAGATAACTTTAAACTAGTCTTAACTTTAAAGAAATACACTCTATACATTGCTAATGTGGTAAATTTGCTAGCTGCAAATGTCTGGTTTTTGGTGCAATATCTACATAGGTGTATAGAGGCCCATTTCCAGAAACTATCACTCCAGTGTTCTAATGGTACAAAGTGTTTGCTCATTGGCTCAGAAGGCTAATTGATGATTAGAAAACCCTTGTGCAATCATGTTCACACATCTGAAAACAGTTTAGCTCGTTACAGAAGCTACAAAACTGACCTTCCTTTGAGCAGATTGAGTTTCTGGAGCATCACATTTGTGGGGTCAATTAAACGCTCAAAATGGCCAGAAAAAGAGAACTTTCATCTGAAACTCGACAGTCTATTCTTGTTCTTAGAAATGAAGGCTATTCCACAAAATTGTTTAGGTGACCCCAAACTTTTGAACGGTAGTGTAAACAACTGAAATGTTTTTCTCTCACACACACTACTGAAACACTCTTATACACACTACTGAAACACTCTTATACACACTACTGAAATAGTTGTTTATGTGAGAGCATTTCAGTAGTGTATGTAAGAGCATTTCAGTAGTGTGTATAAGTGTTTCAGTAGTGTGTATAAGAGTGTTTCAGTAGTGTGTGTGAGAGAAAAACATTTCAGTTGTTTATGTGAGAGCATTTCAGTAGTGTGTATAAGAGGTAATTCTGAATAATGTCCCTAACGGCCCCTCATACTCTGCAGCTCACACCATCAATTATAATTCACAACACATCACACCATTCCCATCACTTTAACTACATTGTTACTGCCTTCTCTTCAAAGTACTACACCCAATGGAACATATACTGTATGTGACATTATAAGTAGTATTTTAGGGGGTTAAAACATGACAAAAGTGTTCCCTTTGGTCTGTGGTAAAACTCTCACAATATTCCTTTTAAGCACAAATGTGTTAAAAGTAGGAATCAATAAGTTGAGTAATCTGCTTGAGTCTGTTTACCTTAAAGCTCCATTTGTCGCTGATTTGACGGTTCAGGTTGAGATCCATTTCGACTACCAGTAACCCATCGCGGGTCCGAGAGAGTCCTGGTGTGCGGCTGCCATCAGGAGCTGCCACGTAGCTGGATCCATAGAAGTGTCCAAAGTCATGGTGAGCTGTAAACATTCCAACATGGGTTATGATTGTTGTTAGTGCAACCGTACGGAATCTGCTATAGTGATGCTAAGAGGTCCATATAGCAAATATTGACTGAGATTGGATATGTGTTAGCATCTTTAAATGTATCTAAATAAGTGATTCTTTAAGAAATAACATTTGTTTATTGAGTTTTTGACATATATATATTTGCCAAAAATACAATCCATTACATATTAAATGCCCCCCTTCCCTTCCCTTCAAAATAACCATAAAACTAAATCAGGGATTCTTAAACTGTGGTATGCGTACCAGGCTCCATCCCCCAATTAAATATTCAAACACAGTGTTACTGTTCAAACTGTGTGTACAGTTGCAGTGCCAAAATAAATTAAATATACTTGTTAAATTAAGACTGCCTTGTTTTATTAATACTTGGGGGGTCTACTACGCTGCTGTATTTTAATGTTGGTTATTATGGTGGTACTTGGAGGGACAAGTTTTTTCGAGGTGGTACTTGGTGGAAAAACGTTTGAGAACCACTGATCCAAATACCGCCCTCATCCTTTAATATTTCTGTACTTCATATGGCCGTTTGAAAGTTTGGACTAGGGTTGTCCCGATACCAATATTTTGGTACCGGTACCGGTACCAAAATGTATTTCGATACTTTTCTAAATAAAGGGCACCACAAAAAATGGCATAATTTCCTTTATTTTGAAAAAAAATCTTAGGGTACATTAAACATATGTTTATTATTGCAAGTTTGTCCTTAAATAAAATAGTGAACATACTAGACAACTTGTCTTTTAGTAGTAAGTAAACAAACAAAGGCGCCTTATTTATTCTGCTGACGTATGCAGTAACATATTGTGTCATTTATCATTCTTTTTTTTTGTCAACATTATAAAGGACAAACTGTAAAAATGTATTATTAATCTACTTGTTCATTTACTGTTAATATCTGCTTACTTTCTCTTTCAACACGTTCTATCTACACTTCTGTTAAAATGTAATAATCACTTATTATTCTGTTGTTTGGATACTTTACATTAGTTTTGGATGATACCAAATATTCAGGTATCGATCTGATACCAAGTAGTTACAGGATCATACATTGGTCATATTCAAAGTCCTCATTTTGTGACGATAAAAAATATTGATGTAATCATAGTAGTATCGACTAGATACGCTTTTGTACTTGGTATCATTACAGTGGATGTCAGGTGTAGATCCACCCTTGGCATTTGTTTACATTCAGGCACGCTAGCTTTTGTTAGCGGTGACGCCGGTGAGCTGTTGTATCCTCCTACGGTGTGTAGTGAAGCATGTTTAGCTATTCCCCGTCCTGCAGGGATGATACTTGTAAGAAACTTACTTTGTCACCATGGAGGCGAGGATTAGTGATTTAGAAGTAGCTAAAACACTGCTGACTGCAAATGGACGTTCGCTGCTAGCTAGCCATGTCTTAAAGCACCTCTTCCTGAGGGCGTTTCAGTGTTATAATTTCACCTTTATTGTTAGTTTTTAGGCCAAAATGCATCCGTTCTCCCTTTTCTGTCTACACACTTTGTCTGCTTGTAAGTACTCCGTATGTGTGCGCTGCCGAACATGCTCCTCTGCTACCAAAACCAGCAATGTCATGACGTGACGACGCGCCGTCATGCCCTTTAAAAATAATAATAATAATAATTGGAAACCGGTACTTTTCAAACAGAGTATAGTACCGTTTTTGATTCATTAGTACCGCAATACAATACTAGTACCGGTATACTGTACAACCCTAGTTTGGACACCTTGATTCACAATTTGATTGTACCTGCATATACTGCATCAAAATGTCAAAAATCCTCTTTAGGACAAGAGTGCTCTGCTGTTTTTAGGAAAATGCTACAGAGATGTTAGAAAGTTTGGAACTGCACTGACATTCATATTTGCCCAACAGCCTTAATAATATTAACCTCTTAAGGCCCAAGCTGTTTGTTTACATGCTTTTTTTTAATTTCTTTTTGCTATTTGGGCTTATTGGACCCTAATTAGAATAAAAACTAAGAATCATCTTTTGATGTACTTAGTCCATAAGTAAACAAACGTGTACTTCATGTTTAGTGACATGCTAATTCTTATTTTTACACTTTTTTTTTTTTAATTCCATTGTATGTTATACTCTTCTAACACCACCAGATGGCAGTATAAGTGTCCACATAAGCGGCCATAAGACCCCAATTCAGTAGTGTACACAATTTTGGAAATAAGAGCTAAAAGGTGCTGTCCACGCATGTGGCCACTAAGGCCTTTAGAGGTTTTAATATACACTACCGTTCAAAGTTTGGGGTCACATTGAAATGTCCTTATTTTTGAAGGAAAAGCACTGTACTTTTCAATGACGATAACTTTAAACTAGTCTTAACTTTAAAGAAATACACTCTATACATTGCTAATGTGGTAAATGACTATTCTAGCTGCAAATGTCTGGTTTTTGGTGCAATATCTACATAGGTGTATAGAGGCCCATTTCCAGCAACTATCACTCCAGTGTTCTAATGGTACAATGTGTTTGCTCATTGGCTCAGAAGGCTAATTGAGGATTAGAAAACCCTTGTGCAATCATGTTCACACATCTGATAACAGTTTAGCTCGTTACAGAAGCTACAAAACTCACCTTCCTTTGAGCAGATTGAGTTTCTGGAGCATCACATTTGTGGGGTCAATTAAACGCTCAAAATGGCCAGAAAAAGAGAACTTTCATCTGAAACTCGACAGTCTATTCTTGTTCTTAGAAATGAAGGCTATTCCACAAAATTGTTTGGGTGACCCCAAACTTTTGAACGGTAGTGTATCTAACTCTATTAACTGATTTCAATCTTTCAAATGCTCTTAATATCCTACCTTTTTTTCCATCTCCAGACGTAAACTCACTTTTGAAATGTTCCTGCATGAAACAAAGTGTTATTGATTTGAATCATACAAATGTACCAATCACCAAACCACAGTAAAAATATTGATGATGATGATACTGACTTATTTCCTCTCATCATGAACTTGTTGAGATAGGTTAAAGCCCCAATTATTTTTGAGTCGTTGTGACTTACCGTCCCGACTCGATTGATTGCACAGGTGAAGCAATGGTTAGCGATGGCTGCATTCCTGGCCTCAATAGGCCACATGGGCTCGCTGCAGAAAGGACGTAGCATTACTAGCACACTGATGACACAAGAGAACTAAGAAGAACGAACCGCCGGCATAGATCAAGTGCAACATGCAACCCATTGCTGATGTTTTTAGATAACAACTAGTTCAGGTTGGAGCTGTCTCGTACACATTTTAGGACAACTAAATGGGTACACAAAACAGTCCCGTGTAAAATGTCAGAAACACTAAAGTATTTATTTCATAGACATCAGAGCAGGCGGGACAAGAGATCAGAGCAGAGGGGAGCAGCCTGGCAGAGAGCATATACTAAAAAATGCAGACTAGTTGAAACCTCCATTGTACGAAGTTTGAGATTTACGAACCACAGACCGAATAAATACAGTTGTGCTCAGAAGTTGACATACCCTGGGAGAATTTATGATTTCTTCATTCTTCAGATAATATGAATGATAACACAAAAACTTTTCTTTCACTCATGCTTAACGGCTGTGTGAAGCTATTTATTGGCAAACAACTGTGTTTAGTCTTTTTAAATCAAAGTGACAAAAGAAAGTACTCAAATGACCCTGATCAAAAGTTGACATACCCCAGTGACTTTGATCTGATAACATGCACACAAGTTGACACAAACAGGTTTGAATGGCTAATCAAGGTTCCAATCCTCACCTGTAACATGTTTGTTTGTAATTAATGTGTGTGTATAAAAGGTCAGTGAGTTTCTGGGCTTCTGACAGACCATTGCATCTTTCATCCAGTGCTGCACAGATGTTTATGGATTCTGAGTCATGGGGAAGGCAAAAGAATTGTCAAAGGATCTGCGAGAAAAGGTAATTGAACTGCATAAAACAGGAAAGGGCTATTAAAAGATATCCAAGGAATTGAGAATGCCAATCAGCAGTGTTCAAACGCTGATTAAGAAGTGGGAAATGAGGGATTCAGGTCGACCAGCAAAGATTTCAGCCACAACTGCCAGGAAAATTGTTCGAGATGCAAAGAAAAATCCACAAATAACTTCAGCTGTAATACAGGACTCTCTGAAAAATTGTGCTGTGGCTGTTTCAAGATGCACAATAAGGAGGCACTTGAAGAAAAATGGGCTGCATGGTCGAGTCGCCAGAAGAAAGCCATTTCTGTGCAAATGTCACAAAGTATCCCGCTTACATTACGCCAAACAGCACAGAGACAAGCTTTAAAACTTCTGGAACAAAGTAATTTGGAGTGATGAGACAAAAATTTAAACTTTTTGGCAACTCGACCATGCAGCCCATTTTTCTTCAAGTGCCTCCTTATTGTGCATCTTGAAACAGCCACATCACACTTTTTCAGAGACTCCTGTATTTCAGCTGAAGTTATTTGTGGATTTTTCTTTGCATCTCCAACAATTTTCCTGGCAGTTGTGGCTGAAATCTTTGCTGGTCTACCTGAATCCCTCATTTCCCACTTCTTAATCAGCGTTTGAACACTGCTGATTGGCATTCTCAATTCCTTGGATATCTTTTAATACCCCTTTCCTGTTTTATGCAGTTCAATTACCTTTTCTCGCAGATCCTTTGACAATTCTTTTGCCTTCCCCATGACTCAGAATCCAGAAACATCTGTGCAGCACTGGATGAAAGATGCAATGGTCTGTCAGAAGCCCAGAAACTCACTGACCTTTTATACACACACATTAATTACAAACAAACATGTCACAGGTGAGGATTGGAACCTTGATTAGCCATTCAAACCTGTTTGTGTCAACTTTTGTGCATGTTATCAGATCAAAGTCACTGGGGTATGTCAACTTTGGATCAGGGTCATTTGGGTACTTTCTTTTTGTCATTTTGATTTAAAAAAAAAAAAAAAAAAGTAAACACAGTTGTTTGCCAATAAATAGCTTCACACAACCATTAAGCATGAGTGGAAGAAAGGTTTTTGTGTTATCATTCATATTCTCTGAAGAATGGCCAAGAAATCATACATTCTCCCAGGGTGTGTAAACTTATGAGCACAAATGTATATGTTTTATCAGCGCATTGTTATTTTGGCATTATTCAACGCCAGTGTTTAAGTCAGAAAAGAGGAAAATCCTTATAGGTTTCTTTTAAAGAAATAATGTCTGAGTCGCATTTGAATGTTTTTTTCTTGTTAGTACTTTGCCGTATCTTTGTGTTCCTTGATGGCAGTAAAGATTACCTCAGGGCTCCAACAGTAGCCGACGGGTTGAAGATGACCTCGGCTCCATTCATACTGTACATGAACCAGTTAAGAGGATGATGGCGCCCGTAGCAGATATTGACAGCTATCTTCCCAAAATGTGTGTGGAACACAGTGTGGCCCGTGTCGCCTTCCATGTAATATGTGGACTGAGAGCAAAGAAAAGGAGAACATTCTTTTTGCCTTTTTTGTCTCGACGGATCACATCATGTAAAAGACCTGAGTGCTGACCTCATTGAAGTCCCCAATTCTGGGAATGTGGTTCTTCCTGGTCTTTCCCAGTACATTTCCAGAGTTTGATATCACCACCGCAGTGTTCCACAACGTGTCATGTATCTCATCCCGCTCCAGAATTGGAGACACAATGACCATGTTGTATTTTTTGGCAAGCTAAACGAGATAATCACAATGTTGGTGGGTTTTTTTTTTACGACAAAAGTAATGCATTATCAAACATTTCTATACCCTTCAGTCCAGGTCCATTTGTGTTACTCATCAATTTGTACAATTTACAACCGTTACAACTAGAGATGTCCGATAATGGCTTTTTTGCCGATATTCCGATATTGTCCAACTCTTAATTACCGATTCCGATATCAACCGATACCGATATATACAGTCGTGGAATTAACACATTATTATGCCTAATTTCGTTGTGATGCCCCGCTGGATGAATTAAAAAATGTAACAAGGTTTTCCAAATTAAATCAACTCAAGTTATGGAAAAAAATGCCAACATGGCACTGCCATATTTGTTATTGAACTCACAAAGTGCATTATTTTTTTTTAACATGCCTCAAGACAGCAGCTTGGAATTTGGGACATGCTCTCCCTGAGAGAGCATGCGGAGGTTGAGGTGGACGGGTTTGCGGGGGGGGGGGGGTGTGTATATTGTAGCGTCCAGGAAGAGTTAGTGCTGCAAGGGCTTCTGGGTATTTGTTCTGTTGTGTTAATGTTGTGTTACGGTGCGGATGTTCTCCCGAAATGTGTTTGTCATTCTGGTTTGGTGTGGGTTCACAGTGTGGCGCATATTTGTAACAGTGTTAAAGTTGTTTATACGGCTACCCTCAGTGTGACCTGTATGGCTGTTGACCAAGTATGCATGGCATTCACTTGTGTGTGTGGAAAGCCGTAGATATTGTGTGACTGGGCCGGCACGCAAAGGAAGTGCCTTTAGGGTTTATTGGCGGTCTGTACTTCTCCCTACGTCCGTGTACACAGCGGCGTTTTAAAAAGTCATACATTTTACTTTTTGAAACCGATACCGATCATTTTGAAACCGATACCGATAATTTCCGATATTACATTTTAAAGCATTTATCGGCCGATAATTTCGGCAGTCCGATATTATCGGACATCCCTAGTTACACCCCAACCTTACACAGCACAACGTTGTTCACGTAGCAGGATCCTCTTAAATAGCTGATACAAAACAATAAGCATAATGTTGAAGGAAATTACTAGATCATGTTGGAAAATAAAGAATATAAGTTAGTAGATTAGAGATGATGGCAATAATCAGAGGTGCTAAGAACAAAAAATGTATCATTATTATTAATAATATTATTATTAATGACTCTAAATGCCTTAACTATAAATATGCTATTAGTATGCCCTATTTAAAATACTACTACTACTGCTAATTATAATAAAAAATAATAATAGGTATTGAAAGTGCGGAAATATGACCATATCACACCAACTCTCAAATCCCTTCACTGGCTTCCACTCAGGTTTGAATTCAAAGTCTCCCTACTAACCCACCAGTGCCTCCATGGAAATGCCCCCCCCGATACCTCAAAAAACTGCTCACCCCTAAATCCTCCACACGACACCTCCGCTCCTCCAACCTCAGAGGACAAAGCTACGAACAATGGGAGACCGGGCTTTCTGCTCCGCCGCTCCCAGTCTGTGGAACGCTCTCCCTGACCACCTGAGGGCACCACAGACTGTGGATGCTTTTAAAAAAGGCTTAAAAACCCTTCTTTTTTTAAAAAAAGCCTTTTTTTTTAGATATATGCATATTAGTTTTAGCTATTTGGCTGTTCTACTTTTTATTTTTATTTATATTTTGTATTATCTTTTTATTTTTATTTTTTATTATTTTTATTTTTATTTTTAATTTTTTTTAATACACTGTAGCACCTTGAGGTGGTTTACTCAATGTAAAGTGCTTTTTACAAATAAAATCTATTATTATAAATCTATGTCATTTTAAATCTTGCAGGTACCCTTAAGGTATCGTCAAAATCCTACAAGTTTGTACTTTATATTAGAGTTTCATAACCATAGTTATAATACACCTAAGTTGTAATACAATGTTCTAGTACTTGTGGCAGTAACGACGGTATCAAACAAAGAGAAGAAGTCTGGAGATAAAATTGTAGAGAAGGTTCTTAAGCGCAAAAATTATGACTAAAGAGGTGAAGCTGTATTTTAATTTGCACTTAAATTGTATTGACAGTTTATTTAACATATATATTATCAATTTAGTTAGAATTTATTTTGATCCTAGCACTGTGTAAATGTAAAATGTAGATCTATTTTTTTTAATCGGTTTTTATAAGTCACTTTTTTGCAGTATATTTCATTTGTATTTATTTTTGTATTCAGCCTGACCTATAAGACTTGATGATAATCTTTGTCATTAAAACTTGGTTTCATATCATTTGACAAGGTGTATCCTGTTAAACTGTAAGTAGGTTAGATATAATTATTGACTATTGAATGTTACTAATTAACAATTGAGTGACCGGGCCCCGCTGTAGTGGAAAAGTTTGCTCCCGAGGTCAAAACGGTTAGGAGTCCCTGCTTTATATCACCGTTTTCAAAGTGTCAGGTGTACTTCCTCAGGGTTAGCACTTTAAGGAGGCGCAGGATGAAATGGTATTGGCAGGAGAGGACAAAAACCTCCAGTGAAAAACTATAGTTACCCTTCAATCCCACCATATGGGTGACAAAAACCGGTGAGTCACTCCAGGGCTGAACCTTTGAAAATCTACAATTTGAGTTAATCTAGTACTCCCTTTTTAGCTGTAATTCCACTCATCTCGTAAGACTTTCTGCATTATTTTGGATGCATCTGTGGACATTTTTCTCTAATTCTTCAGAAGCACATTTGTGAGGTCAGAGGTCTTGAGAGAGGACCCGCTGGCTAGTCTGTCTGTTCTAGCTGTGATTAATGGATTAGATGTAGGGATGTCCGATAATATATATATAATATAAATGCGTTAAAATGTAATATCGGAAATTATCGGTATCGGTTTTTTTATTATCTGTATCGTTTTTTTTTGTTTTGTTTTTTTTAATAAATCAACATAAAAAACACAAGATACACTTACAATTAGTGCACCAACCCAAAAAACCTCCCTCCCCCATTTCTTTCTGTTATCAATATTCTGGTTCCTACTTTATATATCAATATATATCAATACAGTCTGCAAGGGATACAGTCCGTAAGCACACATGATTGTGCGTGCTGCTGGTCCACTAATAGTACTAACCTTTAACAGTTAATTTTACTCATTTTCATTAATTACTAGTTTTTATGTAACTGTTTTTATATTGTTTTACTTTCTTTTTTATTTAAGAAAATGTTTTTAATTTAGTTATCTTATTTTATTATTTTTTTAAAAAAGTACCTTATCTTCACCATACATGGTTGTCCAAATTAGGCATAATAATGTGTTAATTCCACGACTGCATATATCGGTTGATATCGGTATTGGTAATTAAAGAGTTGGACAATATCGGAATATCGGATATCGGCAAAAAGCCATTATCGGACATCCCTAATTTGATGTCTTTGTGCAGAAAGGAAACCATTTGCGATTTAGAGGGAATCGAGTTTAACTCCCGATTGAACAATTATCCATATAGGCGATATTCACATATATCCAAATATAGACTATGTGAGGTGTTTGTGTGTCACCTCCTGGCAGAAGCGTGTAGTATGTCCTTTCTCGGCAGACTCTGCAAACTCTGTCCACGGTTCTTTCTCCCGGGTGCAGAAAGCAAACGGCATGGCTGTGGACAGCAAAAGTCAGCAAGTCAGTCGGACGTACAAAACCCAAAAGCAGTGAGGTTGGCACGTTGTGTAAAGGGTAAATAAAAACAGAATACAATGATTTGCAAATCCTTTTCAACTTATATTCAATTGAATAGACTGCAAAGACAAGATACTTAACGTTCCAACTGGAAAACGTTATTTTTTGCAAATATTAGCTCATTTGGAATTTGATGCCTGCAACATGTTTCAAAAAAGCTGGCAAAAAAGACTGAGAGAGTTGAGGAATGCTCATCAAACACTTATTTGGAACATACCACAGGTGAACAGGCTAATTGGGAACAGGTGGGTGCCATGATTGGGTATAAAAGTAGATTCCATGAAATGCTCAGTCATTCACAAACAAGGACGGGGCGAGGGTCACCACTTTGTCAACAAATGCGTGAGCAAATTGTTGAACAGTTTAAGAAAAACCTTTCTCAACCAGCTATTGCAAGGAATTTAGGGATTCCACCATCTACGCTCCGTAATATCATCAAAAGGTTCAGAGAATCTGGAGAAATCGTAAGCAGCAAGGCTGAAAACCAACATTGAATACCTGTGACCTTGGATCCATCAGGCGGTACTGCATCAAAAAGCGACATCAGTGTGTAAAGGATATCACCACATGGGCTCAGGAACACTTCAGAAAACCACTGTCGGTAACTACAGTTGATCGCTACATCTGTTTAGTGCAAGTTAAAACTCTACTATGCAAAGCCAAAGCCATTTATCAACAACACCCAGAAACGCCACCGGCTTCGCTGGGCCCCAGCTCATCTAAGATGGACTGATGCAAAGTGGAAAAGTGTTCTGTGGTCTGACGAGTCCACGTTTCAAATTGTTTTTGGAAACTGTGGCCGTCGTGTCCTTCGGACCAAAGAGGAAAAGAACCATCCGGATTGTTATAGGCGCAAAGTGGAAAAGCCAGCATGTGTGATGGTATGGGGGTGTATTAGTGCCCAAGACATGGGTAACTTACACATCTGTGAAGGCGCCATTAATGCTGAAAGGTACATACAGGTTTTGGAGCAACATATGTTGCCATCCAAGCAACGTTATCATGGACGCCCCTGCTTATTTCAGCGAGACAATGCCAAGCCACGTGTTACAACAGTGTGGTTTCATAGTAAAAGAGTGCGGGTACTAGACTGGCCTGCCTGTAGTCCAGACCTGTCTCCCATTGAAAATGTGTGGCGCATTATGAAGCCTAAAATAGCACAAGGGAGACCGAAGACTGTTGAACAATTTAAGCTGTACATCAAGCAAGAATGGGAAAGAATTCCACCTGAGAAGCTTCAAAAATGTGTCTCCTCAGTTCCCAAACGTTTACTGAGTGTTGTTAAAAGGAAAGGCCATGTAACACAGTGGTGAACATGCCCCTGTGACAACTTTTTTGCTGCCATTAAATTCTAAGTTCATGATTATTTGCAAAAAAAAATTAAGTTTCTTAGTTGGAACGTTAAATATCTTGTCTTTGCAGTCTATTCAATTGAATATAAATTGAAAAGGAAATCATTGTATTCTGTTTTTATTTACAAATGACACAACGTGCCAACTTCACTAGTTTTGGGTTTTGTACATGTTTAGTTCCAAGTCATGTTGTCACTTACTCCAGGTCTCCTGGAAGCAGACCATGTTGACTCCACACATGGCTGCAACTCGGACTATTTCCCCAACCCTGCAGTGCACAGCATTGACCTGTAATGAGACGAGCAGTGTGTTTCCTGTATATTTCACTCTAATACTCGAGATGCTTTTCTCTGACCTGGTCCATAATCGGTGCATCCGTGGGCAGAACCGTGCTGTGCTGAATGAGTCCCACTCGGATCTTTCTCGGCAACCTAAGTTGTTCATGTTCGGCTTCAAAGCTATAGCCCTTCAGCTCAAAGTTACCCTCGCATGCGGCTTCAACAGCACCCGGTGCCAGCTCCAACTTCCTGTGTGCAGAAGAGACATTGTGTAAGAAAAGAATGGCTATAAATTCACTTGTATCGGACGGAGTGACTCACGGCCAATGTTTCTGCCATGCATATCAGCCTGAAAGTATTGAATATTAAACAATATCAGGGCTGCAGCTATCGATTATTTTAGCAATCAAGTAATTTACTGATTAATTAGTTCGAAGTAATCGGATAAAACAGACTTTATAGCTGCATAGTGTATGTTGTCAGTCACAAAACTTTGTGTTTCAATGAGTTCCCGGCGAGAAGACAAAAGCTGTCTTTAATCCTACCAAGAAAAGGCTTGTAAAACTCCACTGTGTAGGATGGGAAGCGACATGAAGGCATCGGTTTCTTTGATGTATTGTAATCCACAGGAAGATTTTTGCCTTGACCCGAGATCTACAAAGCGTAGAGGAGGCAGGGCCTGACCCCATACTTGCCAACCCTCCCGATTTTCCCGGGAGACTCCCGAATTTCAGTGCCCCTCCCGAAAATCTACCGGGGCAACCATTCTCCCGAATTTCTCCCGATTTCCACCCGGACAACAATGTCGGGGGCGTGCCTTAAAGACACTGCCTTTAGCGTTCTCTACAACCTGTCGTCACGTCCGCTTTTCCTCCATTCAAACAGCGTGCCGGCCCAGTCACATAATATATGCAGCTTTTACACAAACACACAAGTGAATGCAAAGCATACTTGGTCAACAGCCATACAGGTCACACTGAGGGTGTGTTAAACAACTTTAACACTGTTACAAATATGCGCCACACTGTGAACCCACACCAAACAAGAATGACAAACACATTTCGGGAGAACATCCGCACCGTAACATAACATAATCACAACAGAACAAATACCCAGAATCCCTTGCAGCACTAACTCTTCCGGTACTCTTCAGGGAGAGCATGTCCCAAATTCCAAGCTGCTGTTTTGAGGCATGTTAAAAAAAAAGATAATGCACTTTGTGACTTCAATAATAAATATGGCAGTGCCATGTTGGCATTTTTTTTTCCATAACTTGAGTTGATTTATTTTGGGAAAACCTTGTTACATTGTTTGATGCATCCAGCGGGGCATCACAACAAAATGAGGCATAATAATGTGTTAATTCCACGACTGTATATATCGGTATCGGTTCATATCGGAATTGGTAATTAAGAGTTGGACATTATTGGAATACCGGCAAAAAAAGCCATTATCGGACATCTCTAGTTAAAAGGTACGCTGCAAAAAGTCAGTGTTCAAAAACAAGAAACAAAAATACAAAAATGAGGGGTATTTTATTTGAACTAAGCAAAATTATCTGCCAATAGAACAAGAAAATGTGGCTTGTCAAGACTTTCCAAAACAAGTAAAATTAGCTAACCTCAATAAACCCAAAAATACATTAAAATAAGTATATTCTCACTAATAACAACTGTACTACTTTATGAGTACGTATTATCTATTGTTTCATTAAAAATAAAACAGCAAAGTCCATTTGGCTGTCATCTGTTTTAATTATGAGACACAATTGTGTCAGTCATAATTTTTTTTTCATGCTTAAAATAAGAAAGTATTACTTTAAAAAAGTAGTTTTATACTTGTGAGTGTTGATGACACAGCTTTGCAACAGTTGATATTCTAGTTTCAAGCACGTTTTACTCAATATAGGTCATCAAATCTCAGCAACAAGCTGTAATATCTTACTGAGATCATTTAGGACCAAAACCCTTAAAACAAGTAAAACACTTTAACATAAAATCTGCTTAGTGAGAAGAATTATCTTATCAGACAGAAAATAAGGATTAAAGATAAGCTGTGCTTCTTCCTACTCTTTTTCAGCTATGTTGAAATGTGCAAAATGTCTGAAACAAATAAATCATAACCATACATTTTTAAAAAGCATGTTTGTAAGAGGTACTTTGATCCCATGTTTATATTTATAGCATTAATACAGGATTTATAACACTGAAAAAGACAGTTTTAATGAGACAAAAGGCAATATTTGGAAATGCATTATGCTAATATATAAAACCATACTTGTGTCTTACATCATTTAGCTGTTATTGTATTAGTATACTGTACACATGTATTAATATACTGTACACATGTATTAATATACTGTATACATGTATGAATATACTGTACACATGTATTAATATACTGTACACATGTATTAATATACTGTATACATGTATGAATATACTGTACACATGTATTAATATACTGTACACATGTATGAATATACTGTACACATGTATGAATATACTGTACACATGCTGCATGTTTGCCTTGTACAGTAAGTATCTGGTTAGACTAGAAAAACAAGGTACATGCCATTCAGTTGCACAATGACTGAAGTGCATTCTTCATTTTTTAGAGGACTTCAACTCACCTCGTCTCCTTGCCAAAAAGAATGCGTTTGACCTCCTTCAGTTCCGCTTCTGGTATGTGAGCCTCCAAAGTTTTCTCCAGTGATTCAAACTCGCAGGCAGACATCTTTGCACACGCTTTAGGTTGCGTGCGACAATCCGCACTTCCTGTCACTCGCCTGTTTCCTCGTCGCACTGACCCGCCTCCTCACTCCAGTTTGAGAGAGTTGGTCATTAACCAGGTAGTGTGAGAGTTGGTCATTAACCAGGTAGTGTGAGAGTTGGTCATTAACCAGGTCCTGAGAGGTCAGCTTGTGTGTTTGGAACACACCGGAACATTTGCACCCACTAGGCCAGCGTTTTTTCAACCTTTTTTTGGAGCCCAGGCACATTTTTTTTCATTGAAAACCAACAGTAGAAAACATTGAAAAATGATATTGACAAAAAGTGTTGGATAAGAATTCAAACCATGACCAAGCATGCATGACTATAGCTCTTGTCTCAAGGTACTGTCACTTATATGGAGTTTTTTGCTGTTTTCCTGTGTGTAGTGTTTAAGTGCTTGTCTTGGCTTTTTCTCTTGTTTTGGTATTTTCCTGTAGCAGTTTCATGTCTTCCTTTGAGCGACATTTCCCGCATCTACTTTGTTTTAGCAATCAAGAATATTTCAGTTGTTTTTATCCTTCTTTATGTGGACATTGTTGATTGTCATGTCATGTTCGGATGTACTTTGTCTTTGCTCCGCAGTCTTTGCTGTCGTCCAGAATTCTGTTTTTGTTTATTTTGCAACTAGTTCAGTTTTAGTTTGCTTCAATGGGGCGGTATAGCTCGGTTGGTAGAGTGGCCGTGCCAGCAACTTGAGGGTTCCAGGTTCGATCCCCGCTTCCGCCATTCTAGTCACTGCCGTTGTGTCCTTGGGCAAGACACTTTACCCGCCTGCTCCCAGTGCCAGTCTAGTCCATAGTGGATCTAACATAATAGTGAGAGTCCAGTCCATAGTGGATCTAGCCTAATATTGTGAGAGTACAGTCTATAGTGCAGGGGTGTCAAAGTCAAATGGACGGAGGGCCAAATAAAAAATTTAGCTACAAGCCGAGGGCCGGACTGTTCGAATGTTCATTGAAAAATTTTTAAATGACGCATATAGTCTAGTGAACCTAATTGAACCTACTGAAAACCTAACAAATATATTCCAATATGATCAGATAAATAAAGCAATATTTTCTTATGGCTCTGTCAGTAATCTTTAATTTTCAACAGACACAAAAGACAAATTTCCTTTATATAAAAATCCCCATAACATGAACATTAAATGAAAGAAACCGGTATTCAAGGCACCATCAGTAGCCTATATTTTCTATTTTAGCAAAAGTGGGCTAAATTTACTTCAAAGAAAAAAACAATAATAGCAATTTTCTATCATCCACTCAACTGAAATATTTTTAAAATATAATTAAATTGAAATACAATAAAATAAAGTGCAAAAATCTATAAATCAAAAACAACACTTTGTTTAAGGAGAAGTAACATGCAGTGAAAACAAATATTAAACTTTAACTTTTAAACTTGAATTGAGTAAAAACTCTAAATATGTGATTGCACAGTAATGTTCACATTAAACCCCCCTCCTCCCTCCGTGGGAGGGAGGCGAGTTGGGTGCCCGAAACCCCCCGCTGGTTTCGGCCCGCCCCTTGGCGCGCGTGGCACGGCGGGCTCCGCGACCCGACGGCTGGCCCTCGTGGCTTGACGGCGGGCGCGTCCCGACGGGCCGCGCGTAGGGGTCAAACGCAGAAGTCTCAGGGCCTCGTGGTGAGGGGGTGGCCTGCGGGTTTCGGCCCGCTTGACCCCCCCGCTCCGCTTGGCGCGCGCGGCACATGACGGGTTCCGCCACCGACGCTCGGGCTGCAGCCCGACGGTGGTGCGGGCCCGGCGGTGACGCGCGGTTTGGGGAAACAAAGCAGAAGTCTCAGGGCCTCGGGGCCGGGTTTCGGCCCGCCCCCTTGGCGCGCGTGGCACGGCGGGCTCCGCGACTGACGGCCGGGCTGCAGCCCTTCGGCCGGCAGGCGCGTCCCGGCGGGCCGCTCGCCCCCTTTCGGAACCTTGGACCGGCATCCGCTTGGTGCGTGTAAAAGATCTGCGGTCTAAAAAAAAAAAAAAAAAAAAAAAAAAAAAAAAAAAAGATCTGCGGTCTGCGGGCCGGTTCTAATAATAAATCAAGATCATCCCAAGGGCCGTAAAAAACCTTCTCGCGGGCCGGATATGGCCCGCGGGCCTTGACTCTGACATATGTGCTATAGTGGATCTAACATAATAGTGTGAGAGTCCAGTCCATAGTGGATCTAACATAATAGTGAGAGTCCAGTCCATAGTGGATCTAATATAATAATGTGAGAGTCCAGTCCATAGTGGATCTAACAGAATAGTGTAAGAGTCCAGTCCATAGTGGATCTAACATAATATTGTGAGAGTCCAATCCATAGTGGATCTAACATAATATTGTGAGAGTCCCGTCCAGAGTGGATCTAACATAATATTGTGAGAGTCCAGTCCATAGTAGATCTAACATAATATTGTGAGAGTCCAGTCCATAGTGGATCTAACATAATAGTGAGAGTCCAGTCAATAGTGGATCTAACATATTGTGAGTGTCCAGTCCATAGTGGATCTAAGATAATAGTGTGAGAGTCCAGTCCATAGTGGATCTAACATAATAGTGTGAGAGTCCAGTCCAGAGTGGATCTAACATAATATTGTGAGAGTCCAGTCCATAGTGGGTCTAACATAATATTGTGAGAGTCCAGTCCATAGTGGATCTAACATAATATTGTGAGAGTCCAGTCCATAGTAGATCTAACATAATATTGTGAGAGTCCAGTCCATAGTGGATCTAACATAATAGTGAGAGTCCAGTCAATAGTGGATCCAACATCATATTGTGAGTGTCCAGTCCATAGTGGATCTAAGATAATAGTGTGAGAGTCCAGTCCATAGTGGATCTAACATAATAGTGTGAGAGTCCAGTCCAGAGTGGATCTAACATAATATTGTGAGAGTCCAGTCCATAGTGGATCTAACATAATATTGTGAGAGTCCAGTCCATAGTAGATCTAACATAATATTGTGAGAGTCCAGTCCATAGTGGATCTAACATAATAGTGTAAGAGTCCAGTCCATAGTGGATCTAACATAATAGTTTGAGAGTCCAGTCCATAGTGGATCTAACATAATAGTGTGAGAGTCCAGTCCATAGTGGATCTAACATAATAGTGTGAGAGTCCAGTCCATAGTGGATCTAACATAATAGTTTGAGAGTCCAGTCCATAGTGGATCTAACATAATAGTGTGAGAGTCCAGTCCATAGTGGATCTAACATAATAGTGTGAGAGTCCAGTCCATAGTAGATCTAACATAATATTGTGAGAGTCCAGTCCATAGTGGATCTAACATAATAGTGTGAGAGTCCAGTCCATAGTGGATCTAACATAATAGTGAGAGTCCAGTCCATAGTGGATCTAACATAATAGCGTGAGAGTCCAGTCCATAGTGGACCTAACATAATAGTGTGAGAGTCCAGTCCATAGTGGGGCCAGCAGGAGATCATCTTGAGTGGAGACAAGTCACCATTGGAACATAAAACTAAAGTAACCAAATTGCTTAAACCTCTTCAAATCATTTATAGGACAGCTTTTCTCTTCAGGAGCAAGAACAGGTTTGACATTTGACTTTTAATGACACTCCTAACATCTGTGATCATACAACCTCTCTTCTTACGCAAACACTTCATATGCTATACTCTGCTCGAGCCCTATGCTCTACCATGCTTACTACATGTTGAATATTCATCTTCCATAGTTACTGCATTTAAACTAAGACTTTGCCTTTATATTCCAGACATTTTTGCTTCAGTTCTGACTGGTGGAAACCCTCTTTTGAGTGCGTGCTCTCCTGAGGCCGTTGACTTTCTTGTCTCCATCCAGGCCAGGGTTGCACAGTCTTCTCAGGAGCTCTGCATCACAATGCAACATTACTGCGGGCCTTGAAGGCATCACTGTGTGGGATCATTTTAATATCATTTCTTCGGTAGTACCTTTCACTTCTTGATGGCACGGGCTGACACTTTGTAGGAGGGACACGTACTTCAGACTTCCGTCGTCATCGTTTCCTGAGTAAAAATTAGTTGTACATTTGACCGGTGTGTAGTCATCTTCAAGCATATTTTCTTTGTGGCATTAAAGGCCTACTGAAATTAATTTTTTTTATTTAAACGGGGATAGCAGATCTATTCTATGTGTCATACTTGATCATTTCGCGATATTGCCATATTTTTGCTGAAAGGATTTAGTATAGAACAACGACGATAAAGATCGCAACTTTTGGTATCTGATAACAAAAAGGCTATTGTTTACAATGATGGCCGCATGAAGTGAGAGAGATTCGGACCGAGAAAGCGACGATTTCCCCATTAATTTGAGCGAGGATGAAAGATTTGTGGATGAGGAAAGTGCAAGTGAAGGACTAGTGGGGAGTGGAAGCGATTCAGATAGGGAAGATGCTGTGAGAGCCGGGGGTGACCTGATATTCAGCTGGGAATGACTACAACAGTAAATAAACACAAGACATATATATACTCTATTAGCCACAACACAACCAGGCTTATATTTAATATGCCACAAATTAATCCCGCATAACGAACACCTAGGTGTTTGTTATGCTAGCTCCTAGCTACTAGCTCGAGGTAGTTATAGCAAGCGATCAAATGTTTGGAAGCGTACTCACGGTATCGCGTCTGCGTCTGTTAACGAAGTCAAAGTCCTCCTGGTAAGAGTCTCTGTTGTCCGAGTTCTTCGATCTTGACTGTATCTTTCGGGAATGTAAACAATGAAACACCGACTGTGTTGTGTTGCTGACTTCCCTCGCAAAATACTCCGCTTCGCACTGACTTTCTTCTTTGCTTGCTCAGCTTCTTTCTCCATAATGCAATGAACAAATTGCAACAGATTCACCAACACAGATGTCCAGAATACTGTGGAATAATGATGAAAACAGCTATTTCGTATTGGCTTCAATGGAGAAGCCATACCTGTGTTCTACTGGCTACGTCACGCGCATACGTCATCCTCCGAAGGCTTTTTCAACCGGAAGTGTGGCGGGAAATTTAAAATTGCACTTTATAAGTTAACCCGGCCGTATTGGCATGTGTTGCAATGTTAAGATTTCATCATTGATGTATAAACTATCAGACTGCGTGGTCGGTAGTAGTGGCTTTCAGTAGGCCTTTAAATCTTAAAAAAAAAAAAAAACCTAAAGATGAAAGACTTCAGTCAAAATACAAACCCCAAAACCAGTAAAGTTGGCACATTGTGTAAATGGTAAATAAAAACAGAATACAATGATTTGCAAATCATTTTCAACTTATATTCAATTGAATAGACTGCAAAGACAAGATATTTAACGTTCCAACTGGTAAACTTTTATTTTTTGCAAATATTAGCTCATTTGGAATTTGATGCCTGCAACATGTTTCAAAAAAGACTGAGAAAGTTGAGGAATGCTCATCGAACACTTTTTTGGTGAACAGGCTAATTGGGAACAGGTGGGTGCCATGATTGGCATACTTGCCAACCTTGAGACCTCCGAATTCGGGAGATGGGGGGCGGGGTTGAGGTGGGCGGGGGATGTGGGTTGAGGTGGGCGGGGCAGGGTTTGGTGGTAGCGGGGATGTATATTGTAGCGTCCCGGAAGAGTTAGTGCTGCAAGGGATTCTGGGTATTTGTTCTGTTGTGTTTATGTTGTGCTACGGTGCGGATGTTCTCCCGAAATGTGTTTGTCATTCTTGTTTGGTGTGGGTTCACAGTGTGGCGCATATTTGTAACAGTGTTAAAGTTGTTTATACGGCCACCCTCAGTGTGACCTGTATGGCTGTTGACCAAGTATGACTTGCATTCACTTATGTGTGTGTGAAAGCCGCATATATTATGTGACTGGGCCGGCACGCTGTTTGTATGGAGGAAAAGCGGATGTGACGACAGGTTGTAGAGGACGCTAAAGGCACGCCCCCAATATTGTTGTCCGGGTGGAAATCGGGAGAAATTCGGGAGAATGGTTGCCCCGGGAGATTTTCGGGAGGGGCACTGAAATTCGGGAGTCTCCCGGGAAAATCGGGAGGGTTGGCAAGTATGATGATTGGGTATAAAAGCAGCTTCCATGAAATGCTCAGTCATTCACAAACAAGGACGGGGCGAGGGTCACCACTTTGTCAACAAATGCGTGATCAAATTGTTGAACAGTTTAAGAACAACATTTCTCAACCAGCTATTGCAAGGAATTTAGGGATTTCACCATCTACGGTCCGTAATATCATCAAAAGGTTCTGTCTATCTGTGTTAGCCCTGCGATGAGGTGGCGACTTGTCCAGGGTGTACCCCGCCTTCCGCCCGAATGCAGCTGAGATAGTCTCCAGAATCTGGAGATCACTGCATGTAAGCGATGATATTACGGACCTTCGAGCCCTCAAGGATATCACCACATGGGCTCAGGGACACTTCAGAAAACCACTGTCAGTAACTACAGTTGGTCGCTACATCTGTAAGTGCAAGTTAAAACTCTACCGTGCAAAGCAAAAGCCATTTATCAACAACACCCAGAAACGCCGCCGGCTTCGCTCATCTAATATGGACTGATGCAAAGTGTGAAAGTGTTCTGTGGTTTTTAGGAAACACTCGGTTGCTTTTCCAAACAGGTCTTTAATAGTGAACTGCCGACATGAGAATGCTAAACAGAAAGTGCATCAAGTTCATTGGCTTTGCAAATACACCGAGACAAAGTCCAAGTTCATCGTGTTCTTCATGGTGGTTTTGAAACTGCACCAATTTTTTCAACTAACTTGAAGTGTACATTTTCAGAAGGAACTAGTTCTATTTTTGGCCACAGTAAAACAAAGAAAACAATCTGAAGTTGTCTTTATTTTGGTAGTTATTATGCCAGGAATTTACCAGTCCGGCCCACATAGGAATAGATTTTCCTCCATGCGGTCCCTGAGGTAAAATGAGTTAGACACCCCTGGGTTACATGGTCCCGGATTGTTCTAGGCGCAAAGTTGAAAAGCCAGCATCTGTGATGGTATGGGGGTGTATTAGTGCCCAAGACATGGGTAACTTACCCATCTGTGAAGGCGCCATTAATGCTGAAAGGTACATACAGGTTTTACACACAGGTCGGGCTTATACCGCCACGGGTGAGATGTACCCCCGTGCTACCTGCCGCATTCGGGCAGATGGGGCTCGTAAACCTGGTAAGGCAGCCCATCTAGGAGAAGGAAATCTCCAATCTCAAAACCACCGCTGCCTTGCGGTCAACCCACTCGAGGGTAAGGCTAAGGGAGTAAACCCCGACAGAAAATCAGGAGCCGGAGTCCTGAAGGCGGTTTGACGTTGTAGCGTCATTCCGGCAACTACTGTGGCGTTGCTGGTGCCAAGTTGTATCGACACTCGTTGCTCCCTTGGATCCACCAGCCATGTGGAGAGGGGGGGCTTGCTGTCTGGACAACAGCTTGCCCTCCATAGTTCCATGCCCAGGCCGTGTAGATCCACTGGAGAGGTCCACTGGAGAGGTCACTCCAGCAGATACCAGTTCTAAGCCCATCCGATTGGCGAAAGAAACGGGTCGCAGTGAGACCCACCCCCCTTTTTGGATCTACCCCATCGTCTCCCGAGACGGAAGGATGCCGACGATATACAGGTTTTGGAGCAACATATGTTGCCATCCAAGCAACGTTATCATGGACGCCCCTGCTTATTTCAGCAAGACAATGCCAAGCCACGTGTTACAACAGCGTGGCTTCGTAGTAAAAGAGTGCGGGTACTTTCCTGGCCCGCCTGCAGTCCAGAACTGTCTCCCATTGAAAATGTGTGGCGCATTATGAAGCCTAAAATAGCACAAGGGAGACCCCCGGACTGTTGAACAACTTAAGCTGTACATCAAGCAAGAATGGGAAAGAATTCCACCTGAGAAGCTTCAAAAATGTGTCTCCTCAGTTCCCAAACGTTTACTGAGTGTTGTTAAAAGGAAAGGCCATGTAACACAGTGGTGAACATGCCCTTTCCCAACTACTTTGGCACGTGTTCCAGCCATGAAATTCTAAGTTAATTATTATTTGCAAAAAAATATATAGTTTATGAGTTTGAACATCAAATATGTTGTCTTTGTAGTGCATTCAATTGAATATGGGTTGAAAAGGATTTGCAAATCATTGTATTCCGTTTATATTTACATCTAACACAATTTCCCAACTCATATGGAAATGGGGTTTGTACATATCCATGTTTAGAGTGGCTAGTACTTTTCCTTAGTTTATTCTACCAGTCTCTCTTTGTCTTCAGATTGTCTGTTTAGTGTCTTAAACCATCAGGAATGTGAAATACTACACCCACTGGTTCCTTATCAGTGTTGCGAGGGGGAGATGGGGGTTTTCTTTGTATGAAAAGAGTGGGCTTTTCCGTTGGAACGCCAGATCAACTAAAGTAGCCGAGATGAATGTATTGATTAAGTTGATCTCCTGAAATTTCAGTAAAACTTGAAAATATTCAAATTCTGTCTTGATGGTCCTTCTTACTCAGCATATATGTCATCGAAAGAACTTGGGATTGACCAGTAACTTAGATTCCCTGGGAGGAAGAGCTGGTCCAACGCAACAGGACTCACTACAAACTTGCACAAGGACATAGGACTTAAAGGCCTACTGAAAGCCACTACTACCGACCACGCAGTCTGATAGTTTATATATCAATGATGAAATCTTAACATTGCAACACATGCCAATACGGCCGGGTTAACTTATAAAGTGACATTTAAAATTTCCCGGGAAATATCCGGCTGAAACGTCGCGGTATGATGACGTATGCGCGTGACGTGGTCAGTTTAACGGAAGTTATGGTACCCCGTAGAATCCTATACAAAAAGCTCTGTTTTCATTTCATAATTCCACAGTATTCTGGACATCTTTTGCAATTTGTTTAATGAACAATGAAGGCTGCAAAGAAGAAAGTTGTAGGTGGGATCGGTGTATTAGCAGCGGACTACAGCAACACAACCAGGAGGACTTTGTTGGAGAGCAGACGCGCTAGCCGCGACCTCACCTTGACTTCCTACGTCTCCGGGCCGCCAAACGCATCGGGTGAAGTCCTTCGTCCTTCCGCCGATCGCTGGAACGCAGGTGAGCACGGGTGTTGATGAGCAGATGAGGGCTGGCTGGCGTAGGTGGAGAGCTAATGTTTTTAGCATAGCTCTGTGCGGTCCGGTTGCTAAGTAGGCTTCAATGGCGTCGTTAGCACAGCATTGTTAACCTTCGCCAGCCTGGAAAGCATTAACCGTGTATTTTTTTTTTTTACATGTCCACGGTTTAATAGTATTGTTGATTTTCTATCTATCCTTCCAGTCAGGAGTTTATTTTTTTTTGTTTCTATATGCAGTTAAAGCATGATGCTATCACGTTAGCTCGTAGCTAAAGCGTTTCGCCGATGTATTGTCGTGGAGATAAAAGGCACTGAATGTCCATTTCGCGTTCTCGACTCTCATTTTCAAGAGGATATAGTATCCGAGGTGGTTTAAAATACAAATCCGTGATCCACAATAGAAAAAGGAGAGAGTACATAGTTCTGTGAGGTCCGGTTGCTAAGTTGCTAAATTAGCCTTAGCGTCGTTAGCAACAGCATAGTTAAGCCTTAACAGGCTGAGAATTTTTAACCGTGTAGTTACATGTACATGGTTTGATATTATTGTTGGTCTTCTGTCTATCCTTCCAGTCAGGGGTTTATTTATTTTGTTTCTATCTTCATTTGAGAACGATGCTAACACGTTAGCTCAGTAGCTAAGTGTGTCACCGATGTATTGTCTTGGAGATAAAAGTCACTTTAAATGTCCATTTCGCGTTCTCGACTCTCATTTTCAAGAGGATATAGTATCCGAGGTGGTTTAAAATACAAATCCGTGATCCACAATAGAAAAAGGAGAGAGTGTGGAATCCAATGAGCCAGCTTGTACCTAAGTTACGGTCAGAGCGAAAAAAGATACGTCCATCACTGCCTCTCAAGTCCTTCACTGTAACGTTCCTCATCTACGAATCTTTCATCCTCGCTCAAATTAATGGGGTAATCGTCACTTTCTCGGTCCGAATCTCTCTCGCTCCATTGTAAACAACGGGGAATTGTGAGGAATCCTAGCTCCTGTGACGTCACGCTACTTCCGGTACAGGCAAGGCTTTTTTTTATCAGCGAGCAAAAGTTGCAAACTTTATCGTCGATTTTCTCGACTAAATCCTTTCAGCAAAAATATGGCAATATCGCGAAATGATCAAGTATGACACATAGAATGGATCTGCTATTCCCGTTTAAATAAAAAAAAATCATTTCAGTAGGCCTTTAAGAGTGGACCATGAGGACTCACGACAAACTTGCACGAGGACATAGTGTTGTCTCTCTGCCAGCAGGCTGCTTGCCAGCTCCAGACTGAGCGGTTTGCTTTCCAGGTTGACTACTGCCCCGCTGCGGTTCATTAGGTCCACACAATCTGGATAATACAAAGCATCATGTTAGTCTAATCCTACCATTAAAGTTGTTCAAGCCATGCATATAAAAAGAGGTGTTCTGTTTATGTGGATTATTTTGGCTACAAAACCCAAAAGCAGTGAAGTTGGCACGTTGTGTAAATGGTAAATAAAAACAGAATACAATGATTTGCTCATCCTTTTCAACTTATATTCAATTGAATAGACTGCAAAGACAAGATATTTAACATTCGAACTGGAAAACTTTGGTTATTTTTTGCAAATATTAGCTCATTTGGAATTTGATGCCTGCAACATGTTTCAAAAAAAGCTGGCGCAAGTGGCAAAAAAAAGACTCAAACACTTATTTGGTGAACAGGCAAATTGGGAACAGGTGGGTGCCATGATTGGGTATAAAAGCAGCTTCCATGAAATGCTCAGTCATTCACAAACAAGGACGGGGCGAGGGTCACCACTTTGTCAACAAATGCGTGAGCAAATTGTCCAACAGTTTAAGAACAACATTTCTCAACCAGCTATTGCAAGGAATTTAGGGATTTCACCATCTACGCTCCGTAATATCATCAAAATGTTCAGGGAATCTGGAGAAATCACTGCACGTAAGCGATATTACGGACCTTCGATCCCTCACTGCATCAAAAAGTGACATCAGTGTGTAAAGGATATCACCACATGGGCTCAGGAACACACCAGAAAACCACTCTCAGTAACGACAGTTGGTCGCTACATCTGTGAGTCCAAGTTAAAACTCTACTATGCAAAGCCAAAGCCATTTATCAACAACACCCGGAAACGCCGCCGGCTTCGCTGGGGCCCGAGCTCATCTAAGATGGACTGATGCAAAGTGGAAAACTGTTCTGTGGTCTGACGAGTCCACATTTCAAATTGTTTTTGGAAACTGTGGACGTCGTGTCCTCCGGACCAAAGAGGATAAGAACCATCCGGATTTTTATAGGCGCAACGTTCAAAAACCAGCATCTGTGATGGTAGGGGGGTGTATTAGTGCCCAAGACATGGGTAACTTACACATCTGTGAAGGCGCCATTAATGCTGAAAGGTACATACAGGTTTTGGAGCAACATATGTTGCCATCCAAGCAACGTTATCATGGGCGCCCCTGCTTATTTCAGCAAGACAATGCCAAGCCAAGTGTAGTAAAAGAGTGCGGGTACTAGACTGGCCTGCCTGTAGTCCAGACCTGTCTCCCGTTGAAAATGTGTGGCGCATTATGAAGCCTAAAATAGCACAACGGCGACTGTTGAACCACTTAAGCTGTACATCAAGCAAGAATGGGAAACACTTCAAAAATGTGTCTCCTCAGTTCCCAAACGTTTACTGAGTGTTGTTAAAAGGAAAGGCCATGTAACACAGTGGTAAAAATGCCCCTGTGACAACTTTTTTGCAATGTGTTGCTGCCATTAAATTCTAAGTTAATGATTATATGAGAAAAATAACAAAGTTTACCAGTGTGAACATGAAATATCTTGTCTTTGCAGTCCATTCAATTGAATATAAGTTGAAAAGGATTTGCAAATCATTGTATTCTGTTTTTATTTACCATTTACACAACGTGCCAACTTCACTGCTTTTGTTAGGGAAATATTGCAAACAAATGATGTCACATGAGAGTGTTGTTGATTACCTTTCATATCCACACCGCAGCGCTCTTTCAAATTGTGGACAAAGTGAATTAGCTGGCAGTTGATATTAAACAGTTCCATTTTGCTCTCTGTCAACAAAAAAAAGGGATTATTACAAGCATCATACTTAAACCGATGTGACGTTACTATGCACGGCAAATGTTACACTCAAACTAATTTGTCGGTTAAGTGTGAAATGAAGCCGGTGTGAATATTTCTAACCTCCAAATAGGACCGTGACAAACATTTCTCCCTCTTCTGTTGTCCTCTCGCCGAGTTCCAACCGCTTCTGTTGACGCCCAACTAGCCCGGGCGGTAAAGTAATAAAGCCGCAGATGTCATTAGCGGAGGCTTTTATACTCAATACAAAGACTTAGGCCTGCAAGGGGGAGAGCATGAATGATGTGGAGATGGCACACACACACACGAGCAACTACATCATCAGCGTGTTTTCCTTTAGAAAGTGTAGTCTTGTAAAATGCGTGAAAAGGTTGTTGCTGGTTTCCATGGATCCTTTTTTTTACACACAGACAGAATGGCACATCTTGACTTCATGCCCTCTACTTTGCAGCAAGAAACTATGAATGTCGCCTTTCTACGTGAATAACTTGTTCAGTATTATCCGCCATATTTAAACCAGTTAGAGGCAGCTCAAGGAGAAACCCCCACGTTAGATATCCTGAAAATAGTCTTTACACAGTTTTGTACTTGTAAATGACATAATAAACATTTTTGAGTGGTTTCCATGTGACTTACCCAGGAATTGTAGTGTGTCATGTAACCTAGCTAATTTCGAAAAGGTTATTTTTTTGCAAGATCATTTTAAACCTATTTAACATTTCCAATGCTTTAGATAGATAGATAGTGTGGAGAATGCATATATGTTTAAGAGTTCTTTCTTTATTCATAGTCATGTTTTTAGCAGCTAGTACTTTTCCATTGTATATTCTGTATACCAGTTTCTATTTGTCTACATAGGCCTGTTTAGTGTTTTAGACTTTGGAATGTGCAGAGGATACATCCCCCTCCTTGCCTTACCAGTGTTGGGGAAAGGGGGTTGGAGGGGGGGGGGGGGGGGGGGCATTCCCTGATTTAAGTAGTTTTTTTCCGTTTGAATAATATTCCTATTCTGTCTTGATGGTCCTTCTTACTTAGCATATATGTCATCGAAAGAACTTGGGATTGACCAGTGACTTTAATTTCCTGGGGAGGAAGAGCTGGTCGACGCAACAGTTGATAGTACTTTATTGAGTCCTTCAGGAGAGTTTACCATGAATTGATTACGTGGACCCCGACTTAAACAAGTTGAAAAACGTATTCGGGTGTTACCATTTAGTGGTCAATTGTACGGAATATGTACTGAACTGTGCAATCTACTACTAAAAGTTTAAATTAATCAATCAATCTTTGTCTGCATAGGTCTGTTTAGTGTTTTAGACTTTGGAATGTGCAGAGGATACATCCCCCTCCTTGCCTTATCAGTGTTGGGGAAAGGGGGTGGGAGGGGGGGCATTCCTTGATTTAAGTAGTTTTTTTCCGTTTGAATGTCAGACCATCCCGAGATGACGGTATGACTGTATTGGTCCGGGCTGGTTCTCCTGAAGCTTCAGTAAAACTTGATAATATTCCTATTCTGTCTTGATGGTCCTTCTTACTCAGCATATATGTCATCAAAAGAACCTGGGATTGACCAGTGACTTAAATTCCCTGGGAGGAAGAGCTGGTCGACGCAACAGTTGATAGTACTTTATTGAGTCCTTCAGGAGAGTTTACCATGAATTGATTACGTGGACCCCGACTTAAACAAGTTGAAAAACGTATTCGGGTGTTACCATTTAGTGGTCAATTGTACGGAATATGTACTGAACTGTGCAATCTACTATTAAAAGTTTCAATCAATCAATCAATCTTTGTCTACATAGGTCTGTTTAGTGTTTTAGACTTTGGAATGTGCAGAGGATACATCCCCCTCCTTGCCTTATCAGTGTTGGGGAAAGGGGGTGGGAGGGGGGGCATTCCCTGATTTAAGTAGTTTTTTTCCATTTGAATGTCAGACCATCCCGAGATGACGGTATGACTGTATTGGTCCGGGCTGGTTCTCCTGAAGCTTCAGTAAAACTTGATAATATTCCTATTCTGTCTTGATGGTCCTTCTTACTCAGCATATATGTCATCGAAAGAACTTGGGATTGACCAGTGACTTAAATTCCCTGGGAGGAAGAGCTGGTCGACGCAACAATGGATATTACTTAATTGAGTCCTTCAGGACAGTTTACCATGGATTGATTACGTGGACCCCGACTTGAACAAGTTGAAAAACGTATTCGGGTGTTACCATTTAGTGGTCAATTGTACGGAATATGTACTGAACTGTGCAATCTACTAATAAAAGTTTCAATCAATCAATCAATCAATCAATTCCCTCAGGGAAATTATAAACAGGTTGTCAAATATTACAATTAAACCGTCCATGTTTCTCATTGTACAAAACAAGCTCGGAAAATCAGGATGTAGCTTCCCCAAAATGGCAGCATGTCAAGTAAGCTAGCTATTTTTTTTCAAAAGCTTATTCTGTGCTGATGAATTTCATTTAAACCTATACATTTAAAATGCTTTAATAGAGTGTCAAAGATTAGAATTGAACTGTTCTTACTATATTTCTTGAAGGAAATCATATAAAAACCGGCTTGGAAAATCAAAATGGCAATGCCAAAGTAAGCAAGCTCTTTTCCAAAAGCTTATTTTGAGCAGTTAAAGGTCATTGAAACCCATTTAACGTTTCTAATAGTTTAATAGGGTGTCATATATTACAATTAAACTGTTCTTACTCTATTTCTTGAAGGAATTCGTATAAAACACGCTTGGAAAATTTGGATATGGCTTCCCCAAAATGGCAGTGCATGTGTCAGGTAAGCCAGCTGATTTCCAAAAGCTTAATATTTGCAATTGAATGCCATTTTAAACTTATTTAACATGTCTAATGCTTTAATAGCGGTCAGATATCACAATTCAACTGTTTTAATATATTTCTTGAAGGAATTTATATAAAACAAGCTGGGAAAATCTGGCTGTGACTTCCCCAAAATGGCTATGCCATGTAAGCTATCTGACTTCCAAAAGCTTATTTTCCCCTTTTAAAGGTCATTTATACATATTTAGCATGTATGATGCTTTAAAATGATGTCAACTATTACAATTCAACTGTTATAACTATATTTCTTGAACTAATTTGTATAAAACCATTTGGTTTCCCCAAAATGGCAGCGTTAGCTAAACTACATTAGCGCTTTTCCAAAAGCTTATTTTGTGTCATTAAAGGCCATTTTAAACCTATTCAACTTTTCTAACACTCTAATAGGATGTCAAATATTACAATTAAACTGTTCTTACTATATTTATTGAAGGAATTTATATAGAATAAGCAAAGAAAATCTGGATGTTACCCTTTAAAATGCTATAGAAAGCTTGATTACCGGTATTAGCAAAAATGTTACTAAGCCAGTCAATAAATTTCACCTTTGTAATGATAATAAATCAATACATGTATTTTGTCAAACTGTAATTACATTTGTGGTACTAACCATAAAAAAGTGTCAAGTTGTTATTGTCACATTTTAAAGGCTTTACTCTGAGTGCCTCCCGGATGACAGAGTTTCTCACCCTATCTCTAAGGGCGGAGGAAACTCATTTCGGCCCCTTGTACCCGTGATCTTGTCCTTTCGGTCATAACCCAAAGCTCATGACCATAGGTGAGGATGGGAATGTAGATCGACCGGTAAATTGAGAGCTTTGCCTTCCGGCTCAGCTCCTTCTTCACCACAGGATCGATACAGCGTCCGCATTACTGAAGACGCTACACTGATCCGCCTGTCAATCTCACGATCCACTCTTCCCTCACTCGTGAACAAGACTCCTAGGTACTTGAACTCCTCCACTTGGGGCAGGGTCTCCGCCCCAACCCGGAGATGGCACTCCACCCTTTTCCGGGCGAGAACCATGGACTCGGACTTCACACTCGATCCAGTGAGAGCTGAAGATCCTGGCCAGATGAAGCCATCAGGACCACATCATCTGCAAAAAGCAAAAGACCTAATCCTGCAGCCACCAAACCGGATCCCCTCAACGCCTTGACTGTGCCTAGAAATTATGTCCATAAAAGCTATGAACAGAAAGGGCAGCCTCGGCGGAGTCCAACCCTCACTGGAAACGTGTCCGACTTACTGCCGGCAATGCGGATTGCGGGCAGCGATATTTTTACCCCAAATAGGTGAAACTACATAATCTCCCACGGCACACCAGACTGTTGTATCTCACGGCACACACAGTGGTTGAAAAACACTGAACTATAGAAACACACTGTTATCCGCAATTTTAAAAAATCGGTAATGTCTTCTGTTTCACTTGGTCAGTCCCAAAAAAATATTAATGCTGTGTGAGTAAACTCATTATTTCCGCAACATTTAACGTTATTGCTAGAAATGGAAATAAGTAATCAAATATTTCATAGGGGTGGTGGAAGCAAAGAAGAATGACATAGGCTCCTTGTTGGCTTTGAAGCCTTTATATTTGTCACAATGGTTATTTTGCTAAGAAGATGTTTTTTAGACTTGGCAAGTCCTCACCCATCGATAGGTGAACTTACTGTCCTTCCACAATAAACTGAAGTCCATCCGGCTTTCTATTTTCTCCCACCGGTTGCTGGGGGCTGGAGCCTATCCCACATTATTTTGAGAGAAAGGCCGACGACATCCTGAACCGGTCAATCACAGGGAATACAGACAGACAGCCGTTTGCACTCTTATTGAACCGACAAGTCCACCACTCAACCATCGGTGGAGCAGACTGAAAGCCAACATGCCAATCGAAAAGAAGCAAAGGAAACGCAGAAACAGGCAGACCAACATGAAGGGTTATCTTCCTGGAATCCCCGAGGAGGACGAGACCGTCGTGACGAGCGAGGTGGATGTAACGAATGCGGCATCTCGGGGCGACAGGAGTATCAAAGGCCTTTTGGAGGATTGTAAAACTTACGCAGCCCAGGAGGACGAGATGACCCAAGCTCCTTGGGAGGGTGCCAAAGTACTGAACAAAAACAAGCAGAGGAAGCTGATGAACAGGCAGACGCATGTGAAGATTCATCTCACGGCCTGCACTAAGCTGCTGGAAACACGCGAGGAAGACGTTGAGACACATGTCGAAGCCTGGGCCGACACGGTGAGGGAAGCCCCCCAGGAACTTGGAGACAAGTGAAAGGCCCTTAAACTCTTGAAAACTTCTCAAGCAATTCTAAGGTGTGGCAATTGTGAGCGGCTGGAGAGGATGAGAACTGCGGTGGATGCTATCAAAATATTGGACAATGAGAAGATTTGACCATAAAAGCCCTTTAAGAAGAGAAGCTGGGCTGCTGAAGTTCTTTGTTGCAGTAAAAATGTGTTTTATGTCAGGCAAATTTCCACAGTACTTCACATTTTAATGGCGTACAAGGTGTGTCAGAAAGGTTCTGAGGACATTGTTCACTACCAGTTTTTTGACACAGGGCCATACCCTCAGCTGGCACGTCTGCTAAAAAATTCTGTGGACTGTGCTTGGTAGACTGCGAGAGTTGTGGCCTGACAATATGCGGGGCTGCATCACCGAGGCCATGTCTACACTAAGTCGTTTAACCCCTTAAACGAATAATTATTTAGCCTAAGCCCCGTTTCAGCCACACTAAACCAGCGTTTAAGGAGACCCCCCCCCCTCGGACAAATTTTTACACGGGTAAGTCAGCCGTGTAATTCTTGAATCTCCGGCACTTAGCTTTGTATGGACTCATTGATTGTTTACAAAGTGAGTTCGCCAGAAAGACCTCGCCCACACAGGAAGTGACGTCAGAAAGAACACGCCACAGCCAGCTTCATAATAAAGCTCGGAGCCAACCACTGGAAATATGAAGGCGAGTCATCCAGACATCCCCGTGTTTCTCCTTCTTCTACATGTACAGACGCTCGTGGAATTCACACATGAATACCTTAAGAGAAAGCCATTGCAGCTATCTGGGATACAACACTTCTCAGACGGCAAGAGAACTTTCCAATGCCCGGCCGGGTCAGCTGTGATGCTACTTAGCGGAAAACTTTGTCCATTTGTTGAAGGAGAGACAGCGAGAATTTGTATTACCTGGCCGTCGAGGAAAATGGCGAATGGACTGGCAAAGCAGACGGTATCAGTTATTGTCCGCCACGTATGTCGCGGACTCAACGTCTAGGTCCAGAGTATATAAAGTCACCAAAAAAGGAATGGACAATGAAGGTGAAGGCAAAAGAGTGAGGAGTGTCCTGACCAGATATCTAGATCCCTAGATTGATTCATGTTAAATGTTCTTTATCACATTATTTACGTGTCTAATAAAGATTTGACTAATTTATGATGTCTCAGGTGTGATTCACTACAATAGAGCCCCACAGCGCACTGGATTCCAGTTCATTGAAATACCACAACACTGGATGTTGTTCAGATAAGTTGCGCCGGCGGACGGAGGGGCACCGGGGTATTAAACGGTGGCATTGTTGTGTGTGGACACGGATAAGGTTAGGTGTGATTTACCCTTGATAACCTTATCCGGCTTAGTGTAAACGGGACCTAAGCCCCGAGCATCTTAACAGAGGAACACGGCAGTGCTGGAGCAGAGTATAGAGAGTATGGCCGACTCGGTTTCAAAGTTGGTAGCAAACATGGCGCCCTGTTATTCACGTGAGGAGCTGTTGACCAACCTCTGGCCATACTCTCTCTGATTGGTCAAAGCCCCTCATGTGAGTACAGGCCAAATTTCCATGAAATTTCCAATGAAAAGAATGGGACATTTTTCAAAGTTCCACAACTCCTACATTTTTCATCCGATCCAAACCGTTCCAACTCCAAAATATTCAGCCTGTTCAAAATTGTGTGCTCTCCTTCAACAATTTTTTAAAAAATTCCCGGATTTCCAAGAATTCCCAGTTTTCAGGGACATTCTCCCCATTTAAAATGAATTTTTTTAAACTTCCACAATTCCCACATTTTTTAACCGATTCAAATCATTCCACCTTCAACACATTCCACCATCATAGAAATTCAAACTTTCATTGTTCAGAGTTAAACAAAATTCCAGGATTTTCCAGAATCCCTGCTTTTCCAAAGCACCATTTCCACCCTTTTTTCTGGCGACTGTTCCTTCCACATTTTTCAACCATTCCACCGTCCAAACATTCATCTTAATCAGGACAAAAAACAAAGTTGTTTTTTGAACTGGAAAAATTCCCGGTTTTCCCGAAATCCCTGGAATTCTGTAATACCATTTCTCAATTCAACATGTTACTTCTTCAACATTTCTCGACCGATTTGAAAAATTCCAACACCAACCATTTCAACTCATTCAGAATATTCAAGTCTTTTAACATAATTCATCCATCCATCCATTTTCTACCGCTTGTCCCTTTTGGGGTCGCGGGGGATGCTGGAGCCTATCTCAGCTGCATTCGGGCGGAAGGCGGGGTACACCCTGGACAAGTCGCCACCTCATCACTGGGCCAACACAGATAGACAGACAACATTTTCCAAAAAATTCCCGCTTTTCCCGAAATGCCCATAAAATTCCCATTGAAAAGAATGGGACATTTTTCAAAGTTCCACAACTCCTACATTTTTCATCCGATTCAAACTGTTCCAACTCCAAAATATTCAGCTTGTTCAAAATTGTGTGCTCTCCTTCAACAATTTTTTTTAAAAATCCCGGATTTCCAAGAATTCCCAGTTTTCAGGGACATTTTCCCCATTCAAAATGAATGTTTTAAGCTTCCACAATTCTCACATTTTTCAACCGATTCAAATCATTCCACATTCAACATATTCCACTCATCCTAGAAATGTAAACTTTCTTTTTTCCGAGTTCAAAAAAATTCCAGGATTTTCCAGAATCCCTGCTTTTCCAAAGCCCTATTTCCACCCTTTTTTCTGGCGACTACTCCTTCCACATTTTTCAACCGCACCACCGTCCAAACATTCCTCTTAATCAGGACAAAAAACAAAGTTGTTTTTTGAACTGGAAAAATTCCAGATTTTCCTGGAATTCCTTAATACCATTTCTCAATTAAAAATGTTACTACTTCAACATTTCTCAACGGATTTGAAAAATTCCAACACCAACCATTTCAACTCATTTAGAACATTCAAGTCTTTTAACAGTTTCCAAAAAAATACCCGCTTTTCCCGAAATTCCCAAGTTTCCCATTGAAATGAATGGGACATTTTTCAAAGTTCCACAACTCCTAAATTTTTCAACCGATTCAAACCATTCCACCTACAACACATTCCACAATCCTGTAAATTCAAACTTCCCTTTTTCCAAGTTCCAAAAAATTCTAGGATTTTCCAGAATTCCTGCTTTTCCAAAGCCCTATTCCCACCTTTTTTTCTGGCGACTGCTCCTTTCACATTTTTCAACCACACTATTGTCCAAACATCCCTCTTCATCAGGACCAAAAACAATATTTTTTTTTTAACTGGAAAAATTCCCAGTTTTCCCAAAATTCCTGGAATTCTGTAATACCATTTTTCAATTCAACATGTTACTACTTCAACATTTCTCGACCGATTTGAAAAATTCCAACACCAACCATTTCAACTCATTCAGAACATTCAAGTTCTTTTTAACATTTTCCAAAAAATAGCAGCTTTTCCCGAAATTCCCAAATTTTTATGAAATTCCCGTTCAAATGAATGGGACATTTTTCAAAGTTCCACAACTCCCACATTTTTCATCCGATTCAAACCGTTCCAACTCCAAAATTTTCAGCCTGCTCAACAATTTAAAAATTTAAAAAAAATTCCAGGATTTTCCAGAATTCCTGCTTTTCCAAAGCCCTATTCCCACCCTTTTTTCTGGCGACTGCTCCTTCCACATTTTTCAACCGCACCACCGTCCAAACATTCCTCTTAATCAGGACAAAAAACGAGGTTGTTTTTTGAACTGGAAAAATTCCCGATTTTCCCGAAATTCCTGGAATTCCTTAATCCCATTTCTCAATTCAACATGTTACTACTTCAACATTTCTCGGCCGATTTGAAAAATTACAACACCAACCATTTCAACTCATTCAGACCATTCAGGTCTTTTAACATTTTCCAAAAAATTCCCGAAATTCCCAAATTTTCATGAAATTCCCGTTGAAATGAATGGGACATTTTTCAAAGTTCCACAACTCCCACATTTTCTATCCGATTCAAACAGTTCCAACTCCAAAATATTCATCCTGTTCAAAATTGTGTGCTCTCTTTAACAATTTAAAAAGTTCAAAAAATTCCAGGATTTTCCAGAATCCCTGCTTTTCCAAAACCCTATTTCCACCCTTTTTTCTGGCGACTACTGCCTCCACATTTTTCAACCGCACCACCGTCCAAACATTCCTCTTAATCAGGACAAAAAACAAAGTTGTTTTTTGAACTGGAAAAATTCCCGATTTTCCTGGAATTCCTTAATACCATTTCTCAATTAAAAATGTTACTACTTCAACATTTCTCGACGGATTTGAAAAATTCCAACACCAACCATTTCAACTCATTCAGAACATTCAAGTCTTAACAGTTTCCAAAAAATACCCGCTTTTCCCAAAATTCCTAAATTTCCATTGAAAAGAATGCGACATTTTTTAAAGTTCCACAACTCCCACATTTTTTGTCCGATTCAAACTGTTCCAACTCCAAAATATTCAGCCTGTTCAAAATTGTGTGCTGTCCTTCAACAATTTCAAAAAAAAATTCCCCGGATTTCCAAGAATTCCCAGTTTTCAGGGACATTCTCCCCATTCAAAATGAATTTTTAAAAACTTCCACAATCCCCACATTTTTCAACCTATTCAAACCATTCCAACATCAACACATTCCACTCATCCTGGACATTCAAACTAACACTTTCCCAAGTTCCAAACCAAATTCCGTTTTTCCTGGAAGTTCAAACTCTTCAACATTCAAACCATTCAAACTATTCTCACATTCATACTACATTCTGTCAGCATTTCACTTAAAACTCCAGCAATGGAGCGTTCACACCTCATCTACTTACATTTCCTGTACTGATTCCGTGACAGTTTTGGTGTAGTGGGAGTGATTGACCAGCAGATGTCAGTGTTGCAAAATAAGCGGGCTAACTGACAGTTGTGTAATATGAGCAAGAGGTGCAAAAAAAAACGTTTTTTATACACTTCACATATGAACTGATGAGTATTGTTGCAGAGTTCCATAATGTGTGCCGACATGCAAACCTTTGTAGTTTATTTGGAAAGGCAACTTTTTTATGTGCACCACCAGACTGAGCGAGTCTGACATCGCTGTGCTTTCTGTGCTTTTGATTGATTGATTGATTGATTGATTGAAACTTTTATTAGTAGATTGCACAGTATTGCGAGTATTGATTTCCTTCAGTAGACAATAGCCGGAACGTGTTTAAGTCATCCCCTCAGAATAGAAGCAAAAGGCCACAGTCACAGATCCTGGTGGCCTCTGTGGTAAACGATTAAAAAGTACTTTGGACCCCCCCCCGGGGGAACCTTTCAAACAGAAGTCGGCCCCGAGTGCTGTAACCTGCACTGTCACAGGGGAACTGCAAGGAATGCTGGGAAAATAAGGAGCTCCAAAGATAGGCTTGACTGATTAACTCTGCGGTTCCCAGGATGAGTAAACCAGATCTGGGTCCAGATTTGTACATCTAATATGAGAACTGATCCCACCGTCTCGGAAGCCCGTTAGAGTCTTGAAACTTACAGAATCTTCTGTGCTATTTTGTTCAACAGAACCAGTCTTGCCAGTCTTCACATATGTCCATTTTAAACTGGGTAATGTGCATCATTTGGGATATTTGTTTAACCTCCAAAGAACCAAACTCCTCTAATGGACATGTGTGTTTCGCATCACAGGGGTCATTTTTTTCCAAAGTATAACTCTAACAATAGACAAAAAAATAAATGTCCACTGCAGAGGACGCTGGTTCTTTGGAGGTTGAATGTATTTTCAAAAACTGTTTATATTTTATTGTAATTTGCTTGTGTACTTGTTTTACTTGCCTGCTTTGCTTCTCTTAGTATTGTATAATACTTGCAGTGTTGTTGCTACTGAAATCCTAATTTCCCTGAGGGCACGCGCCCAAGGGATCAGGTTTATCTCTAATCGGATCTAATTATAGTCTCTTGAACGCAGAGGTGGGTAGAGTAGCCAGAAATTGTACTCAAGTAAGAGTACTGTTACTTTAGAGATTTATTACTCAAGTAAAAGTAAGGAGTAGTCACCCAAATATTTACTCGAGTAAAAGTAAAAAGTATGTTGTGAAAAGACTACTCAAGTACTGAGTAACCGATGAGTAACCTGTTCGTTTAATGATGACGGCAACAAATAATGCACAAAAGCATAAAAATAGCAATGAGCAAATTCAGAGCCAGGAATATCTCTTAAGCAACTAAAACAATAATATATATTAAATAATAATACATTAACATAAAAAAAATTAAGGCAAATTGAGCCACAGTAACTTAACAGCACCATAGGCCCAGTGGGCATATATTACAAAGGAAAATAACAAGTTAGCCTTTACGCAAACCATAAACTGATAGGTGTGGGCTGCATCTGGGAACACACTGTGCACTTCTGATTGGTGTTTGTATGCATGCGTGAGTGTGTGTGTGTGTGTGTGTGTGTGTGTGTGTGTGTGTGTATGAGGCTGCAGTGCGTTAATAAATGTCCCCACACGATGTACATTTGACAGTGATTCATAGTAGGGAAGCTAACATCAGCCTATGGTGACAGCCAAAATATCTACTAACGTTACTTACCGCGATGTGTTTGTACCAGGCGCCTTTTCTTTGAACTGTTTTTAAGCAAAGGCGATGGCTGTTTACGACCCCCCTCCCTTAGAAACAACTGTCGCCATGTAATCAGGGAAAGTCCAAATAAAAGAGGAGGCGTACAATCTTTCGTCAGAGCGTGGGACGACACTGTGCAATGGTACAGTGTCTACGCGTTTCTCCTCAATTGAGCTGAATTGAATTCTGTCTCTGTTTAATTCCTTGCTTCTTGTCTTGTTTAATAGATGTCATCAGTGTTTGTACCTGACACAAATAGTCAAATTTGACGTTGAGTTCATGTAAGCTTAAGCTTGTTAATCATGTGACCGCCTGGCTCTGTTTGATTGGTGAAACGGAGTCAAACGTCACCAGTGACTGCATCTGATTGGTGAAACGCAGACATGCATAGATCCTACTTTGAAGGTCTGTCTGACAAACCAAAACAAACAAAGCGTGCATTAACAGATGGATAAAAATCAGTAGCGAGTAGCGAGCTGGAATGTAGATAAATGGAGCGGAGTAAAAGTAGGGTTTCTTCTCTATAAATATACTCAAGTAAAAGTAAAAGTATGTTGCATTAAAACTACTCTTAGAAGTACAATTTATCCCAAAAGTTACTCAAGTAGATGTAACGGACTAAATGTGGCGAGTTACTACCCACCTCTGCTTGAAAGACACACTTTGGGTTGAGTTGAAGTACTTAAGAGACTTGAACGCATCATACATCTGTCATCCTGAGTAGTGAATGATATGTAAAAACTTTTGTAAAAAACCTGAATAATCCACATTAGTGCAAGTTAGCTTAATGAAGTGTTAAAATATGTACATTAGAGGCCAAAAGGTCGGACATACCTTCTCATTTCAATGTGTTTTCTTTATTTTCATGACTTATTTACATTGTAGATTGTCACTGAAGGCATCATTTCAGGTGACTACCTCTTGGAGCTCATCCAGAGAATGCCAAGAGTGTGCAAAGCAGTAATCAGCAAAGGGTGGCTATTTTGAAGAAACTAGAATACAAAACATGTTTTCAGTTATTTCACCATTTTTGGGTAAGTACATAACTCCACATGTGTTCATTCATAGTTTTGATGTGACAATCTACAATGTAAATAGTCAGAATAATTGTATCTAAGTTATCACACGACTTTGTGTTACATCGAGTTCAGCTCGCCCTGCGAGAGGACAAAAGCTGTCCTTGATCCTACTAAGCAGAAGGCTTGTAAAACTCCACTGTGTAGGATGGGGAGCGACATGAAGGCGTCGGTTTCTTTGATGTATTGTAATCCACCGACAGATATTGTCTCGACCGGCGATCTACAAAGCGGAGAGGAAGCAGGACCTGACGCAAGCTCCAGGCACCATTTCTTTTAACTGTTTTTAATCAAAGGCGATGGCTGTTTACGACCCCCCTCCCTTAGAAACAACTGTTGCCACGTAATCAGGGAAAGTCCAAATAAAAGAGGAGGCGTACAATCTTTCGTCAGAGCGTGGGACGACACTGTGCAATGGTACAGTGTCTCCCCGTTTCTCCTCAATTGAATTCTGTCTGTTTAACTCCTTGCTTCTTGTCTTGTTTAATAAATGTCATCAGTGTTTGTACCTGACATAAATAGTTAAATGTTTTATATTACTGACTCTTCTAGTATGTACGTCTTAACTTCTTTGAAGCACTTTGTGAAACTTCTATTGTTTTTTGAATAGAAGTTCATTCTATTCAAATAAATTTTGAATAGAATAGTTCGGTTGGTAGAGTGGCCATGCCAGCAACTTGAGGGTTCCAGGTTCGATCCCCGCTTCTGCCAACCTAGTCACTGCGGTTGTGTCCTTGGGCAAGACACTTTACCCACCTGCTCCCAGTGCCACCCACACTGGTTTAAATGTAACTTATATATTGGGTTTCACTATGTAAAGGCGCTTTGAGTCACTTAGAGAAAAGCGCTATATAAATATAATTCACTTCACTACAGGGATTGTTTCAAAAACGAGACTGTGTTTATAATTTCCGAAAGAAAGAAATGTTTAAAAAAAGGATTGCGCAGCAGCGTTGTGTCTTTGTTGGGATTCATGTATGGAATCATTTGGATCAAGAGTTAAAAGACTGGAATTCAATTTCAATTATTTTGAAAAAATCAATTATTTAAAAAAATAATAATAATAAAATGGGAAAGGATACTAAGTATGTAAAATTAACTTGTTGGAACTTTTTCATATTTTTTTAAATTTTATTTTATTTGTGATGATGAAAAACAAAAACAATACACGTATGGGGACGGCGTGGTTCGTGTGGCAGCGACTTGAGGGTTCCTGGTTCGATCCCCAGCTTGTGCCATCCTAGTCACGTCCGTTGTGTCCTTGAGCAAGACACGTCACACCCTTGCTCCTGATGGGTCGTGGTTAGGGCCTTGCATGGCATCAGTGTGTGAATGTGTGTGTGTGTGAATGGGTGAATGTGGAAATGGTGTCCAAGCGCTTTAAGAACCTTGAAGGTAGAAAAGTGCTACACAAGTATAACCCATTTACCATACAACCACATGCATAAGACCTTGGTAGTTGTTTCTGTTTCTGTTTAGCTTCTGCCTATTCCCTTTCAGACTATATGTATATAAAAATGTGAAAATAAAAATGTGTTCTCTTGATCAGTCAAAATGTTTAAAATTGTCTGAATAAATGAAACTTGAACTTGAGTGTTTGAAAATACATTTAACCAGGAGTGACGTGTGTGTGTGTTGTATTTCTACTCTTCTTGAGACATCTAGAAGGAAAAGTAGCTTCCATATGAGGAGGTGTGAACAAGTGATGACATAAATCATGGTCCCAATAACATTGCATCTAATAAAGAATGTCTCATTTGCTCCCTGGTGGTGAAATCTAAATGAGGGTGGTCCCAAAAAAAGTGATTTTTCAAATTGACTGTGTCGGTTTTAAAAGTGCTCCCCCTCTGGTAAACATATGAAATAACAAGTGTGTGTAAAAATTTGCATTATTTTTTTGTGTGTGTTTTTGTTTTGTTTTTTGGAAAAGTGTCTGTTTCTCAGTACCTGTATTCTGATTTCCCTATCAAATTAATAAATAAATATTATAAGAAACTTAAAAAAAGACGTTATTGTTCAAATGCAGCAGAATGTCACCGTGGTGCGTTCAAGGACCGGCAAATTAAGTCCGACTTGTCGACAAAAATAATTTAAAAAATGTTTAAAAATCGATAACATTATTGGCTTTCTGACATTTTGGGAAATAAATGATTATGGGGAGATGATATTGAAAATAAATATATGAAGAAGTTGTTGAATGTTGGATTATAATAAAGATTAAAATTGGGGGCGGGGAACATTTTTTTAAATTTAAATGCGCCCCCTTTGGCCAAAATTTATTTAAAAAATATGTATATAGAGACATACTGTAATAACTTGAAGTAAATAATGTAGATTAAAAAACTTACAAATAAAAAAATTTAAAAAATAATTAACCAAAGGCTTACTTTTTTTATATTTGCATAGTTTGTATATATTATTAATGTTGTAAATACACATCTTTATATATCTAGTGGTGGTCCTAAAGAAGGAGGCATTTTTCGGAGGTCTCAAGAAGGTAATGAATACAGGAATGTGTGTGCGTATTCTTGTTTTTCATCCTTCTTGAGACATCAAGAAGGAAAAGTAGCTTCCATATGAGGAGGTGTGAACAAGTGATGACATAAATCATGGTCCCAATAACATTGCATCTAATAGAGAATGTCTCATTTGCACCCCCTGGTGGTGAAATCTATCAAAATGAGGGTGGTCCCAAAAAGGAGGGATTTTTTTTAAATTGACTGTGTGTCGCTTTTAAAAGTGCCCCCAATCTGGTCAACGTATGAAATAACAAGTGTGTGTAAAAAAATTGAAATGCGCCCCTTTTGGCCAAATTTTTTTTTTTTTTAAATAAATAAATATGTACAGAGACATACTGTAATAACTTAAAGTAAATAATGAAAATTAAAAACCAATTACAAACAAAAAATTTGTTAACTAAAAGCGGTCTTTTTCTCGACTTCTTTCCCATAAAACTGGGAACAATTTCTCATATTCTTTCTGTTTCTGTAATATTGCAATATTTTCTTGTAAAATTATAACTTTTTTATGTTTTAATTACTTTTTAATGCAAAATGGTGACATTTGTCATATAACATTTTAAAAAATTAATTAACTAAAAGCAGTCTTTCTCGACTTCTTTCTCATAAAACTGGGAACAATTTCTCATATTCTTTCTGTTTCTGTAATATTGCAATATTTTCTCATAAAATTATTTTTATGTAAAATAATTACTTTTTAATGCAAAATGGTGACATTTGTCATAAAATTCTGACTTGTGTCACAATATTGGCATTTTTCTGTTGTTCTTGTAAAACAGTGACATTTATGGAGTAAAGTTATGACTTTTTTCATAATTTTGCCAAAATGTGAAGGTTTTCTTATAAAATTGTGATTTTTGTCGAGTAAAATTACGACTCTTTTCATAAAATTGCCAAAATGTTAAGCTTTTCTTGTAAAATTGTGACTGTTAAAGTAAAAGTCCAACTTTTATTGCACAAATGTTCAGTTTTTCTCGTAAAATTTTGACTTGCGTTGAGTAAAATTACCACTTTTATTATAATACTGACAAAATTCTAAGTTTTTCTTGTGAAATTGTGACCTTTTTCTTGTGAAATTCCAACTCATTTTTCACAACAAGCTTTTTTATATTTGCATAGTATGTATATATTATTAATGTTGTAAATACACATCTTTATATATCTAGAAAGGGTGGTCCTAAAGAGGGAGGCATTTTTCGGGGGTCTCAAGAAGGTAACGAATACAAGAATAAGTGTGTGTGCGCGTGTGTGTGTGTGTGTGTGTGTGTGTGTTCTTGTTTTTCATCCTTCTTGAGACATCAATCTTGATGACATAAATCATGGTCCCAATAACATCGCATCTAATAGAGAATGTCTCATTTGCTCCCTGGTGGTGAAATCTATCAAAATGAGGGTGGTCCCAAAAAGGAGGGATTTTTCAAATTGACTGTGTCACTTTTAAAAGTGCTCCCCCTCTGGTCAACCTATGAAATAACAAGTGTGTGTATAAATTTGAATGACGCTTTTAAAAGTGCTCCCCCTCTGGCCAACATATGAAATAACAAGTGTGTGTAAGAAATTGAAATGCGCCCCCTTTGGCCAAAATTAATTTAAAAAAAATAAATAAATATGTATATAGAGACATACTGTAATAATTTGAAGTAAATAATGAATATTAAAAACCAATTACAAAAAAAAAAAATTAACCAAAAGCAGTCTTTTTCTCACAATGTGTTGACTTTTTTCTTAGAAAATTGGGAACAATTTCTCATATTCTTTCTGTTTCTGTAAAATTGCAACATTTTCTCGTAACATTTTTACTTTTTTATGTAAAATTATTACTTTTTATTGCAAAATGGCGACATTTGTCATATAAAATTCTGACTTTTATCACAATATTGCCTTTTTTTTTTTTGTAAAATGGTGACATTTTTGGGGTAAAATTGTGACTTTTGTCATAATTTTGCCAAAATTCCGATTATTATTATGACACTGCCGAAATGTGAAAGTTGTCTTATAAAATTGTGACTTTTGTCGAGTAAAATTACGACTCTTTTTATAAAATTGCCAAAATGTTAAGCTTTTTCTTGTAAAATTGGGAACAATTTCTCATATTCTTTCTGCTTCTGTAATATTGCAACATTTTCTCGTAACATTTTTACTTTTTTATGTACAATTATTACTTTTTAATGCAAAATGGTGACATTTGTCATATAAAATTCTGACTTTTATCACAATATTGCCATTTTTTTGTTGTTCTTGTAAAATGGTGACGTTTTTTAGAGTAAAATTGTGACTTTTTTCATAATTTTGCCAAAATTCCGATTATTATTATGATACTGCCAAAATGTGACAGCTTTCTTACAAAATTGTGACTTTTGTCGAGTAAAATTACGACTCTTTTCATAAAATTGCCAAAATGTTAAGCTTTTTCTTGTAAAATTGCGACTGTTATTGAGTAAAATTCCAACTTTTATCATAATATTGCACAAATGTTCAGTTTTTCTCGTAAAATTACCACTTTTATTATAATACTGCCAAAATTCTAAGTTTTTCTTGTGAAATTGTGACCTTTTTCTTGTGAAATTCCAACTCATTTTTCACAACAAGCTTTTATATATTTGCATAGTATGTATATATTATTAATGTTGTAAATACAAATCTTTATATATCTTGAAAGGGTGGTCCTAAAGAGGGAGGCATTTTCCGGAGGTCTCAAGAAGGTAATGAATACAAGAATGTGTGTGTGTGTGTGTGTGTGTGTGTGTGTGTGCGTGCGCGCGTGTGTGGTGTGTGTGTTCTTGTATTCATACCCTTCTCGAGACATCAAGAAGGAAAAGTAGCTTCCATATGAGGAGGTGTGAACAAGTGATGACATAAATCATGGTCCCAATACGGAAAAAACCATTGCATCTAATAGAGAGCCAAATACTAGAGTGCGTGAACATTGCTCCAAAGTCAGGATTATTATTATATATAATATTGCCAACATTTTTAAGTTTTCTTATAAAATTGTGACTTTTGTCGAGTAAAATTAGGACTCTTTTCATAAAATTGCCAAAATGTTAAGATTTTCTTGTAAAAATTGTGACTGTTATTGAGTAAAATTCCAACTTTTATCATAATATCGCACAAATGTTCCGTTTTTTTCTTGTAAAATTTTGACTTGCGTTGAGTAAAATGACGACTTTTACAGTTTTTCCTTGTGAAACTGTGACCTTTTTCTTGTGAAATGCCAACTAATTTTTCACAACAAGCTTTTTTATAATTGCATAGTATGTGTATATTATTAATGTTGTAAATAGAAAAGGTGGTCCTAAAGAGGTAGGCCTTTTTCTCGGGTCTCAAGAAGGTAACAAATACAAGAATGTGTCTGTGTGTGTGTGTGTGTGTGTGTGTGTGTGTGTGTGTGTGTGTGTGTGTGTGTGTGTGTGTGTGTGTGTGTGTGTGCATGCATGTGTGTGTGTGTGTGCACGTGCACTTGTCTCACCATCCTTGTGTGGACATACACTTGACAAACCACCCTTTCTGTGAGGACCTTTGCCTGGTCCTCACAACTACAGAAGTTAAATATTTTTTTTACTTTGTGTGTTTTGCATTCTGAAGTGAGGTTGAAACTCTCTACTCCCATCTAGTGCTAGATAAAAAAAATCATTATTCTAGCTATAGTGGAAAGGGGGGCCCTCACATCGTACTAACCAAACGTGGGTCCACACAAAGTCGGCAAGACGTGTGTGTGTGTGTGTGTGTGTGTGTGTGTGTGTGTGTGTGTGTGTGTGTGTGTGTGTGTGTGTGTGTGTGTGTGTGTGTGTGTGTGTGAGCTGCTCTCCCTGTTATGCCGGTTAGCTGTGGTTCTGCTTAGGCGGTGCTCTGGTTCTGTGGTTCCTGTTCCTCCACACCTTTTGGCCCCATTAAACCCTGCAGATGATGACAGGTGGCTACTGCAGTCGGTCTAGTGGCTTCTGCTTGAGATACAGGAAGGAGCATTGGGGATACTGTCAACAGGTCTCCCCCTCCAGGGGACGCATGAGGAGTGCAGCCAGAGGAGCTTTGGGAGACGTTGCTACTGCTGCTCCCCTGCTGGGTGAAAAGGTCCAACCTGAGGCCGTTGGCTTTGAGTCGGATGGAGTCGGTGACGCTGCTGTGGAGAGAGTTGCGCTTGCTTCCGCGTCGTCCCATCACCTCCTGCCGGCCCAAGATGTGGCGGAGGATGATTTTCCGGAAGGTTTGGCGGAATTCCCTGATGCGGTAGGCGTAGATGAACGGATTGACCACGGAGTTGCCGTGAGACAGGATGATGGCCACGTACACGATCCAGAGAGGAGGGCGCCGACACCCGGGACAGAAGAGAGTGAAGCAGTTGATGATGTGTAACGGCAGCCAGCACACGGCAAACAGTCCCACTATGATGGCCAGAGACTTGGCGGCTTGGACCTCCTTCTGGAGGGTGGAGCTCGACTTCTCTCCGTGAGCCGCCTTGCCCTCCATGAGTTTGAGCTGGTGACGGGCGGCCATGAAGATGCACACGTAGATGGCCAGCATCAGCAGCAGGGGCATCAAGACGCAGGCAAAGAAGTTAAAGTACACCATGTAATCCATGGCCACCACGTCCTCAAAGAGACACTTCATCAGGCCCGGCGGACAGTCCGTGTCTTCCTTCTGGGAGGTCTTGTTCCAACCCATCATGGGGGTGAGGCCGATGGCGATGGAGAGAAACCAGCAGATGGCAATGATGCACTGAGCCCTCTGGCCTGTCACCAGGCTGTTGTACCTTGAGAGGGAGAAGTCTGATCAGTGGCGAAAACACAACAAACTCCCTTCTTGTCCCTCGTGGACACTCACTTGTTGTTGTTGACTTTGGACTAGCGGCTGCACGACACCAAGGCCGCGGAACAGAGACACGCAGCAGGCTTGCAGCCACAAAAAAATGTACGCCACACGCACATACCCCATCTCCCATCCAACGCCCTTGACGCGAATCCCTTAGGGGTGATGGCGCCTGAAGAGCTGCAGCCTGCCACCGTGGCCCCCCACTCCCCCCCCCCTCTGTCGCAAGTCTCAAGATGTATGTTGTGATATGTACACTGCAAAAACTGAAATCTAAGTAAGATGAAATATCTCAAATAAGGGTGATATTTGCTTATTTTCTGTCTGATAAGATAATTCTTCTCACCTAGCCAGTGGTTCTAAACCTTGTTGGAGGTACCGAACCCCACCAGTTTCATATGCGCATTCACCGAACCCTTCTTTAGTGAAAAATAAAATGTTGTTTTTTTTCAAATTCAAGACAAAGTTATATGTTTTTGGTAACACTTTAGTATAGGGAACATATTCTAAGTAATAAAGACTTAATTTAGAGTTATTTAGACACAAGGGGAACATATTCTAAGTAACAAAGACTTAATTTAGAGTTATTTGGACACTAGGGGAACATATTCTAAGTAATAAAGACTTAATTTAGAGTTATTTGGTTAGGGTTAGGGTCAGGGTTAGAGGGTTAGGGTTATAATAAGGCCATGCCGAATAAGACATTAATAAGTACTTAATAATGACTAATTAAGAGCCAATATGTTACTAATTTGCATGTTAATAAGCAACTAATTAATGGTGAATATGTTCCCCATACTAAAGTGTTACCATGTTTTTTTACTGGTGCATAACATGAACCGTGCATGAACATCACCTTGTTATGGTAAATGGGTTATACTTGTATAGCGCTTTTCTACCTTCAAGGTACTCAAAGCGCTTTGACACTATTTCCACATTCACCTTGCTGCCATGCAAGGCCCTAAGCACCACCCATCAGGAGCAAGGGTGAAGTGTCTTGCTCAAGGACACAACGGACGTGACGAGGTTTGTAGAACGTGGGGAACGAACCAGGAACCCTCAGGTTGCTGGCACGGCCACTCTCCCAACGGCGACACGCCGTGTGTTGGTTTTGTTCAAAGAACAAAACCAACACAGTGCATAAACTCACAACAAATTACACACCTGCAAACCAGTCAGCTGTTGCCGTATCCGTAATACGCCGATAGGGAGAAGTTTGTATTTACACGATGAGTCGGGTGTGTTTTGACCTCCGCCGAACCCCTGAGGCCGACTCACCGAACCCCTAGGGTTCGATCGAACCCAGGTTAAGAACCACTGCACTAAGCAGATTTTATGTTAGAGTGTTTTACCGTATTTTTCGGACTATAACTCGCAGTTCTTTTCATAGTTTGGCCGGGGGTGCGACTTATACTCAGGAGCGACTTATGTGTGAAATTATTAACACATTAGCGTAAAATATCAAATAATATTATTTATCTCATTCACGTAAGAGACTAGACGTATAAGATTTCATGGGATTTAGCGATTAGGAGTGACAGATTGTTTGGTAAACGTATAGCATGTTCTATATGTTATAGTTATTTGAATGACTCTTACCATAATATGTTACGTTAACATACCAGGCACGTTCTCAGTTGCTTATTTATGCCTCATATAACGTACACTTATTCAGCCTGTTGTTCACTATTCTTTATTTATTTTAAATTGCCTTTCAAATGTCTATTCTTGGTGTTGGCTTTTATCAAATACATTTACCCAAAAAATGCGACTTATACTCCAGTGCGACTTATATATGTTTTTTCCCTTCTTTATCATGCATTTTCGGCCGGTGCGACTTATACTCCGGAGCGACTTATACCCCTTCAGCCGCTCAGCCCCTCATCTTTGGAACTCATTACCACCAGACCTTGGTAACAGACTCAATATCCCTCTTCAAATCAAGACTCAAAACACGCCTATTCCTGACTGCTTAATCACTGGAAATTGTTGTTGTTGTTTTTATCCAATTGATGTTATTGTTTTGATTTTGTACGGTGTCCTTAAGTGCCCAGACAGGCGCCTTATAAGTAAAATGTATTATTATTATTACTATTATTATAGTTTTGTTAACTTTATTCACTTCATTATCGAAAGCAGCATGAAAAGATAACAACTAGTTTCTCTTTATACGGTATTAAAATGTGCACACATTGACTTCCTGCTCAATGCAAAGTAAGCTTCAAAATAAAAGCACGGCAGTATCAATCTGGATTTTCCCACAGCGTCTAGCAAAATGCACTAATTTCCCTTTTGTTTTTCTAAATGTTTGCACCCAAAAAAAAATGTACACAAATATGAAACATTTTTTGTCATTGTATTTAAGAGATAACAGAGTATAAAATTGTGGAGGTTCTTAGGACCACCAATTACCGACATGCTAGGCTCTTCCAGGTTGACAACACTGTTTTATTTTTCAATAAAAAAGTGCAAAGTCTTTTCTCTCAAGTGAGCACGCGAATGGTTTCTCTGCTCTCACTCTCGCTCCGACTCGTGTTCCGCCATCAACAACTCTTTCTTTCTCCTTCCCGACTGCTGCCTTTAACAGAGCGACAGGTGATCAGACAAACACTCACAGCTGTGTCATCCACGCACCTGTCGCTGATCTCGAAACCGGTCCTGGCACACCCCGCTTCGCTGCAGGTCCGCAGGTCACGCCCCCCCCCCCCCCCCCACAAAAATATTTGACAGAAAACAGAATAATCTAAAAAAAAATGTGTAGTGGAGGAAAACAATGTCACCAAACTGCTGTATGTTCAAAAATATTTAATTATCACAAATTATCCGAAGTCAAAAGTAAATATGCACACAATAGTTCAGTGTTTCCCACACATTTATTTATTTGTGGCGGCCCGCCACGAAAGAATTACGTCCGCCACAAATTAAAAAAAATTTTTTAAAAAGTGTTTTTTTTTTTTTTTGTCCTGTCCAGCTTCTCAGGCAAATCATATAGTTGATGTAGATGCCCATATAGGCTGTTCAGATTTACTTTACAAAAGAGAAGTGTAGGATACTTCTCTTGTTGCCTTATTTGTATTTGACCACTACTGTTTTCTGTTTATTTGTTACTGACTGTGACAGGACACCTCTGCCTCTGTTTCACTTTATGTTGCTGGTAAATAATATGGTTGTAGTAGTAAGCTAAAGTTAAATTATTTAGTATGCACTAATTAAAGGGGCAGAGCTTTAAGAGACATTTTAGCTTTTATATTTTGTAAGATATATTTTTTGTAAGAACCACAATTAATAAATATATTTCAGTGAATAATTTATTGTTCAAATCTGTATATAAATATGTACATAAAGTGTTGTAATTATATTGTAAAATGGATGGATGGATGGACGTTTAAAACAAAACTGTTATTATTAATTAGTAAGTATACATTTTTTGAGCCTTTTTAGAGATAATCATATCATTGTAGTAAATTACGCAAATTAGTCGATGATGTCATGGTGACCACGCCCATAGCCACGCCCCCACCGCCACAGGTATCTTGGCAGTTTATGGGAAACACTGTAGTTAGTTTCAGTTTCGATTTTGCTTATGCCAACATCCTGTCAGTCAGCCAGCCAATCCAATAAATTGTATTGGTGCTCATTCAAATGTTTTGTCTTATTGCCACCTCTCAAAGTCCAAAAACAGATTCCCTGAGTTCGTAAACAATATACTGTATAAACTTAACTATATCGACGAATAAAACACAGATATTTGTGAAAACAAACATAGGAAATATCTTATATTGATCCGATATTGATAGCCTTGGTATCGATACTATTCAAGCAATTGAAGTCCAAATATGGTACGAATGAGAAGATTACTTCCTGGTCTTTAAGAGTCAAAATAATTATCAACAAACTAGTCTTTTTTTAGTCTGGTTTCAGTATGACTGCCACGCAGTGTGGGAGAGCAGCTGAGACAGTTTGTTTCTAGCACATTCTTCGGATGTTAAAGTGCAAATGTCAACGATGCAACAACAACCGCCGCCCTCCCCCCCCGTCGCCCCGTCGGAGATGCAAAAACCGATGCAGAGACGGCGCGTGTGAAAAGTGTCTGCTGGAAACAGGAAACACAAAGTCTCCGAGGTGCACTTCCATGAAACGACAAAAGGTCAAAGTTGAAAAGACTGTCAATGGGAGTGTCGCTAATATCAACATCTGACATGTGAAGAGATGGGACTTTGACATGGTCTGCTGAAGCAATTACAGTCAAAGGCCACATATTGAGACCCACAATTTCTACTTCAGAGGCCTCATCCCCACCAGAGCCCACCCAAGGTATAAGCCAACGAAGCGGCTGCTGAGGGCCCCGCGGTCACTAGGAGGCCCCCAAGAGTACATATTTATTTACATTGTTTTAATACTAGTTCATGAATGTCCACACCATACTTGCCAACCTTGAGACCTGCGAATTCGGGAGATGGGGGGGGGGGGTGTTGAGGTGTACACTGCAAAAAAGTCAGTGTTCAAAAACAAGAAAAAAAAAAAAAAAGTTAGGGGCATTTTACTTGAATTAAGCAAAATTATCTGCCAATAGAACAAGAAAATTTGGCTTGTCAAGACTTTCCAAAACAAGTAAAATTAGCTCATCTCAATGAACCCAAAAATACCTTAAAATAAGTATATTCTCACTATTAAGGGCACTTTTCTTGGTAAAAAAAAAAAAATAGACCTTTTTGCTCAATATGTTGAAAAATATTCTTAAATAAGTAAATGCTAGTGCCATTATCTTGACATAATGATATGCGCTCGGCATCATGATTTTTTTTTTCATGCTTGAAGTAAGAAATGATTACTTTAAAAAAGTAATTTTATACTTGTGAGTGTTGATGACACAGCTTTGCAACAGTTGATATTCTAGTTTCAAGCATGTTTTACTCAATATAGGTCATCAAATCTCAGCAACAAGCTGTGATATCTTACTGAGATCATTTAGGACCAAAATCCTTAAAACAAGTAAAACACTCTAACATAAAATCTGCTTAGTGAGAAGAATTATCTTATCAGACAGAAAATAAGCAAATATCACCCTTATTTGAGAATTTGGGAATTTCTGGAAAAGCGGGAATTTTTTGAAAATGGTAAAAAAAAAACTTCACGGTTGGTGTTGGAATTTTTCAAATCGGTCGAGAAATGTTTAAGTAGTAACATGTTGAATTGAGAAATGGTATTGCGGAATTCCTGAAAAACCGGGAATTTTTTTTAGAATTGTTGAAGTAGAGCACACGATTCCCAAACAGGCTGAATATTTTGAAGTTGGAACAGTTGGAATCAGATGAAAAATGTGGGAGTTGTGGAACTTTGAAGAATGTCTCATTGATTTCAATGGGAATTTACCAAAAAATTGGGAATTTCTGGAAAAGCGGGAATTTTTTGAAAATGGTAAAAAAAAAAACTTGATGGTTGGTGTTGGAATTTTTCAAATCGGTCGAGAAATGTTTAAGTAGTAACATGTTGAATTGAGAAATGGTATTACGGAATTCCTGAAAAAACGGGAATTTTTTTTAGAATTGTTGAAGTAGAGCACACGATTCCCAAACAGGCTGAATATTTTGAAGTTGGAACAGTTGGAATAGGAAAAATGTGGGAGTTGTGGAACTTTGAAGAATGTCTCATTGATTTCAATGGGAATTTACCAAAAAATTGGGAATTTCTGGAAAAGCGGGAATTTTTTGAAAATGGTAAAAAAAAAACTTGACGGTTGGTGTTGGAATTTTTTCAAATCGGTCGAGAAATGTTTAAGTAGTAACATGTTGAATTGAGAAATGGTATTGCGGAATTCCTGAAAAACCGGGAATTTTTTTTAGAATTGTTGAAGTAGAGCACACGATTCCCAAACAGGCTGAATATTTTGAAGTTGGAACAGTTGGAATCAGATGAAAAATGTGGGAGTTGTGGAACTTTGAAGAATGTCTCATTGATTTCAATGGGAATTTACCAAAAAATTGGGAATTTCTGGAAAAGCGGGAATTTTTTGAAAATGGTAAAAAAAAAAACTTGATGGTTGGTGTTGGAATTTTTCAAATCGGTCGAGAAATGTTTAAGTAGTAACATGTTGAATTGAGAAATGGTATTACGGAATTCCTGAAAAAACGGGAATTTTTTTTAGAATTGTTGAAGTAGAGCACACGATTCCCAAACAGGCTGAATATTTTGAAGTTGGAACAGTTGGAATAGGAAAAATGTGGGAGTTGTGGAACTTTGAAGAATGTCTCATTGATTTCAATGGGAATTTACCAAAAAATTGGGAATTTCTGGAAAAGCGGGAATTTTTTGAAAATGGTAAAAAAAAAACTTGACGGTTGGTGTTGGAATTTTTTCAAATCGGTCGAGAAATGTTTAAGTAGTAACATGTTGAATTGAGAAATGGTATTGCGGAATTCCTGAAAAACCGGGAATTTTTTTTAGAATTGTTGAAGTAGAGCACACGATTCCCAAACAGGCTGAATATTTTGAAGTTGGAACAGTTGGAATAGGAAAAATGTGGGAGTTGTGGAACTTTGAAGAATGTCTCATTGATTTCAATGGGAATTTACCAGAAAATTGGGAATTTCTGGAAAAGCGGGAATTTTTTGAAAATGGTAAAAAAAAAACATGACGGTTGGTGTTGGAATTTTTCAAATCGGTCGAGAAATGTTTAAGTAGTAACATGTTGTATTGACAAATGGTATTACGGAATTCCTGAAAAACCGGGAATTTTTTTTAGAATTGTTGAAGTAGAGCACACGATTCCCAAACAGGCTGAATATTTTGAAGTTGGAACAGTTGGAATCAGATGAAAAATGTGGGAGTTGTGGAACTTTGAAGAATGTCTCATTGATTTCAATGGGAATTTTCCAAAAAATTGGGAATTTCTGGAAAAGCGGGAATTTTTTTGAAAATGGTAAAAAAAAACTTGACGGTTGGTGTTGGAATTTTTCAAATCGGTCGAGAAATGTTTAAGTAGTAACATGTTGTATTGACAAATGGTATTACGGAATTCCTGAAAAACCGGGAATTTTTTTTAGAATTGTTGAAGTAGAGCACACGATTCCCAAACAGGCTGAATATTTTGAAGTTGGAACAGTTGGAATCAGATGAAAAATGTGGGAGTTGTGGAACTTTGAAGAATGTCTCATTGATTTCAATGGGAATTTACCAAAAAATTGTGAATTTCTGGAAAAGCGGGAATTTTTTGAAAATGGTCAAAAAAAAACTTCACGGTTGGTGTTGGAATTTTTCAAATCGGTCGAGAAATGTTTAAGTAGTAACATGTTGTATTGACAAATGGTATTACAGAATTCCTGAAAAACCGTGAAATTTTGTTAGAATTGTTGCAGTAGAGCACACGATTCCCAAACAGGCTGAATATTTTGAAGTTGGAACAGTTGGAATCAGAGGAAAAATGTGGGAGTTGTGGAACTTTGAAGAATGTCCCATTGATTTCAATGGGAATTTACCAAAAAATTGGGAATTTCTGGAAAAGCGGGAATTTTTTGAAAATGGTAAAAAAAAAAACATGACGGTTGGTGTTGGAATTTTTCAAATCGGTCGAGAAATGTTTAAGTAGTAACATGTTGAATTGAGAAATGGTATTGCGGAATTCCTGGAAAACCGGGATTTTTTTTTAGAATTGTTGAAGTAGAGCACACGATTCCCAAACAGGCTGAATATTTTGAAGTTGGAACAGTTGGAATCAGATGAAAAATGTGGGAGTTGTGAAACTTTGAAGAATGTCTCATTGATTTCAATGGGAATTTACCAAAAAATTGGGAATTTCTGGAAAAGCGGGATTTTTTTGAAAATGGTAAAAAAAAAACTTCACGGTTGGTGTTGGAATTTTTCAAATCGGTCGAGAAATGTTTAAGTAGTAACATGTTGTATTGACAAATGGTATTACGGAATTCCTGGAAAACCGGGAATTTTTTTTAGAATTGTTGAAGTAGAGCACACGATTCCCAAACAGGCTGAATATTTTGAACTTGGAACAGTTGGAATCAGATGAAAAATGTGGGGGTTGTGGAACTTTGAAGAATGTCTCATTGATTTCAATGGGAATTTACAAAAAAATGTAGAATTTTGGGAAAAGCGGGATTTTTTTTGAAAATGGTAAAAAAAAACTTGATAGTTGGTGTTGGAATTTTTCAAATCGGTCGAGAAATGTTTAAATAGTAACATGATAGGCTCCAGCGCCCCCCGCAATCCCGAAGGGAATAAGTGGTAGAAAATGGATGGATGGATGGATGGATGGATGTTGAATTGAGAAATGGTATTATGGAATTTCGGGAAAACCTGGAATTTTTTTTAAATTTTTGAAGTAGAGCACACGATTCCCAAACAGGGTGAATATTTTGAAGTTGGAACAGTTGGAATCAGATGAAAAATGTGGGAGTTGTGGAACTTTGAAGAATGTCTCATTGATTTCAATGGGAATTTACCAAAAAATTGGGAATTTCTGGAAAAGCGGGAATTTTTTGAAAATGGTAAAAAAAAAAACATGACGGTTGGTGTTGGAATTTTTCAAATCGGTCGAGAAATGTTTAAGTAGTAACATGTTGAATTGAGAAATGGTATTGCGGAATTCCTGAAAAACCGGGAATTTTTTTTAGAATTGTTGCAGTAGAGCACACGATTCCCAAACAGGCTGAATATTTTGAAATTGGAACAGTTGGAATCAGATGAAAAATGTGAAAGTTGTGGAACTTTGAAGAATGTCTCATTGATTTCAATGGGAATTTACAAAAAAATGTAGAATGTTGGGAAAAGCGGGAATTTTTTTGAAAATGGTAAAAAAAAACTTGATGGTTGGTGTTGGAATTTTTCAAATCGGTCGAGAAATGTTTAAATAGTAACATGTTGATAGGCTCCAGCGCCCCCCGCAATCCCGAAGGGAATAAGTGGTAGAAAATGGATGGATGTTGAATTGAGAAATGGTACTATGGAATTTCGGGAAAACCTGGAATTTTTTTTTAATTTTTGAAGTAGAGCACACGATTCCCAAACAGGCTGAATATTTTGAAGTTGGAACAGTTGGAATAGGAAAAATGTGGGAGTTGTGGAACTTTGAAGAATGTCTCATTGATTTCAATGGGAATTTACCAAAAAATTGGGAATTTCTGGAAAAGCGGGAATTTTTTGAAAATGGTAAAAAAAAACTTCACGGTTGGTGTTGGAATTTTTACAATCGGTCGAGAAATGTTTAAGTAGTAACATGTTGTATTGACAAATGGTATTACGGAATTCCTGAAAAACCGGGAATTTTTTTTAGAATTGTTGAAGTAGAGCACACGATTCCCAAACAGGCTGAATATTTTGAAGTTGGAACAGTTGGAATCAGAGGAAAAATGTGGGAGTTGTGGAACTTTGAAGAATGTCTCATTGATTTCAATGGGAATTTACAAAAAAATTTAGAATTTTGGGAAAAGCGGGAATTTTTTTGAAAATGGTAAAAAAAAACTTAATGGTTGGTGTTGGAATTTTTCAAATCGGTCGAGAAATGTTTAAATAGTAACATGTTGATAGGCTCCAGCGCCCCCCGCAACCCCGAAGGGAATAAGTGGTAGAAAATGGATGGATGGATGGATGTTGAATTGAGAAATGGTATTATGGAATTTCAGGAAAACCTGGAATTTTTTTTAAATTTTTTAAGTAGAGCACACAATTCCCAAACAGGCTGAATATTTTGAAGTTGGAACAGTTGGAATAGGAAAAATGTGGGAGTTGTGGAACTTTGAAGAATGTCTCATTGATTTCAATGGGAATTTACCAAAAAATTGGGAATTTCTGGAAAAGCGGGAATTTTTTGAAAATGGTAAAAAAAACTTCACGGTTGGTGTTGGAATTTTTACAATCGGTCGAGAAATGTTTAAGTAGTAACATGTTGTATTGACAAATGGTATTACGGAATTCCTGAAAAACCGGGAATTTTTTTTAGAATTGTTGAAGTAGAGCACACAATTCCCAAACAGGCTGAATATTTTGAAGTTGGAACAGTTGGAATCAGATGAAAAATGTGGGAGTTGTGAAACTTTGAAGAATGTCCCATTGATTTCAATGGGAATTTACCAAAAAATTGGGAATTTCTGGAAAAGCGGGAATTTTTTGAAAATGGTAAAAAAAAACTTGATGGTTGGTGTTGGAATTTTTCAAATCGGTCGAGAAATGTTTAAGTAGTAACATGTTGAATTGAGAAATGGTATTGCGGAATTCCTGGAAAACCGGGATTTTTTTTTAGAATTGTTGAAGTAGAGCACACGATTCCCAAACAGTCTGAATATTTTGAAGTTGGAACAGTTGGAATAGGAAAAATGTGGGAGTTGTGGAACTTTGAAGAATGTCTCATTGATTTCAATGGGAATTTACCAAAAAATTTGGAATTTCTGGAAAAGCGGGAATTTTTTGAAAATGGTAAAAAAAAAACATGACGGTTGGTGTTGGAATTTTTCAAATCGGTCGAGAAATGTTTAAGTAGTAACATGTTGTATTGACAAATGGTATTGCGGAATTCCTGGAAAACCGGGAATTTTTTTTAGAATTGTTGAAGTAGAGCACACGATTCCCAAACAGGCTGAATATTTTGAAATTGGAACAGTTGGAATCAGATGAAAAATGTGGGAGTTGTGAAACTTTGAAGAATGTCCCATTGATTTCAATGGGAATTTACCAAAAAATTGGGAATTTCTGGAAAAGCGGGAATTTTTTGAAAATGGTAAAAAAAAAACTTGACGGTTGGTGTTGGAATTTTTCAAATGGGTCGAGAAATGTTTAAGTAGTAACATGTTGTATTGACAAATGGTATTACGGAATTCCTGAAAAACCGGGAATTTTTTTTAGAATTGTTGAAGTAGAGCACACGATTCCCAAACAGGCTGAATATTTTGAAGTTGGAACAGTTGGAATCAGATGAAAAATGTGAAAGTTGTGGAACTTTGAAGAATGTCTCATTGATTTCAATGGGAATTTACAAAAAAATGTAGAATTTTGGGAAAAGCGGGAATTTTTTGAAAATGGTAAAAAAAAAAAACATGACGGTTGGTGTTGGAATTTTTCAAATCGGTCGAGAAATGTTTAAGTAGTAACATGTTGTATTGACAAATGGTATTACGGAATTCCTGAAAAACCGGGAATTTTTTTTAGAATTGTTGAAGTAGAGCACACGATTCCCAAACAGGCTGAATATTTTGAAGTTGGAACAGTTGGAATCAGATGAAAAATGTGGGAGTTGTGAAACTTTGAAGAATGTCCCATTGATTTCAATGGGAATTTACCAAAAAATTGGGAATTTCTGGAAAAGCGGGAATTTTTTGAAAATGGTAAAAAAAAAAAACATGACGGTTGGTGTTGGAATTTTTCAAATCGGTCGAGAAATGTTTAAGTAGTAACATGTTGAATTGAGAAATGGTATTGCGGAATTCCTGGAAAACCGGGATTTTTTTTTTAGAATTGTTGGAGTAGAGCACACGATTCCCAAACAGGCTGAATATTTTGAAGTTGGAACAGTTGGAATCAGATGAAAAATGTGGGAGTTGTGGAACTTTGAAGAATGTCCCATTGATTTCAATGGGAATTTACTAAAAAATTGGGAATATCGGGAAAAGCGGAATTTTTTTTGAAAATGGTAAAAAAAAAAAAACATGACGGTTGGTGTTGGAATTTTTCAAATCGGTCGAGAAATGTTTAAGTAGTAACATGTTGTATTGACAAATGGTATTACGGAATTCCTGAAAAACCGGGAATTTTTTTTAGAATTGTTGAAGTAGAGCACACGATTCCCAAACAGGCTGAATATTTTGAAGTTGGAACAGTTGGAATCAGATGAAAAATGTGGGAGTTGTGAAACTTTGAAGAATGTCCCATTGATTTCAATGGGAATTTACCAAAAAATTGGGAATTTCTGGAAAAGCGGGAATTTTTTGAAAATGGTAAAAAAAAAAAACATGACGGTTGGTGTTGGAATTTTTCAAATCGGTCGAGAAATGTTTAAGTAGTAACATGTTGAATTGAGAAATGGTATTGCGGAATTCCTGGAAAACCGGGATTTTTTTTTTAGAATTGTTGGAGTAGAGCACACGATTCCCAAACAGGCTGAATATTTTGAAGTTGGAACAGTTGGAATCAGATGAAAAATGTGGGAGTTGTGGAACTTTGAAGAATGTCCCATTGATTTCAATGGGAATTTACTAAAAAATTGGGAATATCGGGAAAAGCGGAATTTTTTTTGAAAATGGTAAAAAAAAAAAAACATGACGGTTGGTGTTGGAATTTTTCAAATCGGTCGAGAAATGTTTAAGTAGTAACATGTTGTATTGACAAATGGTATTACGGAATTCCTGAAAAACTGGGAATTTTTTTTAGAATTGTTGCAGTAGAGCACACGATTCCCAAACAGGCTGAATATTTTGAAGTTGGAACAGTTGGAATAGGAAAAATGTGGGAGTTGTGGAACTTTGAAGAATGTCTCATTGATTTCAATGGGAATTTACCAAAAAATTGGGAATTTCTGGAAAAGCGGGAATTTTTTGAAAATGGTAAAAAAAAAAACATGACGGTTGGTGTTGGAATTTTTCAAATTGGTCGAGAAATGTTTAAGTAGTAACATGTTGAATTGAGAAATGGTATTGCGGAATTCCTGAAAAACCGGGAATTTTTTTTAGAATTGTTGGAGTAGAGCACACGATTCCCAAACAGGCTGAATATTTTGAAGTTGGAACAGTTGGAATCAGATGAAAAATGTGAAAGTTGTGAAACTTTGAAGAATGTCCCATTGATTTCAATGGGAATTTACCAAAAAATTGGGAATTTCTGGAAAAGCGGGAATTTTTTGAAAATGGTAAAAAAAAACCTTGATGGTTGGTGTTGGAATTTTTCAAATCGGTCGAGAAATGTTTAAGTAGTAACATGTTGAATTGAGAAATGGTATTGCGGAATTCCTGAAAAACCGGGAATTTTTTTTAGAATTGTTGAAGTAGAGCACACGATTCCCAAACAGGCTGAATATTTTGAAGTTGGAAGAGTTGAAATGAGATTAAATCAAATTAACCCTCTTTAAATGCGTTTGACATAAAACTACCACTGCGTACTCGGCGTTGGTGACTCAGTGACGTGTGGCTCTATGGTCACATGTCAAAGGAACGTGGACCTGATACCACAACTACAGTCCTGGAAAGCGAAACAAGTTCTGGAGGTACAACTTTTCCAATCAAAGGACCCAAAACTGACCTGAGCGGCAGCTTGATGGCAATGTAGCGATCCATGGCGATGGCCAGCAGGCTGAAGATGGAGCTCTGGGTGAGGATGAGCACAAAGCAGGCGATGAAGAGGCATCCGTAGAAGTTGGAGCAGAAGCCCACGCTGATGACGATGGCGAACGGAATGGCGAGGACGCCCACCGCGATGTCGGCCACGGCGAGCGACACCACGAAGAAGTTGGTGTGGCTCTGCAGGTTGCTGTTGAGGAACACGGCCCAACACACCAGCACGTTGCCCAACACGGAGAAGATGGCGATCAGCAGCTCCAGCGTGATGTAAGGGGCAGAGACGGCAGGGTTGTCCAGCATGGTGGACAAATGTGAAGTGTCATTGACGAGGAGGGAGGAGACCTCACCTCTACCAGCATAGCGACGGCCCCGCCGGCGCTCGGACTCGCATCCTGCCCCGTCCTCGCTACCTGCTCAGCCGGAACCTCAGATAAAAGTCCAAGTCGCTAAACGCGGAACAGTCCTTTCCCGCCCGAGAGAAGCCTCTTCCCTCAGGTCCTTCCCCTCCGCGGCATTTTCCCATGAACCTCTTGAGGGGCTGAGAGCACGCCAGCAACGCTGCATCAATGGAACTAAGTCGCTGCAGAAGACACAAAGAGGAAATGATTTGACAAAGGAGGAAGCGTGGCGCAACACGCTAAAGACTCAGCCGCAACACGCTAAAGACTCAGCCAATAGGAAAGCATTTGTGTTTTTTAAAAATGTATTTAATAGTAGTATTCATTTTGCTTACTGCTCCACAGGGGCGTCACTAGCTTTTAAGGACAGGGGGGGCTTAGCCCCCAGGAGATGCACAGGATGCGAGCGAACTTAGCGCACAAGCACAAAACTTCACAAACGGCTAACAAAGACTTAGAAATTAATCATCGTTATTATTATTATTTCCGTGGGTTTATTTTCAATGTGTGTTCAGTACAACAACAAACATGGGTTTGCACAGTGACATTTTGTTTACAGCATCAACAAGAAACAATGACTTGCATGATGCTTCAAGATACACTGAAACACAATGAAAGTGGTGGCATTAGCCTCTATGTTATTCCTTCACAACTTAGAGGCTAATGCCACCACTTTCGCTCACAATACAATAATTGTTTGTTCCCAAATATTTTGAAGTTGCACAGATTTCATTTTGGGCACATATGTGACTAAAATGGTTGTAAATTCAAGCCCTGGAAATATTACTTAATTACTTGAATTAAAGTAATATCTGGATCGGGATAATTTGGCTTGTATATAATATATTTATATATATATATTATGGCAAGCCGTTATGGAAATTAAATATATATGGAAGTCTGAATAGAAATAAGAAACGTTTATATATACTGTAAATAAGAAAGACTTCTGCTGATCTGAAAAAGAGCCAAAGCTGTCAAAGAGCTGAGGGACCATCTTCAAAGTGCAATGCTGAAACAAATAATGCAAACAATAAAATGTAACTTCCAGGGTTTGAGATTAACGTAGTCCCGTCGTCCCGGGGATGGTAAAAAAAAATGCACGGGACGAAATTAAATGCTCCCCGGGACGATGGTTTTTAACCATTTTTTTCTTTTTCTTTTTCTTTATTTATTAATTTTACATTTTATATTAAATATGTTGGTTTTTCCACCCCCTGAAAATCCTATGAAATGTTTAACAAGCCATCCTATAATAATACAACAGCTATTAATGTAACAATACAATAAAACAAATATATTTAATGATGTTTTTTTTCATTATTTTAACAATAGGCTAATGTATATTACTTTATATAGATTCTACAAGAAACACAAAACTTAAAAACTAAATTATTTACAATGGCAGACACAAGGTTCTTGTTCTGCAGTGCTGTGTGCTAATGTGCTTCGTACACCTGCAGGACCGCAAGCAAGGTCGCAGAGAAAATGCGGACTGGATTTTGAGTGATGTGGGCATTTTCTATATGAACAAGTTTTATGGATTGGATACCGACGCACTAAAGGGGCTCTCTACCTTACGCTATGAAGTGAGGGGAAACTGAGTGAATAATGACAGGTTATATGATTATTTATTTCAACTCATATTCAGGCCACTTTATAATGAATATGTCGACATTTGTAAAAAAAAAAAAAAAAACTTTTATTTTTTTAACACCAAATTATTTAGGAGGGCTTAAGAACATTTTAGGGGGGCTTGAGCCCCCCTAAAATAGGCCTAACAACGCCAATGCTGCTCCACCTTCACGTTTACAGTCGTGGTCAAAAGTTGACATACACTTGTAAGGAACATAATGTCATGGCTGTCTTCACTGCAAAACCTGACATCTAAGTAAGATGAAATATCTCAAATAAGGGTGATATTTGCTTATTTTCTGTCTGATAAGATCATTCTTCTCACTAAGCAGATTTTACGTTAGAGTGTTTTACTTGTTTTAAAGGCCTACTGAAATGAATTTTTTTTATTTAAACGGGAATAGCAGATCCATTCTATGTGTCATACTTGATCATTTCGTGATATTGCCATATTTTTGCTGAAAGGATTTAGTACAGAAAATCGACGATAAAGTTCGCAACTTTTGCTCGCTGATAAAAAAAAGCCTTGCCTGTACCGGAAGTAGCGTGACGTCACAGGAGCTAGTATTCCTCACAATACCCCGTTGTTTACAATGGAGCGAGAGAGATTCGGACCGAGAAAGTGACGATTACCCCATTAATTTGAGCGAGGATGAAAGATTCGTAGATGAGGAACGACTTGAGAGGCAGTGATGGACGTATCTTTTTTCGCTCTGACCGTAACTTAGGTACAAGCTGGCTCATTGGATTCCACACTCTCTCCTTTTTCTATTGTGGATCACAGATTTGTATTTTAAACCACCTCGGATACTATATCCTCTTGAAAATGAGAGTCGAGCACGCGAAATGGACATTTACAGCGACTGAACATGTAAATACACGATTAATAATATTCAGCTTTGCGAAGCTAAAAAAAAATAGAAGCTAACCTAGCAACGTAGCCAACGTGATAGCATAGCAGTCTCAAATGCAGATAGAAACTAAATTTAAAAAAAACCCTGACTGGATGGATAGACAGAAGATCAAAAATACTATTAAACCATGAACATGTAAATTCACGATTAATAATATTCAGCTTTTCGAAGCTAAAAAAACAGAAGCTAACCTAGCTATGTAGCCAACGTGATAGCATAGCAGTCTCAAATGCAGATAGAAACTAAATTTAAAAAAAACCTGACTGGATGGATAGACAGAAGATCAAAAATACTATTAAACCATGAACATGTAAATACACGATTAATAATGTTCAGCTTGGCGAAGCTAAAAAAACAGAAGCTAACCTAGCTATGTAGCCAACGTGATAGCATAGCAGTCTCAAATGCAGATAGAAACTACATTTAAAAAAAACCTGACTGGAAGGATAGACAGAAGATCAAAAATACTATTAAACCATGAACATGTAAATTCACGATTAATAATATTCAGCTTTTCGAAGCTAAAAAAACAGAAGCTAACTTAGATGCGGCAGCGGGCTTACTCACTGTAGTGCGTCTGCTATCCTGCTCAAAACACAACACAACCTCCTGGTGTTGGTGTTGCTGTAGTCCGCCGCTCCACCGATCGCACCTACAACTTTCTTATTTGCAGTCTCCATTGTCCATTAAACACATTGCAAAAGATTCACCAACACGATGTCCAGAATACTGTGGAATTTTGTCGAAGAAAACAGAGGTATTTGAATCGGGTCCAAACACTTCCCTTGACCTCGTGACGTCACGCGCATACGTCATCAAACCGCGACGTTTTCAAGCGGAAGTTTCCTGGGAAGTTGCACTTTATAAGTTAACCCGGCCGTATTGGCATGTGTTGCAATGTTAAGATTTCATCATTAATATATAAACTATCAGACTGCGTGGTCGGTAGTAGTGGCTTTCAGTAGGCCTTTAAGTGTTTTGGTCCTAAATGATCTCAGTAAGATATTACAGCTTGTCGCTGAGATTTGATGACCTATATCAGGTGTGTCCAAACTTTTTCCACTGAGGGCCGCACACTGAAAAATCAAAGCAAGCGGGGGCCATTTATTTTAAAAACCGATACAATATATGTATAAAAAATATACATTTAGGCCTCCACTCAGGCTTGATCCCGTGGACCCCAAAGGGTTTTGGTAAAAAAAAATGTGTCATTATTCAGTATTATTATTATTCAAGTTTTAAATCTCTAGATCAGGGGTCACCAGCCTTTTTGAAACCAAGAGCTACTTCTTGGGTACTGATTAATGCGAAGGGCTACCAGTTTGATAAACACTTAAATAAATTGCCAGAAATAGCCAATTTGCTCAATTTACCTTTAACTCTATGTTATTATTAATAATGAATGATATTTACATTTAATTGAACGGTTTAAAAGAGGAGAAAACACGAAAAAAAATCACAATTAAATTTTGAAACATAGTTTATCTTCAATTTCGACTCTTTAAAATTCAACCGAAAAAAAGAAGAGAAAAACTAGCTAATTTGAATCTTTTTGAAAAAATTAAAAAACAATTTTATGGAACATCATTAGTAATGTTTCCTGATTAAGATAAATTTTTAGAATTAATCAACATCAGCAAATACGACATGTACAAATATGATGGTAAAAGTGATAGCAAATACGCAGTTAGCGAAAATAATAAATAATACAGAAATGACAATGAGCATTATTACACTACAAATGGAGCAATACAAATACCAGGAGAAATATCACTATTGATAATAAATAATAACATTAATTACCTCTATTATCAACAATACAGTTGTTCAAATGCAACAATACATATACGTAATGATAACTTGAGATACGAAAGAATGCAGAAAAATGGAGGGGAAGGAAGAGAAGCAACCTATATTAACCTTGTAGATTGTTATAGTAGCAATAGGTTAAGCTTTGTCAGTGTGCCATGTGTTACCCAGTTTACCCTAGGGCAACAACGTTAATATATGTTTGATGAAACGTTATTATGTGCATGAGTGTATGTATGTATATGTACTTGTATATGTACAAAATGTGTATATGTGTTTGTACAGTGAATGTATATGTACAGTATGTGTATATGTGGGTTTGTACAGTGAATGTATATGTACAGTATGTGTATATGTTTGTACAGTGAATGTTTATGTACAGTATGTGTATATGTATGTTTGTACAGTGAATGTATATGTACAGTATGTGTATATGTATGTTTGTACAGTGAATGTATATGTACATGTATGTGTATATGTATGTTTGTACAGTGAATGTATATGTACATGTATGTGTATATGTATGTTTGTACAGTGAATGTATATGGACAGTATGTGTATATGTATGTTTGTACAGTGAATGTATATGTGTATATGTACAGTATGTGTATATGTTTGTACAGTGAATGTATATGTACAGTATGTGTATACAGTATGTATGTTGTACAGTGAATGTGTATGTACAGTATGTGTATGTTTGTATAGTGAATGTGCGTGTGGATGTACGAACTTTGAGTATGTAGGTATGCACTGTATTTGTGTATGTACTGTATGTATGTATATATATATATATATATATATATATATATATATATATATATATATATATATATATATATATATATATATATATATATATATATATATATATATATATATATATATATATATATATATATATATGGTAACACTTTACTGGTTATATATATATAGTAACATTTTAGTATGGGGAACATATTCACCATTAGTTGCTTATTAACATGCAAATTAGTAACATATTGGCTCTTAATTAGTCATTATTAAGTACTTATTAATGCCTTATTCTGCACGGCCTTATTATAACCCTAACCCTAACCCTAACCAAATAACTCTAAATTAAGTCTTTGTTACATATATATACAGTATATGGTAACACTTTAGTATGGGGAACATATTCTAAGTAAGAAAGACTTCATTTAGAGTTATTTGGACACTAGGGGAACATATTAGAGTTAGGGTTAGGGTTACTAAAAAGCAATAATTCTGAGGTTATTGAGGGAAGACTCTTAGTTAATGGCTTACTGGTTGTATAATAAGGCCATGCAGAATAAGGCATTAATAAGTACTTAATAATGACTAATTAAGAGCCAATATGTTACTAATGTGCATGTTAATAAGCAACTAATTAATGGTGAATATGTTCCCCATACTAAATCCCATGATGTGGCTGGCACTGGGTGCAAAGTGGTGTGAAGTGTCTTCCCCGAGGACACTCTAGGAAGGCGGAAGCTGGATTTGAACCTGCAACCTCCAGTTTCGGGCTAACCGTTCTACCATCTGAGCCACGCCACCCCAATAACATAACAATAACATTGATGCTGACACTCAAGTTGGCTATCCCCAGCAATCAAAACAACTTACCTCTGCTGTCCTTTAGGAAAACGTCCTCTCGGCGTCCACAGAGAGTTTTTGAAGTAGAGTTGTCAACACGTCTGTCACAGTCCGTCTGCACGCAGCACAAGACCAGCAACTAAAAGCCCACTTGCTGTGGGCATCCTATCCCCTGGTGACACATTGAAGTGTGACACCTGAGCTGGATGATGAGTCACGCCAAGCCATAATAGAACATTTTATAGGCTGGATGATGTTGACACTCCCTCTAAATGGGCCATCTTAGATCCTTAATGGATTTGTCCATTACAAACCCATTTGTGTAAGGACCGTGGGTCCTGGTTTTTGGTTGTTAATTCAGAGCAGCATTATAGTAATGCTTATCCTCATTTTAATTGATTCTTCCAGGTTTCTCCAATTGAAGGGCTCAGAATAGATTTGATAGTTTTCTGGAAGCCTCTCTTATCATTTTATTATGTGCGGCGTACACTGCATCCAAACCTTAAAGTGCAATATAGGGTTTCACCTACCAGGAGCACTGGACTCTTTGGAGCCTTAGAAGCGCGTAAGGCAGAGCTGGGCAAATATTTTGACTCGGGGTACACATTGAATAAATGTAAATTATATATAAAGATTAGGGGTGTAACGGTACGTGTATTTGCATTGAACCGTTTCGGTACCGGGGTTTCGGTTCGGTTCGGAGGTGTACCGAACGAGTTTCCACACGGACATATTAAGTAGCGTACCGCACGTTGTGTAAACAATGCACACCGAGGCACAACACACGGCATGCTAGCAACGACCGGGCTAGGACAACATGTAAAATCCAGAGCTGGAAGACCCTCCTCCCGTTTGGGAACACTTCGGTGTGATACAACAATGGAGGACGGAGGTTTGCCGACATTGTTCGGCAGTTGCTTCTGACAACACGTCAAACATGCTTACCCATTTGAAGCGTCACCACCGCATTCAAGCAGCCTCTCCTCGGCGAGTCAGGCAGGGCTAAAGCAATAACAAATGTTTTAATAGCAGCAGATATAAGTCCATATTGCATTAAGAATGAGATTTTGACCCATTTCTATGGTGGAATAACAATGAGCCCACATGTGACCCGTGCTGGCAAAATGAGTCGGAATGCGCACAGGCTAATTTTGAGCTACAGGCAAATAAGTGAAAAAAAATGTATCTTGGTTGAAATTGAGATTTTCACAAAAATGAGTCCATAAAGCCACAATCTAGCGATCCCAATCATCGAAATAGCAAGAAAACATCTTAAATCACCTTTATTTGAAGGTTTTGTACGAGGTATGTCTTCAGAAATTAGTCCTTTGTGGTAAAATTCCTTGAGAAAATCCAGTGTTTTCAACGCTCACTCGCGGCAATAAGGGGGAATCCCCCTAGCCATATTTGGTATCATTGTGACGCCAAGTTTACGTACTTTCTAAAAATGAGCATGGAATTCCCAACGACGCCATTCTGAACCAATACAATTCGAGTTTTTAAACCTGTCCCGACGTAAACAAATCCGGCTTGTTGCTAAGGGTCGCTGTGAGGCGTACCCTCATTGGTTGAATCACCCCGCGCGGTGCATTGTGGTATCACGGCAGCGCCCTGATGAAAAACAACACAGTAATTCGAGCGGAATATTATGTGAAAAAAGGTGATTTTCGAACATTTAATTATTATTTTTGTGGATAAGTTAGACTGTTTTACATTCCGTAATGGATTAGAAGGTGGAGAGGGTACACAGGCGGTTGCAAGTGCACTAAATTCACTGCAGTCGGCGAATCTTCTTAGTGCTGCTGGTCAGGAATATTACGGACAGCTGACCAGCTGACAAACTGACCAGTGAACAAAAAAAGTGTGACATAACAGTGTTGAAATTTTTGTACATAACCGATTTCAATAGAGTTGAATATATATTTTTCCTTTAGACATGGGATTTGACTTTAATTGTACCAATTTTGGTGTTGCTATAAGGACTTTTAAGGTATGGTTGCTATGGAGTTTTGTTTTGGAACATTCTGTTCCGGAACAGTAAACTTTAAGCTGGTTTTTCTCAAAACGGACCCTCAAACTTGGTCGACTTCAATCGGATGTAACTCGGTCATTTTCTGTCCGATTCCAACAAACCATATATCATTTTGAAGGTCTTTAGATGGAGAATGTGTAAATAACAATAACTCCGTTTTTAAAATGTCCTCATTGTGACTCATTTTGCCAGCACAGGTCACATATATCCTCTTACTGCCAAGTTAGCAAGGCTGGGGGGGAAAAGAAAAGTTAATCTGAGGCTGAGTTGACTTGAAACTGTTTAATGTTGCACTTTTTATATGTAGAAGAAAAGTTTTGTCATTTTATTTAATCTGAGCAACAACTTGAGGCAGTTTAATGTTGATTAACGTGGACCAAGTTAAACAAGTTGAAAAACTTATTGGGGTGATACCATTCAGTGGTCAATTGTACGGAATATGTACTGTACTGTGCAATCTACTAATAAAAGTCTCAATTAATCAAAAAAAGCACTTTATATGTAGAAAGATTTTGTTAAGAAACCATTCTGAGCCTTATCTTATTTAGTTTTTAGTTTATATATGTTGACCACATTAACCCTGGCAATGGACCCTGTGTGTATATGTATGTTATGCCATTGTTTACAAATTTGGTAAATAAATAACCAAAGAATGTATATTTTGTTGTTTTCTTATGAAAAATTAACCGAACCGTGACCACTAAACCGAGGTATGTACCTATCCGAAATGTTTGTGTACCGTTACACCCCTAATAAATATCAATTATATATACACATTTAGCTGTAAAAATCTGCTGCTCAGTATGTGTGTTTGGGTTCCTTTTTCTTCAGGAACACTAATACCAAAAGTCACAATGTCCGACAGAATTCTAAAAACGTGCCGTTAAAAAAATACCTACGGGCCGCAAATGGCCCCCGGGCCGCACTTTGGACACCCCTGGCTCTAAGTTGTCTTAGCCTGACGTCGCTCCTCTTTTACTTCTCAGACCAGCTCCTCGATAGTTGTGTATCTTTCACAATGGAAGCTAAACACAACAAAATGTAACAAACAGCAACATATGACTGTAAAGTGGAATAAACACCTACAATATGATATATTATCACCTAAAAATGTGCTTCCGCATTCGTTTCTGACACACGTTTGGTGCTGGCGGCTCTGAAAACAAACCCCGCCCACTCTGCTTTGTTCCTGGTCTGAGCTGCCGTGACGTAGATTACCGTAATAACTCCTATAACACTCAAAAGTGCAGATTTCAACCATTGAAATACTTTCTTAGTTCAAGACTTACGGTCATGTAAAAACATCACTGCACTCCATAATGGCAAATACACTTTTGATGCTAAAGGTCTAAAAAAAAATGATGTAGAACGTCCGGCGGGCCGGATTGCAAAAAAAAATGTTTAAAAACCTTTCCACATTGTCATTATGTGGTATTGTCTCCAGAATTTTCAAAGTCAGAATTAGTTAAAGTTAAAGTAGCAATGATTGTCACACACACACTAGGTGCGGTGAAATTATCCTCTGCATTTGACCCATCACCCTTGATCACCCCCTGGGAGGTGAGGGGAGCAGTGGGCAGCAGCGGTGGCCGCGCCCGGACATCATTTTTGGTGATTTAACCCCAAATTTCAACCTTCGATGCTGAATCAGAAATACTTTATTAATCCCCGAGGAGAAATTAAGATTTTCAGAACAATCCCATTCAAGATCAGATAAAACATTACAGGGAGACAGAACAGGATCGCTGACGGGTCTGCCAACTGTAAACGCTGGGGATGAGGGGCCCCTGGAGATGGGGTCCAGACTGAGGCCAAGGGGGCAAAAAAAACTCATAGCCAT